>NC_080633.1:1587659-1887287 GCF_027579445.1 Ammospiza nelsoni | reverse complement strand
GCTGGGAGGGTGGAGATGCCCTGGCACAGGGTGCCCAGAGCAGCTGTGGCTGCCCCTGGATACCTGGAATTGTCCAAGGCCAGGTTGGATGGGGCTTGGAGCAACCTGGTTGTGGATATCTTTCTCTGGGAGTGAGACACTTCATAGAATCAATATTATTCCCCTTTTCCCTCATTTTCCCAATTTCCTCCATTTCCCCATTTTTTTCAATGTTTTTTCCCCATTTTTCCCATTTCCTTTTTTTCTATTTTACCCTCATTTTTCTCATTTCTTCCCCATTTTCCCCCATTTCTTCCCATTCTTCCACAATCTTTCCCACAAACAGCCCTTTCCACGAGAACCACCCCAACATCGCCACCTTGGATCTTCCCCTTCATCCTTGCCCACCTAAACCCAGCTCCAGAGGCTTTGCTCCAGCCTGGCCCTTCCCTGTCTCCTCTGTCAAGGCAAGGATGTCACCCGAGGCCAGAGCTGGGTGTAAAGCTCCGAGATAGCCCCGCTATCACCTCCCCCTCGGGGTGCGAAGAGGCGTTATCAGCCCCGTCCCCAGATAAGGAGCTCTGCCCTGAGTGACAGCGCCGAGATAAACGGCCTCGTTGATAACGCCCCGGCTTAAATCCAAGGGAGCTCCCTGATCCAGGAGCTGGAATACAGCCCCACCAGCCAGGACAGGGATTGAGGTGGCCTCCAGCAGCTATTTTTGAGCACAGCTGAAAGAGCTTCCCAACAAAAAGGGTTAATCCACCCCTGGCTTCGAGCCCTGGCTTTGGCATCGCCTCCCGTGGCATGCAGGAATCAGTTTGGGCTCCCAGGCTCTTGTTTCTCAGCCACCAGGGTGTGTTAGGGCAGGACGATCCAGGCAGGAAGACAATCCCGCCCTGTGGATGTGAACTCTGACTCTTGTCTTAGCCCCTGATCTTGTCCAGTTCACCACCAAAGATCCATCAGTAACATCCTCTTGGGATTCCAGGAGATTTCCCAGTTCCCCAACGAGGATCCAGCTGTAACATCCAGGCTCCTTTTGGGATTCCAGGAGATTTCCTAATTCACCACCAAGGATCCAGCTGTAACATCCAGGCTCCTTTTGGGATCCCAGGAGATTTCCCAGTTCCCCACCGAGGATCCAGCTATAACATCCAGGCTCCTTTTGGGATTCCACGAGATTTCCCAGTTCACCACAAGGATCCAGCTGTAACATCCAGGCTCCTTTTGGGATTCCAGGAGATTTCCCAGTTCACCACAAGGATCCAGCTGTAACATCCAGGCTCCTTTTGGGATCCCAGGAGATTTCCCAGTTCACCAGTAAGAATGCAGCTGTAGCATTCTTTTGGGATTCCAGATTTCCCAGTTCACCACCAAGGATCCAGCTATAACATTCAGTCTTCTTTTGGGATCCCAGGAGATTTCCTAATTCACCACCAAGGATCCAGATGTAACATCCAGGCTCCTTTTGGGATCCCAGGAGATTTCCCAGTTCCCCACCGAGGATCCAGCTATAACATCCAGGCTCCTTTTGGGATTCCAGGAGATTTCCCAGTTCACGAGTAGAGATCCATCTGTAAAATCCAGTCTCCTTTTGGGATCCCAGGAGATTTCCTAATTCACCACCAAGGATCCAGCTGTAACATCCAGGCTCCTTTTGGGATTCCAGGAGATTTCCCAGTTCACCACAAGGATCCAACTGTAACACCCAGGCTCCTTTTGGGATCGGAAGAGATTGCCCAGTTCGCCAGTAAGAATGTAGCTGTAACATACTTTTGGAATTCCAGGAGATTGCACAGTTCACTACCAAGGATCCAGCTGCAACATCCGGGCTCCTTTTGGGATTCCAGGAGATTTCCCGGTTCACCAGCAAGGATCCAGCTGTAACATCCGGGCTCCTTCCAGGATTCCAGATTTCCCAGTTCACCAGTAAGAATTCAGCTGTAATATCCAGGCTCCTTCCAGGATCTCAGATTTTCCAATTCATCAGCGAGATCCAGCTCTAACATTCAGGCTCTTTCCAGGATCCCAGGAAATTTCCCAGTTCACCAGTAAGAATTAAGCTGTAACATTCTTTTGGGATTCCAGATTTCCCGGTTCACCACCAAGGATCCAGCTATAACATTCAGTCTTCTTTTGGGATCCCAGGAGATTTCCTAATTCACCACCAAGGATCCAGATGTAACATCCAGGCTCCTTCCAGGATTCCAGGAGATTTCCCAGTTCCCGACCAAGGATCCAGCTGTAACATCCAGGCTCATTTTGGGATTCCAGGAGATTTCCCAGTTCCCCACCGAGGATCCAGCTATAACATCCAGGCTCCTTTTGGGATTCCAGGAGATTTCCTAATTCACCACCAAGGATCCAGCTGTAACATCCAGGCTCCTTTTGGGATTCCAGAAGATTTCCCAGTTCACCACAAGGATC
This sequence comes from Ammospiza nelsoni, assembly GCF_027579445.1. Classification (NCBI taxonomy): domain Eukaryota; kingdom Metazoa; phylum Chordata; class Aves; order Passeriformes; family Passerellidae; genus Ammospiza; species Ammospiza nelsoni. The sequence continues at coordinate 1,884,878 of NC_080633.1, read as the reverse complement.
CAGCTGTAACACCCAGGCTCCTTTTGGGATCGGAAGAGATTGCCCAGTTCTCCAGTAAGAATGTAGCTGTAACATACTTTTGGAATTCCAGGAGATTGCACAGTTCACTACCAAGGATCCAGCTGCAACATCCGGGCTCCTTTTGGGATTCCAGGAGATTTCCCGGTTCACCAGCAAGGATCCAGCTGTAACATCCGGGCTCCTTCCAGGATTCCAGATTTCCCAGTTCACCAGTAAGAATTCAGCTGTAATATCCAGGCTCCTTCCAGGATCTCAGATTTTCCAATTCATCAGCGAGATCCAGCTCTAACATTCAGGCTCTTTCCAGGATCCCAGGAAATTTCCCAGTTCACCAGTAAGAATTAAGCTGTAACATTCTTTTGGGATTCCAGATTTCCCGGTTCACCACCAAGGATCCAGATGTAACATTCAGTCTTCTTTTGGGATCCCAGGAGATTTTCTAATTCACCACCAAGGATCCAGATGTAACATCCAGGCTCCTTTTGGGATCCCAGGAGATTTCCCAGTTCCCCACCGAGGATCCAGATGTAACATCCAGGCTCATTTTGGGATTCCAGGAGATTTCCTAATTCACCACCAAGGATCCAACTGTAACATCCAGGCTCCTTTTGGGATTCCAGAATATTTCCCAGTTCACCACCAAGGATCCAGCTGTAACATCCAGGCTCCTTTTGGGATTCCAGGAGATCGCACAGTTCACCACCAAGGATCCAGCTGTAACATCCAGGCTCCTTTTGGGATTCCAGGAGATTTCCCAGTTCACCACAAGGATCCAGCTGTAACATCCAGGCTCCTTTTGGGATCCCAGGAGATTTCCCAGTTCACCAGTAAGAATGCAGCTGTAGCATTCTTTTGGGATTCCAGATTTCCCGGTTCACCACCAAGGATCCAGCTATAACATTCAGTCTTCTTTTGGGATCCCAGGAGATTTCCTAATTCACCACCGAGGATCCAGCTGTAACATCCAGGCTCCTTTTGGGATTCCAGAAGATTTCCCAGTTCACCACAAGGATCCAGCTGTAACACCCAGGCTCCTTTTGGGATCGGAAGAGATTGCCCAGTTCGCCAGTAAGAATGCAGCTGTAACATACTTTTGGAATTCCAGGAGATTGCACAGTTCTCTACCAAGGATCCAGCTGTAACATCCGGGCTCCTTCCAGGATTCCAGATTTCCCAGTTCACCAGTAAGAATTCAGCTGTAATATCCAGGCTCCTTCCAGGATCTCAGATTTTCCAATTCATCAGCGAGATCCAGCTCTAACATTCAGGCTCTTTCCAGGATCCCAGGAGATTTCCCAGTTCACCAGTAAGAATTAAGCTGTAGCATTCTTTTGGGATTCCAGATTTCCCGGTTCACCACCAAGGATCCAGCTATAACATTCAGTCTTCTTTTGGGATCCCAGGAGATTTCCCAGTTCACCAGTAAGAATTCAGCTGTAACATCCAGGCTCCTTTTGGGATCCAGGAGATCCATTGCTCTTGTTGGAAACTTCTAAGATTCCCGATTTTCCAAATTTTCCATGTCTCTTCCCATCCACTGGAATTATCCCCCTACAATAACATTAAATAATTGTTCACCCTCTTCCATGCTCCACATTCTTCTGGAAATTTCAGATTTATTTCTCTCCATTTATTTGCTGCCAGTCTGTGTTACATCTTTTAGGTTTTTTGGTGTTCTTGAATAATCTGACAGTCAATTATCAATTAATTCTGATCAATATATTGATGAGTGTGTAGAACACATTCTGTCTTTATAGAATCATGGAATTCCAGGATGTTTAAGTGGCCAGGAACCTTCAAGTTCATCTGATTCCACCTCCTGCCATGGGCAGGGACACCTTCCACTATTTTAGGTGTCTCCAAATCCTGTCCAGCCTGGCCTTGGACACTTCCAGGGAACCAGTGACAGCCTCAGCTCCCTTGGGAATTCCATTCCAGGACCTCCTCACCCTCCCAGCCAGGAATTCCTTCCCAATATCCCACCCATCGCTGCCCTCTGGCAGTTTAAAGCCATTAAACAGAGCCCAGAACTGAACTGGGAATGTTTGGTGAACTCAGAACATGCCAAGACTTTAAGGCCAAAATCTAATTTCATTTCAAGTTCTTGAAATGGACCACTTCATGGTCCCATCGAAAATTAATTAATTCTGAGGCAATTGTTGAAATTTCCAGCTTAGAAGAGACTGAAAAACCCCCATGGAAACCTCAGAAAATTCCCTGAGAGTCGTCCTGTTGCTCTGAGGCAGCTGCAGAGATTTTGGGATCCTTTCAGAAGCAAAAATTTCCCAACACTCTGGAACATTTCCCCCAAAGCCGTGGTTCATTGCATTTTTCCTTTTGATGAAGAATTGAATAGCAGAAAAAACTTTTTTTGGACCATTTTCCATAAAACTCTTAGGATCTCCTGCTGCTTTCTTTCCCAAATGTTTATTTTGTGGACCACCACAATGGTCTGGATGAATTATTGGTGGTCTGTGCTCTTTAATGTGGAGAGTTACTGCTTTATAATATATTTAATATTTTTTAATGTTATTTTGAGTCGATATTTTTATTTTTTCAATAAAATATTAACTCAAAAAATGACAAAAAATGTAATCACTGTGGAGCTTTGTGTTCTTACACTCGCATAAAAATATTATGGTTTTTAATGAAAAAACAACTCATAAAGTATTTTCTGTTCAAAATAATTTTGGAAGTTATCAAAATTTTTGGTTTATTTAAAATCTATATACTAAGGAGTACAAAAATGGCTTTCAGTAGCAAAGAGGAAAAAAATTACACCAGTTTTAAGAAAAAGAAAACATGGGAATGAGAATTTTAATAGGAAAGATATTAGGAAATAGTTTATTGGAAAAAGGGAATTGACTTTCAGCACTCAGAGGTGGTAATTAGGTGCCAATACTGAAATTGTTCACGACATCAACTTGGCCATTTTTCACTGGCTCTGGTTGCCCGTTTGGGATGCGATCAGACACCTTCCATGCCTTGGATGCTCCCCAAGGAGCTTTTCACTGCCTGGGCTTCCACCTCAATCCATGGAAAGGAAGGGGAGGAGCGACATTCCCAGCACCCCACCAGGCTCCTGCTCTGAATCATCCCAACTCATTTGCTGACGACAGGAAATCCCAGCAGCTGAGTCAGCTGAGAGAGGAACCAAAGTTTTGTTGGGATGAGGATCCGCTTCTTCCAAATTTTGGTCCGTGTTTTATCCGACATAAAATGCTTGTGCAAGAAAACCCCAATTTTTTAATTTCAACTGCAGCGTGAGATATTTTATCTGTTGATTAAGACAAAAATCTGAATTTGTCCCAAATATCAGCACCTTGATGCCAATGAAATTCCCAGTGGGAATGGATTTTGGGAGGGGAGGTGTGTCTCCTTTTAAAAGAGGTGTATTCATGTGTGTGTCTCTTAGTGCATAAATAGACACCCTCACACACATTCCATGTTTGGAAGCACTTTGGAGTAGAAAGTTTGGCTTCCCAAGGAATTTTCTGTGTTTTCTGGCAGCCACTTCCAGCCAGGTTAACCTAATATTTCCCACAGAACTTCAGGCCAGGGAATGTGATTATAAAACTTTCCCATCCAGGCAACATTTTAAACCAAACTCATGACACTGAGGGATGGACAGATTCCATTCCCAGTGTGTTTGTGTGTGAGGAATCCAAAGCATGGGAGGGCTTTAGAACCTCCATACAATATTTTTCCTTTTTTTTTTCTATTTTTTTTTCTCATTTTCCCCCATTTTTTTTTCCTTTCCAGAAGTGAATCAACAGAAGAGAAACCATTGGCCAAAGGAACCAGGTCCATCAGAGGCTGACTGGGGTTGAACTCTTGGAGCCAAATCTGAACCTCAAAGACCCACCACAGTCTTACATTGAAGAAAAGAAAAGAAAAGAAAAGAAAAGAAAAGAAAAGAAAAGAAAAGAAAAGAAAAGAAAAGAAAAGAAAAGAAAAGAAAAGAAAAGAAAAGAAAAGAAAAGAAAAGAAAAGAAAAGAAAAGAAAAGAAAAGAAAAGAAAAGAAAAGAAAAGAAAAGAAAAGAAAAGAAAAGAAAAGAAAAGAAAAGAAAAGAAAAGAAAAGAAAAGAAAAGAAAAGAAAAGAAAAGAAAAGAAAAGAAAAGAAAAGAAAAGAAAAACAGAAAAAAAAAATCATCAAACTCCTCCTTTTTAATGGGATTTTGAGGCAATGTAAGCACAGAATTCCGAAAAATCAAATCAGCATTCGTGGAATAAAATATACAAGCTGATAATTTAAATAGAGCCAGGGATTGCTCCCTCCAGGCTCAAAGCTTGGAGGAAAAACCACAAAAACACTGAAAAACCAATTTTCCCCAGAAGAGCCCTGATTAATCTGTTTTCTGTGCAGACCTCACATGAGAAAACTGATAAAAGTGCTGTGATTCCCTTCAGCCTTTGGATCCCAGCAGAAATTATCATGGAATTCCAGAATGGTTTGGGTTGGAAGGGTCCCTGAGGATCATCTCATCCCAGTCCTCTGCTGTGGGCAGGGACAGCTTCAACCATCTCAGTGTAATTAATTATTATAATGAGGAATTCATCATGTCCTATCTCTAATATATTCTGGAATTACGATGGAAAATCCAAGTGACTCCAGCAAGGATCCATCTCCTCATAGCAAATTATTAACTCTATAAAAATGAATTCTTATTTCCATTTTTCCTCTGAGGGACAAAACCAAGGAAGAGCCTGGAAGAGCCCTGCCAGCTTTGCTTGATTCATTTTATAATCCAAGTTATGAGCTCAATTCCCTTTCAATTCTTCAGGAATTAATTTCTTCTGGAGTAGAAATTTCACCTAAAATAACATTTAAAAACAGCAATGTCCTGGTTTGTGGCACCACTCCCAGAATGTCCCAGGAGAAGGAATTCCATCCCAAAGTCTCATCTGCCCCATGCCTATTCCTGGGCTGTCCATCGGCCAAGGAGCCCATTGCAATCTTAATTTCCAAATGTGCTTGATGAGACTTTTACTCAATAATTTCTTAGTTGGAAATTATCTGAAAATTTAATTTCTCTAAAGAAAGACGTGGAGCTCCTGGGTGGAGTCAAGTGAAGGGTGACACAAATGACGAGGGGACAGGAACACCACCAGAACGTGGGACCTGGGGGTGTTTGGGCTCAAGGGGAGAAAACTGAGGTTCTTATCAAGGTTTGGAAACATCTGCTGAGCATGGACCAGGTTCTGCTCCATGGGGCCCAGCCATGGGACAAGGAACGGGCAGGAACCGAGCCCAGGATGTTCCACCTGGACATGAGGCAGAACTTCTGCCCTGGGCAGAGACCAGAGAGGGGCTGGACTCATCCCAGAATTCTGGGATTCTGTTGTTCGCCCAAATTCTAAACATCGCATAACTTCCTGAGTTGATCCCAGTTTTATCAAATTTTGGTGAAAAATAACTCCAAAACTTGGCATGATGAATCCTGAAAATAATTTGTCAAGCAGAATTAATTCCTGGAATTTAGTGGCAGCCACTCCTGTTATTAATCCAAAATTTAAAATCTGTTAAAACCATCCCCATATCGTTTAAAAACCTGAAAAGTTTTGCTGCATCCTTAAATAGATTTTTTCCCCCAGTAATTCCTAGAACTGACCCAGAAACTGCATCCAAATATTTTTTCCTCCCAAAAGGCAGATATCCCTAAAAAGCCCCTCTCCACTGTTACTTCTGATTTCAAGAATGGAAAATGAGTTCTTAAAACATGAAAAAAGAGGTTTTGGACAAATATTTGGCCATTGGAAATCAAAGATGGCCAAAACCAGCAGCCCTGGTTTTTGTGAAATTCCCATGGAAGATCAAAGGGAATATGGGGGGAGAAATGCCCATTTTTGTGTTTATTTTTAGGTATCTCCCAAGGGTTTCTTCCTAAAAAGCTTTTAGGTCTGAGCTGTTGCGTCTCCCTATTCCTTTTTATTGGAATAAATTGATTTAAGATAATTTTGGCCAGATTTAAAAAGAATGTGATGAATAACCACAGTATCTCTGAGCAATCTATCTCACCTTTCTAGGAGTTACTTTCCAAAAGTGTGATAACGTTTTTTTAGATGAAGGTTTGTTTATTTTTTTCCTAATTCTAAGCTTCAGGAGCATAAATGTCCCTGGAGAAATTGGTCAAATCATAATCTTCAAACATAAAAGCAGAAAAATTTGATTTTAGAATAATTAATGAGCTCTGGGCTTCACTAAATGATCCCATGGTCTTAAGGAACCGTGGAGGAAAAGAGGATTAGTTTTTCCACATGGATAAAACTCCACTTTGTATCCCTGTCTTCATTTAGATCCCTCCCAATCCAAATGTATCCCATATTTTACTAAAAATTAGGATGAATTACATGGAAAGACCTTCCAGAATAGCCAAATAAAATAAAACCAAATTGAAGTAAACCATGAACATTCCACAAAAATAACAACTTGCCTTAAATCAGTGGAACATCCTAAAATTCCTTTTCAGGTTTGGGCTCGTTCCCACTTTTCCCCATCTTGAATTTTGCTTTGGGATTTGTGGTTTTTCCCCTTTTTAAATTTTTTGTATTGGATCGTGAATGCAAATATCAACACCAAAACCCATTCCCAGTCGGGTGGAAGGGAGACACACTGGGAATATCAACCAGCTCTGGAGCACTCCAGGGATCTCACCAACATCTGGCCCACCCACCCGTGACTTCCCAGCCCAAATCCAGCTTTGCACGTCCTTGATTTTGGACCACTTTTGAACCCTCTTGGTGCAGGCCCAGCCTTGTGAAGCTGAGCTTTGCCTGCTCTTGTGCTGCTGACTCAGCTGCCGAGGGTATCCGGTCATTTGGGCTCCGGAGCTCTGGGCAGGTGTCCGGAATTCTGGCCAAATCCTCCCTCCTGAGCTGCTGCAACTGGCACAGAAGTCCTCACCTGCCCTGTCGGCCACCTGGAGCCAGGATGATCTTTGACCCTTTTCCTGGCACGTCTGAGTGTTGTAAAACTCCTTTTGTTGGCAGCCATGGGAAATTCTGGGATTTTTTTTTTCTGGGATGTCCACAGGAACCACAAGCTGATATTTCCCGGCCTCCCCAGGGTTCCTCTGTTTATTTCCAGACCTCGTGAAGTCCTCAGTGAGGTGAAAATTCTTCTGTGGGAAACAGGAGAGGGAGGGATAATCCAGGGGTAGATTTCACAGCCAGTTTTTCAGGGATGCAAAGCAAAGAATCCCTGGAGATTGGGACATTTTTGCTCTGCAATTCTTCAGGATTGGTTTCAGATGGCGAAGATCTCACTTGAAAATAGGGACTGGGAGCCCTTCCACCTAAAATCTACAGATGGAGACCTGGAAATGGATGCAGTGGAGAAGACGTGAGTGAAGGAATAAAAGCTAAGGAGGAAATGATGCCTTGTGCAGGCAAATCTAGAGCAGAGGCTGGACAGAGCTAAAGAATAAAGCAGGGATTTATTCAAAGGATCTCCTCCATGGATGCACCTTGGGCAGCACCAGAGCCCAGCCAGGGCTGCACCCAAGATGAACCAAAATGGCCCCAAAATGCACGAGCGCTGCCGGGGTCTCTCCCTGGGATCAGCTCTGCTCCATTTGCACCTTGCAGTTCATTGTCCCATTCCAGCTTTAGCCCAGGCAGTCCCACCCTGCTTGTTTTTCTCTCTCCAGCCCACGGGGTTTGTGCTCCTGGGCTGAGATTTGGCTCATTTGTCCTTGGTGCCCAGCTGGAGCAGGAATTGTTTTGTCTCCCTGCTCTGTGCACAGAGCTCACCATGCCCTGATGTGGAGCTCAGACCCACACACTAAAGCAGCACAGAACCTGAAAATATAAAACCCAAAACCTGAGGCATCAGAAGGATCCCACACTTAAAATTTACATTTTAAACTTCTAATCCCAAAATTTCAGCCAAGCTCCTGAAGAAATTTGTGGGTTTACTGAGCAGTGTTTAGGAAAAAAATAAACAAAGATTCTGGGGAAATGATCAGGGGATGGGGATGATTAATGTTAAGGAAAAGAAAGGAAGAAGGAAAATTCAGGTAACGATCTACATGGAAGGCAGGGAGAAGAAAACATCTTCCCTATTAACTGCTTCCTGATGGAATTTTCTGTCAAAGGAAATACATTTATGGATTCACAGAATAAGAGGATGTTGGGGTTGGAGGGACCTTAAGGATCATCTCATCCCCTGGGCAGGGACACCTCCCACTGTCCCAGGCTGCTCCAGCCTGGCCTTGGGCACTGCCAGGGATCCAGGGGCAGCCACAGCTGCTCTGGGAAACCTGTGCCAGGGCCTGCCCCCCATGACAGGCATGAATTCCTTCCAAAAATCTATCTAAATCTATCTAAATATTCAACTTAATTAATCTATCTAAATATTTAATTTATATAAATAGCAATACATTATTTACATTACCAAAGACAGCAGATTAAACAACCAGTTAGACATTCCTGCCTTTTTCCTTTCTTTTTTTTTTTTTCCCCCTATTTTAACAGGTCCAGGCTGAAATCTTCACCTCAGGGAAATTTTTTCTTGCAGTTTTAAGATCCAACACACCAAATTTTTGGGAGAAGCCATCCCTCAGATCCCAGCATGACTCAATCCCCCTCACCTAACACAACATTATCCCTCAGGAATCCAGCTCACACACACCCAGTGCTCCCAGCCAGCCCCTAATCCCAGGAAAATTGAGGTGGCAACGCATCTGAAAACACCGCTGGGGACTTTGGACCCAGGGATAATTTTTCTCCAGTCACCTCCCCTTCATTCCTGACTCATTTTCCCCATTTTTCATTCCTGACCAGGGGCTATTGTCCTGTGTTTGTGACATCACAGGCCATCGCCATGGCAACAGTGATGATGTCACAGGGGTGGAATTAGCGCCTATGAGCAGGAACGGGTGCAGGGAAGGGATGAATAATGACTGCAGGGCCTGGATTCGACACAAATTACCAGGAATTTTTTGGACAGGAAAAATCCTTGAAAGGTAAATGGGGCTTATATTTAAATATTATGTTTTCATTGGGCTTGGCCAGCGAACAAAAGCTGATATTTGAGTTATAAAACTGCAAACACCGGGGCGAGAACAGCTGGAGGGTCAGGAACGTTTTTTTCCATGCAAATGAGCCAAGGATTGTGACTTTATTTGGAATGCTCATGGACAGGAGCGTGTGCCCTAGAACCCAGCAAAGCCCAGGGCTCATTAACATTGAGTTTCTCAGCCTGACAGAGAATTGAGTTCTGTTTAACCACACTTTGCTCCAAGTTGCCTTTCCCTTCTCAATTTGTCTCTCTTTTCTGATTAACTTTGTTTTTTTCTCCTTTTTCCAGCCTCAAATCCTTTAGGTTTGGATGAGGATGGATTACCAGCAGCGTCCATCACCCATCACCAACCAGCAGGAATAAAACCATTGCTGAAATGCTGAATTTTATTAAAATCATTGAGCACACGAACTCTGATCTGGATTGAACCGGAACTGTAAACATTGCCGTTTTCTTTTGTTTCCTGAGGGAAAAAATGAGGACTAAGGTAAAGGATGATGAATTTGGATGGGATTTGGGAAGGAATTCCTGGCTTTGAGGGTGATGGAGGGGTGGGATGGAATTCCCAGAGCTGTGGCTGCCCCTGGATCCCTGGAAGTGCCCAAGACCAGGCTGGACAGGGCTTGGAGCAGCCTGGAACGGTGGGAGGTGTCCCTGCCCATGGCAGGGGGTGGCCTTGGATGATCTTCAAGGTCCCCTTCCAACACAAACCATCCATCAGCTTTGCATGTCCTGGATTTTGGATCAGCAGAGCTTTTCCAGACAAAGCTGGTCCATGGGTAGGAGATAATCCTGGATGGAAAAGGGAATTTCATTCTGGGATGGGTGAGGTGCTGCCTTTCCTGGAGCTGAAAGCCAAATCCCTCTGACAGGGGAAAATAAGGGGCCACTCCCACCTTATTTCCTTCATTTTTCTCTTCCTTAGCCACATCCACAATTAAATTTTCTTGTCCCACAAAGCGTCCCCTGCCCATGGAACTGGATGGTCTTTAAGGTCCCCTCCAACCCATGCCAGCCTGGGGTTCTGGGATTCGTTGGAATCGTTCAAATAAGGATTCCAGCCACCTGCAGCTTTTCCAGCATCCAGGAGGGAAAAGGAAACACCTCCAGGGGCTGCTCCTGCTGCTGCCGCATTGTTTGTGCGGGGACAGCCAAGGCCCAGGAATCCCAGCCCTGATAACTGGAATATTTTAGGGTTAGGACAGGGAATTTGATGAAATGTGAGAGGTGATTTTATCCAAGGAGAGCCACTTGAGCACGGAATCGCCACCTCTGACCTGCAGTTCCACGAAGATCCAAAACAACTCCTTCACTGAGCCATCACGTCCCCACTTGTCACGCTGTCCTTGCTGGCACCTTCCTCCCCCTCTCCTCCATCTCTGCTATTCCTTGACATTTATTGCGACATTTTCCTACTGATTTAACAGCAACAACAAAAGAAAGTGGTCTATTGCACAATTTTTTCTTATAGCAATATGCATTTTTTTTATTATAGCAAAATAATAGCACAATTTTTTCCTATAGCAAAATACAATTTTTTTCCAATAGCAAAATAACAGCAGTGTGCAGTTTTCCCTTTATACCACTTGCTAAGATTTCCCTTTTCTTCTCTTATATTTCAGAATGAAACAGGAACATTATTTTGCAAAGGAAAAGAGGGGAAAAAAAGGAACATGACCGGGAAATTGTAGCTTTTTAATTCTAAACTTTTGATTCATAATTTAAGTTTTAAACCTTTGGCACACTCAGAGAGGATTCCCAATCTGCTCAGGAGCTCCTGAGGGCTGGAACTCCTTGTATTCATTGTGACATTTTCCTACTGATTTAACAAAAAAAAAAAAGTGGCTTGTTACACAATTTTTTATATAGAAAAATGCAATTTCTCCCCTATAGCAAAATAATAGCAGTGTGCCATTTTCCCTTTTTACCACTTGCTAAGATTTCATTTTTTCCTTCTTATTTTTTAGAATGAAACTGGAACATTATTTTGCAAGGAAAAAGAAAAAAAAAAAAAAAAAAGATAAAAGAACGTGACCAGGAAATGATAGCTATTTAATTCTAATTATTTCATTCAAAATTTAAGTTTTAAAGCATTAGGCTCTGAGATTTGGATGGAAGTTTCAATTCAGGTTGAAAATCAAGCTTCAAGCCAAAATTACTTAATCTTCAGCACCTTGGTTGCAGTCAGAGAGGATTCCCAATGTGCCCAGGAGCTCCTGATGGCTGAAACACCCTCTGTTCATTGTGACATTTTCCTACTGATTTAAGAAAAAAAAGTGGTTTATTGCACAATTTTTTCCTAGAGCAAAATACATTTTTTTCCTATAGCAATATAATAGCAGTAAGCAGTTTTCCCTTTTTGCCACTTGCTAAGATTTCCCTTTTTCCTTCCTATTATTCAGAGTGAAATTGGAATATTATTTTGCAAGGAAAATGAAAAAAAAAAAAAAAAAGAAAGGAGGACATGACCAGGAAATTGTAGCTAGGACATGACCAGGAAATTGTAGCTATTTAATTCTAGTCTTTTCATTAAAAATTTAAGTTTTAAAGGGTTGTGCTCTGAGATTCAGATGGAAGTTTCAGTTCAGATTGAAAATCTTGTTTCGAGTCGAAATTGCTTCATCTTCAGCACCTTGAGAGGATTCCCAATGTGCCCAGGAGCTCCTGACAGCTGGAACTCCCCGTCCCAAGCACTTTCCCGGGCTGAGTGTTTTTGCAGAGGCCCCAAGGCTCCCACCCCGTCCCCTGGCAGTGCCCGCAGCAGCGCAGCCTCCGGGCAGGAGGGTGCCAGCCAAGCCTGGAGGGGGCTGTCAGCGGGCAGGGGTGTGCTGGCATGGAGGCTCCGGAGATGCCAGGAGGGTGGGAAATGTCCCTGGCTGGGGGCTGTGTGCAAATCACAAACGGGATGGGAGTGCTGGGAATGTGCCTTGAGCTGTGTCACTGGCTGGGGCTGTGTGCAAATCACAAACGGGACAGGACTGCTGTGGAACGGGCCTTGAGCTGTTTTATTTTCCAGCATCAGTCCCATTCCATGGTTATGACAATGGGGAGATGGCACCAGCTCACATCCCAGGCAGCAGACCAAGAACTTAATGTTACACCTTACTTTCAAAGTTTTTTGACCAATCACACAAAGCAAAAGCACATTGACAGTAGTTCCATCCAACCACTATAAGCACAGGTACCTTTGGTTAAACAATGCCTGCTTATTTCAAATACAATACCTGCTGGTAAGCCTTAAAACACAATGCACACAGCTCCATTATTAAGCTTAAAACTTCCTAATATCTCACTAGATAAACTTTTCTGCAGCTTAGGGAGTTATTCTAGACAAGCATTAATACACAGACCATTGTTCTATTTATTTTCTACTTTTTACATAATTTTTCTGCTGACCAATCCCATGGCTACTGCTTAGCTCCAATCACAGTTCTGCTGTCTCCGGGGCCTGCCTTTTGCAGCTTTCCCAAAACCCTCTGATTTTGTGGATTCTCACAAGTTGTTTTATTTTCCGGCATCAGCCTCATCACATGGTTATTGTTGCATTGTGATTTCAGGGTTTACCTCAGAACCTCGAGTCCGTCCCCTGATGATCCCTCCGAGGTGTGTCAGCCACCTCTCCTTTCCCCTCCCAGCACTGTCTGTCCGTCCTGGAATTCCAGAAGTGATTGGGCAGCTCCAAAGGATGCCCTCCACCCCTGGGGGGGCATTGGGCCATCCAGGTGTCCTTTGTCCCTTGAGACCTCCCCTCCTGTCCCTGCTTGGTGGCTCCCTGCCCCTTCCCTGTCCCTCTCCCTAAAAAGTTCACCTAAAAAGAAACCTTCATAACCGTTCGTTATCCATAATAAACTACCCATAGTTTATTAACCGCTTTGCGTTTCCTAGCTTCGCTGTAACATATCTGCTCATTACTTGCTTAAAGCCTCTTTTGCTGGCCAGGATTTCACTCCCTGCTCCTGACAGCGGGATCAGGCTGCCCATCCGCTTCCCCCGGACCCGCGACCCCACGGGTGTGGCGCGGAGATAACGGTCGGGAGATAACGGTGACCTGGGGCGTCCTCAGCTTGTCACTCCTCATCCCAAATATCCTGAGGAGAAACAGCCCCCCTGGGACAGAAGGCACAGCTCCCAGATTATCTGTCCTGCTGTTCAGGAACTTTTGTGTGTGTAACACAGCTTTTTCTGTCTAGAAATCATAAAAAAACCCAATTTTTTTAATTTTTGAAGGTGTTGGAAGATGTCCCAGTGAAGTCAGTGTGGTGTAAGAAGTCACTAAGTCATGCTTGTTTGGAAGGGAGGTTGCTTCCTAAGAGGCTCCACACAGATTGCTTTATATGTATGTAAAAATACATAAAAATACATAAAAATATGTAAAAATGTAAACCAAAAATATGTGTATGTAAAAATAAAAAAAAAAAGTAGAAATACGTAAAAATAAAAAAATAAAAGTATGAAAAAATAAAAATAAAAATAAATAGAAAATAAAATAAAATTAAAATTAAAATAAATATAAGTATAAATAGAAATAAAAATAAATATGGATATAAATTTGAAAATAAGTATAAATATAAATGTAAATGTTAATATAAATATTTATAAATATAGCACTTCACAGACACACCTGCTCACATGTGACTCCACACAGACATTTAAGAGAGAGCTCCTGCTTTGATAATCTTTCATTTTAACCAGGGAAAGGTGGTGTTTGTTTTATCCTATTTTACAGATGGGATGAGCCCAGGATCAGGGATTTAGGGCTGAGTTTGGGAAGCATCTCACAGCTGGGATGAGCCCAGGATTAAGGGCTGAGTTTGGGGAATGTCTCCACACTCTGGATGAATGAAGTCCACGTCCTTGCTTTTCCTAATCCTTCCCTTTGAACCTCTGGATTCCTAAACAAAATCAGTGCCACAGAACTTGGTTGACCTTTTGAGATGTTTTCCACACTGGACTGACCTTCCGCAGGCTTCAATGAAGTTGTGTGACTGTTTGTGGATAGGACAGGGGAAATTAATGTTGGGAGAATGAGAAACACCCGCTGGAAAAGGTTCCCCTTGCTGCAAGGAGCAGATGCGGCACATCTGGCACCAATTCCCAACCGTCCAGCAACGACGGCGCACGGGAAGCACCAAAAGAACAGCAGCCCCAAGTGCTGGGCTGATCCCAGCCTCTGCTGCTGCTCAGGTTTTTATGGAAGTATCACTGGTCAGGGGCTGTGTGCAAATCACCAACGGGACAGGACTGCTGTGGAACGGGCCTTGAGCTGTTTTATCTTCCAGCATCAGTCCCATTCCATGGTTATGACAATGGGGAGATGGCACCAGCTCACATCCCAGGCAGCAGACCAAGAACTTAATGTTAAAACTCACTTTATAAGTTTCTTGACCAATCACACAAAGCAAAAGCACGTTGACAGTAGTTCCATCCAACCACTAAAAGCACACACACCTTTGGTTAAATAATGCTTGCTTATTTCAAATACAATACCTGCTGGTAAGCCTTAAAACACAGTGCACAGAGCTCCATTATTAAGTTTAAAATTCCCTAATACCTCACTAGATAAACTTTTCTGCAGCTTAGGGATGTATTCTAGACAAGTGTTAATGCACACACCATTGTTCTATTTGTTTTTACTTTTCTACTTCTTACATAATTTTTCTGCTGACCAATCTCAGGGCTCCTGCTTAGCTCTAATCACAGTTCTGCTGTGTCTGAGCTGCCTTTTGCAGCTTTCCCAAAACCCTCTGATTTTATGGATTCCGCTCCATGATTAAGCTTAAAACTCCCTAATATCTCACTAGATAAATTTTTCTGCAACTTAGGGAGTTATTTTGGATGAGCATTAACACACAGACCATTGTTCTATTTTTCCTTACTTTTCTGCTTACGTAATTTTTCTGCTGACCAATCTCATGGCTACTGCTTAGCTCTGCTCACAGTTCTGCTGTCTCTGAGCTGCCTTTTGCAGCTTTCCCAACATTTTATGGATTCCCACATGGAAGGCATCCTGCCTGGCCGCTGGGGTGGCTCTTCCACGCCGGGTGAGTCACTGGGAGCGTGAGGAGCCAAACTCCTCCACCTCTCAATCCCTCATTTATCACGTCCCTCCCCTCCCGCTGTCTGCACAGGCGTCATCGCCCCGGCTGCTCCAAGCAGACAGAAGTGGTGAAATAAAATAAAATATTATATAAAATAAAATATTTTTGCTGGTGTCGCCCTGCATCTCCATCTGATCTTGCATTTAACACCAGGCCAGACAAATCCCGCTGGCTCTGAAACGTTCTCATTCCAGGGAATGCACCATAGGGAAAGTATTCATCCCTCTTGGCCTGGATAAATATACAGGTACAGATAAATATGTGCACAGAGGGAGATTTTTAAAATACTCACACCCACGTGCGTTTTATGACCCTTCACCCACATATCCATAAATCTCCAAGCTCTTCCACGGAAATTTCCCCCGGAGTTCAGCTGCAGATGGTTATTGATAAAATATGAACTAATGCTCACAACATCCCTGCGTGTTTAAGGTGGAATTGAATTTCTGTCATCTCAGCCCACTAAAAGT
Organism: Ammospiza nelsoni; assembly: GCF_027579445.1. Taxonomy (NCBI): domain Eukaryota; kingdom Metazoa; phylum Chordata; class Aves; order Passeriformes; family Passerellidae; genus Ammospiza; species Ammospiza nelsoni. The sequence goes on along the minus strand of NC_080633.1, from coordinate 1,869,265 downwards.
CAAATTTTGAGGCAGTTTTCTGGGTTTTTTGAGAGCCAGTAAAGTCAGACAGGTCCATCCAGAGGATGATGTGATCAGGTTCAGGATTTATGGGTGAGATATGGATTCAAGTGGGAAGCAGCACAGAGAGAGAGATAAATGAATTTGGAATGTTTGGGGTGGAATTTAAGGGCTTGTTCAGAGCCCTAAGACCAGTTTTCAGTGCTGGTGAGTTCCTCTGAGCTGGACACAGAAATTCCCATAATAAAACTTAGGAAACTACTCAGTGTAGCCAGGTGGACCCTGAGGAACAACACAGGTGAGCCCAAAATATTTATCCGTCAGCTGGTGACCTGAATTTTGGCCTGTGCAGAAACTGAACTCACTTCAGGCGAGTTGTGGTTCTCCAAATAAACTTATGGAACTCCAGATGAATGGAGACATCAGCACAGGGATCCCACCCATGGCACAAGACCTCTGGAAAACCCGCGCCTTTCTGAAGCGGAGCTTCACCAAAATATTTCAATATTCAAAGCTTTGCATTCAAAGCTCCTCAGCATTCCAAGGACTGGGAGTAAAGGAGATAATTAGATGATAATTGGCCACAGAGGGATGCGGGGCTCAGTTTGGATCACCAGGTGTGGGACCACAGGAGGAGAAGTGGAAGAGGAGTTTATCTCCTGACTGAAGGACAAACCTGCAAGGATTCTCAGGAGAAAATTTTAAGAAAGGGACCCTGAGAGTTTTCCCTCACCTGAACCATTCCAGAGAATCTTCCTTTTGATTTCTTCCCAGTGCCATTCCTCTGGATAAAGAGTGTTTAAGATCAGCTCCATTTTAGGTTTTGCAGGAATGTCAGCGGGCACCAGGAATGCAACTTGACAGGAGAAATGGCCAAAAAGAGAAGAAAAAGCGAAGCAAAAAAATATTGACAAATTGCAGGGTTTAACCTCCATGTCTCCATTAGAGATTCGATGTCCATTGGAAAGAAAATTCTTGTTTCTAGCAATTATTGTTGATATTTTTGACTTGTTTCTAGCAATTATTGCTGATATTTTTAACTAATTAGTTGGATTGGCCAGTGATTGTTTAGGGAATTATTATTATCAAGTATGGAAACAAGGGTTAATGAATATGGAAGTATAAATTTATTTAATCAATTAATATTTTTATAGATTTTTGAGAGCAGCAAATGCCAAGTTGCCCCTAAATGCAGCACATGGAAGATCCTGGGATTGTCCAACAGTGGAATGACATCCCTAGCCCAGTTAAAAATGACAAGAAATGATGGAGACTCCAGGATTTCCTTGAGAAATTCCACAGCTTTTAAGTCTTGCAGGGGCTGAGCAGGAATGCGGCTTGACAGGAGAAATGGCTGAAAAGAGAAGAAAAAGCGAAGCAAAAAAATATTGACAAATTGCAGGGTTTAATCTCCGTGTCTCCATTAGAGATTCGATGTCCATTGGAAAGAAAATTCTTGTTTCTAGCAATTATTGCTGATATTTTTGACTAATTAGTTGGATTGGCCAGTGATTGTTTAGGGAATTATTATTATCAAGTATGGAAACAAGGGTTAATGAATATGGAAGTATAAATTTATTTAATCAATTAATATTTTTATAGATTTTTGAGAGCAGCAAATGCCAAGTTGCCCTAAATGCAGCACATGGAAGATCCTGGGATTGTCCAACAGTGGAATGACATCCCTAGCCCAGTTAAAAATGACAAGAAATGATGGAGACTCCAGGATTTCCTTGAGAAATTCCACAGCTTTTAAGTCTTGCAGGGGCTGAGCAGGAATGCGGCTTGACAGGAGAAATGGCTGAAAAGAGAAGAAAAAGTGAAGCAAAAAAATATTGACAAATTGCAGGGTTTAATCTCCGTGTCTTCATTAGAGATTTGATGTCCATTGGAAATAAAATTGCCAAATTAGGCAAGTAATGCCTAATTGTTTCTAGCAATTATTGTTGATATTTTTGATTTGTTTGTAGCAATTATTGTTGATATTTTTGACTAATTAGTTGGATTGGCCAGTGATTGTTCAGGAAATTATTATAATCATGTATGCAAACAAGGGTTAATGAATATGAAAGTATGAATTTATTTATTTAATTCATATTTTTATAGATTTTTAAGAGCAGCAAATACCAAGTTGCCCCTAAATGTGGCACAGGGAATTTGGGAGAAGATCCTGGGATTGTCCAACAGTGGAATGACAGCCCTAATGCCCTCTCCTGTGAAAAATGACAAAAAATGATGGAGACTCCAGGATTTCCTTGAGAAATTCCACAGCTGTTAAGTCTCGCAGGGGCTGAGCTCATGGGTGTGATTCAGCGGCGATGAATTTCCAGCACGGGGCCCTCAGAGGTTGGACCCAGCACTGGGCAGCAGCTGGAAAACCACATAAATTCTCTTCCTGACCCTTTGGAAGCAGGAATTCCGCGCCGGCGGCTGAGCAAAGCCGGGATGGGCAGACGCTCGTGGTGAGTGGAGAGGTTTCAACCGGGGCATGAAGTTCACCTGGGGGTCAGAGAGGCTCTCAGCTGAGGAGAGCTCATTTTTTTGGTCGAAAATCCACTGGCTCAATCCGAAGTGTTCCATTGGCGGGGTTGGAGTTAGTTTGGAGATGATGGAAAAGTTCCGTAGCTTCCAATTCCCTGGGTTTGGAATTTGCAGGTGCTGGGATGAGCTGGAGGCTCCTGCTTTGCCCAGGGGCTTCAAAGCTCAGCCCAGACAGCTCCACAGCTGGGGAAGAAAAATGAATTTAATTGCTCAGGCAGGTAAGTATTTAAATTTGGACATTCTCCAAAAATGCATTTTCTTAAAGGAATTTTGTACGGTGTTGAAAAAGGGGAAAATTATCCATGACACAGCGACACTGATGAACCCAAAGGAGAGCTGAAGGCAACCATGACCCTTCAGTTTTTAAATTTAGGGATTTCCAGGCTTAATTCCATAATTGTGCTGCTGAAAGATTCCCTTTCTTTGCAGAAAAATGTCTCAATGTAAGTCAGAACCAGGCTTTATAACAACAACTGAATGAAACAACAAATTCAAATAAATTCACAACTTTTAATCTGAATTATGATAAAATAATCTTCTTTTGCCATTGGAGGCTAAAGCAAGGATTTTATCTGAGTTTAAATTCAACAAGATTGAAATATTTTTAATATTGGCTCCTAAGAGTAGAAAATTCCATGTGAGGTTTCACCACTTTAAGATTAAACCACCTCAGAACTCCCAAAAATTTCAGATGATCAGCCTGGAGTTCATAAAAAATCAGATATGAGCTCCTAAAAAGCTTCTGGTCCATCCCAAAAAACAAAAGGAGTTTGATTTCAGTTTCAGCTCCCAAATATTTTAGACAAATGTAAAGAGATTTCTGCAGCACACACAGAGGAATTTTCAGTTTTCTGAAATTTCACAGTTTTCCTACTAGCCTTGGCTTTACAAAATGGATTTATTCCAGTTAAAATTTGTGATTGTCTTCTCCACAAATTCTTCTGGGTCACGAAGGAATGGTGGTGGAATAACAAATCCTACAGCGAGGCGTGCAGGGATTCCCCCTAAAGGTAATTCCTATTTGGAGGAAATCATTGCAATAGAAATTAAATAATCATCAAGCTTTTGATGAATAAATCCATGTCTGTATTGGTAAATAAATAATGAAATAATAAAATCATCTTCTCTCCTGCCCTGACCACTCTAAATCTTTATGCAGAGTAGCAAATCCCAGTTCTTCCCATTCAGGGAAGAATTTTCCTTTGACTGATTCCAGAATCAATTTGTGCACACTCATGTTAGGAACATTTTTCTCATTCCCAGAGAAATTTGTGAGAATACAGAAATGCTCTTTATGAAAATATTAAAAATGCTTTCATTTTTTTATATGGAGACAACGCTTGAAGTCTGCCAGAGGTTTCTTGATTTCTTCCCAGGAAATTTGAGAGAGAACAACAAAAGTTGATTATTTTCCTGAACTTTGAGAGAGACTGGCTTCTCCAAAGTTGTCACTGTTCCCAGGATCTCCTCATTTTGATGGAAAAATTGGAATAATACCAATAATAGGGATTTGTCTTTTGTGGGGTTGGTTGATTGAGGGTGTCTGCCTGTGTGGGGTGACAATCCACTATTTTCCAGGAATTAATTCCTTATCTGTTCTACTAATTATAGAATAACAAAAATAAATACTTGGTTTATATTCTACATCAGACATGGAGATAATTGGGATTTACTTTGGAAATTTTCTCACCTGCCTCCAACACTGAGATACTCCAAAATAAATTTTGGAAAAAATAAAATTAAATAGAAATTGACACAGAAATTCAGTGAATTAAAACTTCCTAGTAGGCCCCTCAATAGCTGGAAAATACAGGGCAGAATTATTAAATATTAACAAAATTATTTTACATTATTTTTTGAAATATTCTACTTTTTACAATGTTCTTGTACCTATGAAGATTATTATTATTATTATTATTATTATTATTATTATTATTATTATTATTATTATTTTATTCATAGTATATATAATTCTATTTTATTATTATTACTACTAATACTACTACTATTACTGCAACAATTATTTTCTGTCCAATTTTGATAACTTTCAATACCATTTTTCCATCAATATTAATGAATAATGTAATAATTAATATTCCAGTTTAAGGAACTATTTTCTAATAAAGTGCTTTTTAAAATTCATCTCTTATTTCATTTTTTTTCCAACGGCAGAACTCTTTCTTCTTCCTGTGCATTTTATGTCCTAGGATTTTTTGGGAGGTATTTTTATGATTTTATTTTTCCATAGTTTATTGCAATATGGCTTTATGGACCCCAAGTGCACCATAATAAATGATGGGAAAAATAACTTACAAGGGCAATAATCCCAGTTATGGCTGCTATGGAATATCCAAGAAGGAATTTTAGGAGCTCCAGCAGCCTGGGATGAAGTTTAGTTTATCTGCAATGCTGCTGGAATTTGTCCTTTTTATTGGGGATATTCTGAAACACTTCAAAAATGCAGCTTAATTCCCATGCTGGTGCTTCATGGAAAAGCTCTGTCCTGGAAAGGATTATGGTTCAATCCCAAAAAAATCCCAGGCAAGGATCCCCACAGACTTCCCTGGGCTTTCAAACTTTCCCCAATAACTCATCTCAATTTAATATTTAATTGAATATTTAAGGAGGCAGCAGCGATAAAAATGACGGGAGGTGGAAGTTTCCCGGCGGATTTTGCCAGAAGCTTCTTCAAAATTATCCAGGGCTCCATGAATCCCTGGGGCTCGGGAGAAGTGGATAATCCTGGTCCTCACTCGTGCTCTTTCCAAGGTTTCTCCTCTTGCTCTGGATTTGAGGGATCAATGAAAGGCAGATAAGAATTTAAATTTGCAACTCATGAAAGCCAGGCTCATCTCTTTCCTTAGGCTTCATCCAGAGGTTTTTCAGGATAGGGAAGAGGAGGGAACAAGGATCTGGCACCATTGTTTGTCCCTTGTTTGCAGCCAGGAAACAAAGTTATTTCTCCAAACCTGCAGAAAATTTGGGAAAGTTTGGTTCATCTCTGCTTCCATATTTGTATCCATAAAGAGATGGCACCAACTCCCCGTGGCCTTTTCCATCTGCTTCAGAAGGATTGGGAAAACTTTTCCCATTCCTGCCTGGAGCAACCTCAGCTGATCTCCACAGGTCCTTCCAACAACTTCCAAGGGCTGCTCTCTGAATTGGCCACACAATTTACGCACAAATGATGAAATTATGCACCACAAGGGCTGCTCTCTGAATTGGCCACACAATTTACGCACAAATGATGAAGTTATGCACCACAAGGGCTGCTCTCTGAATTGGCCACACAATTTACGCACAAATGATGAAATTATGCACCACAAGGGCTGCTCTCTGAATTGGTCACATAATTTACGCACAAATGATGAAGTTATGCACCACAAGGGCTGCTCTCTGAATTGGTCACACAATTTACGCACAAATGATGAAGTTATGCACCACGATGTATTTGCATGTTTGCATCCACATCCATTCATATTTCACAGTTTGTATTTATTTACCTTGTGTCTCCTTGTGCCTCATTTTAGACACAGAAACTATAATTACATTAAGAGGTCAAGAAATTATTAATTTTTTAAATTTTTTTATGTGATTACAGGTTTAGAACAAACAGGAAAAGGGAGTTGTGGTAGAAGATGGGAAAATGAGGAAAACACCCCAGTGCTGCAAAGAGATGAGCAGTGAAGGTGTTGTCTCTAAGAAATTATCTGTTCTCCTCCCAGTCCACCCACTTTCCAGTTCAACAAAAGCAAATTTTCCTCTTTTTTTCCTCTCTGGGAATGGGGAGCCATTCCCTTTGCTCTCCAGGACAGGATTTGACAGCTCCCATCAGGAACGGGCGTGAAGTTGCCCAGATGTGTCTGCCGAAGGAACCATTTTCCTGGCGATGACAGAAGCCTGGCAAGATTCCCAATCAAAATTAGAGTGGGATTTTCCACCCCCCCCCCCCCCACTCTTTCCAAACAAAAAAATCAGGAAAAGAGAAACCTGAATGCATCAACCACACATAAATGAGAAATCTCCTTATTTCTTTTTTTTTTTTTTTAAGGTTTTCAGAAAAGACAGGAAATCTTAACACTGCCCTCCCCAGGGCCTCATCTATCAATCAGGTCTTTCCTTTGGCTCCAGGATATTCCACCCCTGTCCCTCTCTTCCTCAATTTGTAGTATCTAGTACAGGAACCCCAGGCCATGTTTAATATGTTTGGGTTTTACACTGACAACGTAAAGGTCAACATTTAAGTTAGATTATGGAATCGGAGCAGTCCCTTGGGATCAACACAGAGCCAAATAATTCCCATTTAATTGTCCTCTTCTCCCATCCCCCTTCTCCCTCCAAACAGCAAAGTCCTGTTATTTCCTCATTCCCTCAGCCTCGGATTTTTATATCAGGGTTGATCTCAGGTTTATGTGAAGCTGAGATCAAATTTTCTGAAGTATTTAAGCGAGGCTTTGGTCATAAAAGACTGAGGCATTTGGGAAGGAAGAAGACTTTTATTTCCATACTGAAATCCTTGGGGGTGGGACAAAAGACACCTGAACTCCATTGTTTTGTAAGACAGAGAGAGGAATAAATGCAGTCTTTTAACTTTGTGTTCAATTATAAACATTTTGGGGTTTGGGTGTAGATTGGAAAGGCAAAACGTGGAGCAGGAATTGGGGAAAACAGTGAGTGCCAAGGGGAACCCAGGATGGGAATAAACCTGAGGGCCACCTATTGTAAGTCAGGCAAACCACACCAAAATGTGGCAAACTCCAGGGAATCACACATCCCATGGATAAAGTTGGAAGGGATTCATGCCTTGTGCAGGCTGACCTAGGGCAGAGGCTGGACAGAGCTAAAGAATAAAGCAGGGATTTATTAACAGGATCTCCTCCATGGATGCACCTTGGGCAGCACCAGAGCCCAGCCAGGGCTGCACCCAAGATGAACCAAAATGGCCCCAAAATGCACGAGCGCTGCCGGGGTCTCTCCCTGGGATCAGTTCTGCTCCATTTGCACCTTGCAGTTCATTGTCCCATTGCAGCTTTAGCCCCTGCAGTCCCACCCTGCTTGTTTTTCTCTCTCCAGCCCACGGGGTTTGTGCTCTGGGGCTGAGATTTGGGTCATTTGTCCTTGGTGCCCAGCTGGAGCAGGAATTGTTTTGTCTCCCTGCTCTGTGCACAGAGCTCACCATGCCCTGATGTGGAGCTCAGACCCACACACTAAAGCAGCACAGAATGTGAAAATATAAAAGCCAAACCTGAGGCATCAGGAGCTCTGGAGATCTGGCTCAAGCAGGGTCCCTGTTAGTCAGGAGAAGCTCTGGAACACTCATCCTTCCAGGTGTGCAAGGCACAACCAAGGCTGACCTGATCCACAATTAGCTCTCAAAATCCCTCTCCCACCTGGGATTTTGAGCCCTTTGCTTGTCTCTTCCTGATAATATTTCCACGATTTTTTGGTTCTGATAATATTAGATAGCTCTGAAATTGCCCTACCCAAAACCACATTTCTAATCTTCCTAAAGGTCGGCAGAAATCTGGAACACAGTGCAAGAAATTGGAGAGTTTGTTTCTTTCTCCAACTCATCTCACAGCTTTCCATGGTTTGATTTTCACCATAGAACTGGAGATTTGGATTTCCTCGTGTGGAAACAGATGAAATCCCACGTGCCATGACTGATTCCCAGGACAAATTAGAAAGGAGAAGGGATGTGAAGTGATCTCAAGGCTCGTCAAGGCTTCTGAAGTTTCTGGCCACCATTATTGGCCACCCCATTCCAAGGGCTGAGCATTAATTTGTAGCTGAGGAAAATCTTTGGAACAAGTCCTGTGAGAGATTAGAGGTTGTATCCAGGTTGAATCCAGGTTGTGCCCCTGAATTCATAACAAATTATTTTAATTGCTGCGCCCAAACCTCTATAAGTGCATTAGGTGATGTCTCAAAAGAAAGATGGAGATAAAAAAAATCCGATTAGGAATAGTTTCTTTTATTCAAACACACAGAATACCCTCAGTCAAAATTTTTATCCTCAGGTCCTTGGCACTGGCTTGGACAGCTGAGCAGCTGCTTCTAAGATGAGCTTTCCCAGGTGAAATCACACCCTGACTGAACAACGAAATTCCCAGCATGGATTGTCTGGATCCCATGATCCCCGAGTTTGCTGACATCACTAAAATCAGGATTTCCTCCCTGGATTGGGTGTCTGGTGCCATTGGAATCCTCTACAGGGTGCTTGGATAAGACCGAGACCCTGATGCCCTGTGTCCTTCTGGAGCTGCCATCCAAAATCATGGAATAATTAAGGATGGAAAAGACCTCCAAGATCATCAAGTCCAACCTTCAACCCAACACTCCGATGGCCACTAAATCGGGTCACAAAATGCCACAAATCCTGTTTGCCGAACACCTCCAGGCATGGAGACCCCACCACCTCCTTGGGAAGCCTCTTCCAATGTTTAACCCTTCAATCAGGAATTTTTCCATTGTATCTGACCTGAACCTCCCTTGGAGCAAGTATAAAATTAATATAATTGTTTAATAAATTAATAGAACCCCCTTTTTTTTGTTGTTGTTTGTTTGCTTCTTTTCAGTCCAGATTATTGTCCCTGGTTGGAAAATGTTTCCTGGGAGAAGCCAGGGCAGGGGACAAATACAAGCAATTTCCACATTTACAAGAAATATCCACATTTTTATTCCTGAAATATAAACCCATGCAAACTGATGGAAGGAAATCTTGGAGTTTTATCCCAAACTTTTGCTTTTCTTGGGTTTGAGGTTTTGCACAATTTTTAGAAGGGTTTCCAATAGCAAAGGGAATATTGACTGGAGAATGTATCCTGTGGGATCATGTCCTGAGTGGATCTCTGGAAAAGATGAGCTTTCTGATTTCCTTATTCTCCAGACACTTTTCCTGGAATAATTTATTGTGGTTAGAAGGATAATTAAAGGATAATTATTCCCACCCTTATGTTCTTAACACTTGGACTAACTGGGAAAAAATCAGAAGGGAAGTTCAGTGGATAGACAAAGGGGCTGGAAAAATAAAAAAAAAATTATATTTATGCCTCAAACTGACCTGAGTGATACAAAGAAAGTCAGATCCATGAATTCTCCAAACTGCATCACGTTTAAAACCTGCAGAGCAGCAAGGACATTCCAGAGGTGCAGGAATCAATTATATAAAGAGATGAAATTCAGCACTAATGGCATCTTTATGTGAATATTTAAATTCAGGCTGCAAAACACCCACATTTTATTGGTAGCTATAAAATACATGACAAAAGTTGCTGCATTTTTGAAGATTAAATTTAAATGAGAAGATGTGAGAGTTGTCAAGGAGGAAAAGTCTCTGCAGCCAGGGCGAGGCAAATAAAATAACCCTGGATTTTATCCATAATTCCCTACTGCAGGAATGCTGCTTTACCGTGAGCAGAGGAGAGAGGAATATTTGTTGCCTGGGCTATAAATTGAATTTAGGTAAATTCAGCAGCCCGTTCCTGTCCTGCTGGAACAGGACTGGAGAACATGGAGACGGATTAAGCATTCCCAGAAAGAAACATAAAAGAATATGAAACACATAGAAAACAATGCATTAAAAAAAGAAAAGGGGGCAGGGAAAAAAGAAACCTCTTTTTTTTTTAATTTTTTTATTTTTCAGGCCATGCACAGAATAATTCAAAGCAAATGTGGAGCCTTTCTCTACGAGACAGCCACAGAGGGTCACATGAGCTCTGTGGTGGTTTGGTTCCTTGTTAATCCACATCATTATCCCAGTGGTCCTGGAATTATTACTGGGAAATATCCCTTGAATGGCCGTGTTTGCCAACTGGCAGCTTTGTATTTATTTTGTAATTATCCTGATTATTTGATAGATGAATTCTGGGCTGGTTTTCTCCCCCTCCCAGGAAAAGAGAAGCATCAGCTCCCCATACGTTTCTCATCTTTGGGATCAAAAGGATTTGTGGAAAATCTGCTTTGCTGTGGGCAGGACTCGGATACTTTTCCACTGCCGGATGTTTGGAGAAGGGTTTTAAGCACACACACAAACCTCCACACTTTTTTCTGGTTTTTTGGTGCATAAACCATTCCCTGGCTGCAGAGACAGCCCAGCTTGGCTTTGGTGGATGGAGAATGAAGCTTTCAGAACCTGCTGCAAGTTGGGATTTTACCACAGGAGAACTGATTCCAATGGCTGCTCCCATTCCCGACTGCCAGCGCCATTCCCAGCTCCCATTTATGTATCCATGAGGTGAAATGAGGGAAGACACTGAAACTGAACCCCAAAAATTAGTGTTGCCCCGGGTTTGCTCCCTGGTCTGGCCCAGGGTGATGTCAAATGAGGGTTTGCTCCGGATTTGGCTCCCAAATTTAATGGATAAAGGACGGAGCTCTGAGCAGCCTGGGCTGGTGGAAGGTGTCCCTGCCCATGGAACAGGGTCGGAACTGGATGATCCCCAATGTCCCTTCCAATTCTGGGAATCTGGGATGGAATTAAAGACAAAACTGCTCCGGGCATGCATTGCTTGCCAGGATGGTTTTCCCAACCCTTCCAGGACCCTAAGGACATCATCAGGACTCAAGAATATTTCATTTCCATCCAGATTTCTTGGATGTTATCCAGAACACCCAACCCCAAAATTGTCCAAGTCCAGTGCTGCAGAGTTTGGGGCAACTTTTGTGCTACACCTGCACCCAGAACTTTGTAAATTTGGGGTCAAAAAACCCCACTCGCAACAGGGAACATTTTTATTGATGTTCTCCTTCTTTTGTCGTTTACTTCCAGATCTCAGGAGGAGACACCAGTGCCCAGCTCGCTCTCACTCTTCCTTGGGAGGTTTGGGGTCCCCATCCCTGGAGATGCCCAAGGAATTCCTGGAGGTGGCACTCAGTGCTCTGGGCTGGGGACAAGGTGGGCATCGAGCACTGCTTGGACTCAATGATCCTGGAGACGTTTCCCAACCTCAGTGATTCCAGAATTCCATTATTTTCTTGTCCACCCAGCTCAGATGGGCTGTACTGAGCTGACAGAAGTAGCTCTGGGTGCATAAACCCTCAACCTGAGAAGCTTCATCCTTTTCTTGATGCTTGCAACTGCTTTCCTCCCAAAGCTGCTTCCTCGAATGGATTTCCCAAATTAAACTGCTCGCTCTGCTGCCAGGCAGAAAAGTCCTGCTTGGGCCTGAAGAATTTCCTGGAAAAAATGGTCATTCCCTAGGAAAAATGGTAATTTCCTGGGATAAAATGGCCAATCCCTGGAAAAAAAGGGGCCATTCCCTGGAAAAAAAGGACAATTCCCTGCCAAAAATGGCCCTTGACCTGGAAAGCTCCATCCCCAACCCCTGAAGCAATTTCTCCTGTCCCGGGGATGTGCTGAGTGTGTTTCTATTTAAAACCTGAGCTAAAAGGAGCTGAGGGAAAGCAGAAGGAGAAGGAGGAGGGGGAGGAAAGAAGGAAAAAATAAAAGCCAAGGAAGGAGGGGTTGGGAGGAGATGGTGGAGCCCATTTCCATGACACATGAAGTGTGTGGGGTGTGACAGAAATCCCATGACCTGGTCCCACAGTGACAATGGCACCTCGGGAGCAGTGGAAACGGGAGCTCCAATCTGCCTCATAAGTGGAGATTAGGGGGCTGTGACAATTCCCCTCGGCCAAATCCTTCCCTGGAGGGACTGAGGGATTCAAACCTGGTGGGTTTGGAATGTCCCTCGTGGTTCCCATGACCTGCAGATAACCCAGAGTGAGAGGGCAGCGTGTCAGGGCAGCTCCAGGGGGAACGGGGCCATCCTCACCCCCTGTGCTCCCAAAACCACAGGGAGGGTCTCTGTGCAAACCCAGGGCACTGGGAATATTTCTGTGTCTGCTCTGGGCTGCCCTGACCCCCAGGGCAGCACTGACTCTGACCCTCATCCATGGAGAAAGTTTCCCAGACTCCAAGATAGACCAAAATCCACAAAAGTGTGCAACAGATTATAGAGAGCAGTGTGGGTGTGTCACTGGGTGAGAAATTGAGGGTTTGGGGTTTTTAGTGTGTTGTGGATGGCAGCAAGATGGAGGGCACAGGGTGTCATCCTGGGTTTCTTCTCCATGCTGCTTCTTCCTCCTTCTCCATGGGTTTGGGTGGCATTTTGTAATTGGGCAGAAAAGTCCCTATGGCAGCTCTGTGGGATCAGTTATTGGGTTAAAAGGGAAAATAATCCAGGTGTCAGTTCTTCATGGGATAGTTTAGTCTGAAAAGCCCTTGGAACAAGAGATTGTTGGCCATTTTGTGCCTTCTGATGAAAAGCTGCTGAACTCCCAGCAGTGAGACTGTTTTACTGATAAGAAATAATAAACACCTGAGTGTGAACATGAAATAACATCTCAAGTGCCTTCAATGCAGACCCAGAGAAACCCACACCTGGAACCACCACAGGTCTCAAAAGGGAATCAAAGCTTTGGGATTTTCCTGGGGACAGAGAGGGGTTTAGGAACACCCTGGAAAATATCTGAATTACCCCTGGTAGGGGAGACGTGGATATTTTATGGTTTCACTTCCCACGTGCCCTGCTGGAGCAGGGAGCTGCTCTGGATGATCCCACTGTGGTTCCTTCCAGCCTGACCCATCCTGGGATTCTGGAATTCTCTGGAATTCTGGGATTCTGGGCTGCAGCCTCCAGCCTAAAAGAAGGAATTCCACTCGCCCTTCCCAAATGTCTTGCCTGGAGCTTGGATTGGCCACGTTCACGCCATGTGTTTAAAACCTTGGCATCAAATCCCCTCCACCTGCGTTTGCTTCAAACTCTGCCTTATTACCAGCTTAATAAAAACTGATATTAATGTCTTCATTTCATTCTGCAGGGGCTGGGATTATGAGCCTGGCAGCCAACCAAGGGTTTTGCTGCAAATTGCACAGCAAAGGCCTCATGCAAATGATATTTTATCCCTCGGGTTATGAGTAAAAGGATTTTTCATAGGCAAAGGAGGGAAATAAAGGTGATTTCTGAATAAAAGAGGGTGACTGAAGTGCTGCTTTTTGGTGAACCAGAACTGCTCAGACAGCAAAATTTTCTGATTATTTTGATTTATTTTTTTCTGTTTAAGAGATGTAAAATATTCTGCTGTCACAACAGACATGAAGGTGAGAGTCCAGTGGTTGTGATCCCTCTTGTGGATTTTCTTTTTACATGATGCCTTATTTTGTCCTTTATTTGCTGAATTCCCAGCTACAAGAATTACCTGACTCTCAGAGCGTTGTTTTTATTCAAAAATCGTATTTTTTCCTTTCAGGAGTAAATAAACACTTGAAAACATGATGCCCTAAAGCCCCTAAAATCAAACTTCAAATCAAAGGGATGCTGTTGCTGTCAGTGATTCAGACTCATGGAATCATGAGATGGTTTGGGTTGGAAGGAACCCTAAAGATGAAATTCCAACCCCCCCTGCCATGAGCAGGGAATCTTTTACTTGATCAGGTTAGAAATAGAAAATTAAACTATTTTTCTATGGATCTTTATTTTTTTCCTCATTTTTGGAGGCAGGGGCTGCAAAACAAGGCCATTATTGCACCCATACCCCACAGCCAAGCTCCGCTGAGCAAATTCTTCAGGGTCAAGTCCCAATTTCTCCTACAAACTCCATCCTGGTCCTGTCAAACCATTCCTCATATTTTTGCTGTCAGTGCTGTCCCTGGTGAGGTTTCTGACCTCAGAATTTCACAGTTTCATTTCCAGTGCTGGTGGCCTTGACTTGACCAACTGGATTTTTATTCTGATAACGAGTGGGTGAGTGACACTGAAATTATCACAAAAACCGGGTCAGTGACACCGGAATTATCAAGGAAAATTGTTCCATTTCCATTGACTCTTGCACTAATTTTAAAATCAGAGGCTCAGTCTCGGGTGCTGTGGTCAGTGAACTCTGTCCACACTCAGTGAGTATTTTACAACAGCTTTATGTGCTGCCACACCCAGCAGTTGAGTTATTCCTGCTTTTAAATCGTTCATTCTGCAGGAGTTGTGGCTTTGAGCTCTGGAAATTACTGTGTTTGTCAAAAATGTGGCTTTGTGTTTCCATCTCGTCCTTGTCACCACTTGCTGGAAGGTTTTGAGCTTTGATTCTTCAGGAATCTTCAAAATTCTTCACCAGAGCTTCCAGTCCTGTCTGTGGTTTGCTGGAATTATTGGGATTTGTGTTACTGATTTCAACAAGGGACAAATGGGGGCACTAAAACCCAAATTTATTCATCCCCCAACATCCAACTCCTCAAGAAGTTGGAGAAGAAGAGTGAAGAGGGATAAAAGCTTTTGGAAGAACCTCCAGAGTAAATCCTGGAAGCGTCAAAGCTGCAACGAGTTTTTGTTTAGTATCTTCCATTCACTGAAAATTTTATAAGTAACAAAAAAATCCATAAAATCCCCAAAAAGTTCTAAAATTCTGTCATGAAACTAACTATTTTTTTAATTTCTTAATTTTAAAATATTTCTTTTTTATTAATTATTATATTGAAGTAACACAAGAGCTATGACAGATTTTAGTGCTAAGGATTAAAGCACAACTGAACATCCTATTTCATTCCCACTGTATGGAATTCGAGAAACACAGAATAATCTGAGCTGGAGGAGATCCACAAGGATCATCCAGTCCAACCCCTGGCCCTGCATGGACACCCCAACAATCCCACCCTGTGCATCCCTGGGAGTATTTTCCAAATGCTCCTGGACCTCTGGCAGCCTTGGGAATGTGACCATTCCCTGGGGACCCTGGGCAGTGCCCAATCTCCCTCTGGATGAGAAACCTTTCCCTAAAATCCAAATGAAACCTTTCCCTAAAATCTAACTAGAACCTCTTCCTAAAATCCCACAGAAGCCTTCCCCTAAAATCCAAATGAAACCTTTCCCCAAAATCCAAATGAAATCTTTCCCTAAATTCCAACTGGAACCTTTCCCTAAATTCCAACTGGAACCTTTCCCTAAAATCCATCTGGAACCTTTCCCTGAAATCCAAATGAAACCTTTCCCTGAAATCCAAATGAAACCTTTCCCTAAAACCCAACTAGGACCTTTCCCCAAATCCAAATGAAACCTTTCCCCAAAATCCAAATGAAATCTTTCCCTAAAATCCATCTGGAACCTTTCCCTGAAATCCAAATGAAACCTTTCCCTAAAATCCAAATGAAACCTTTCCCTAAAATCCAACTGGAACCTCTTCCTAAAATCCAACTGAAGGCTTTCCCCAAAATCCAACCGGAATCTTTCCCTAAAATCCAACTGGAACCTTTTCCTGAAATCCAACTGAAACCTTTCCCTAAAATCCAACTGGAACCTGCCCTAGCACGGCTCCATCCATTCCCTTGTGTCCTACCGTGCTTCAGATTCTCCCTGAGAATTCCTCCAAGGTGAGATGCAGCTTTTCCAGAGGGTAAAACTGTGGGAAACAATCCCTCATTTCTCAGGTTCCCATTCGCCCCTCATCCATATTCACCATCCAAACCTTCAGGCTTCCAAAATCCTGGGATTGTGAAGAGCGGGAAAGCACAAAGGTGGGATTGTCTGGGATTGTTTTTTCCACGTTCCTTTTGCTGTTGTTGATCCTTTTAGGAAGGATATTCTGGTTTCCAAGGATTTTTCAGGATCACAGTTGTCCTTTCCCTGCAGCTCCGTGGTGTCACCAACACCTTGAGCAGGGCAAGGAGGGGCCTTGACTCGTTGGAGGTGGCACAAAAGTCATTAAATGTCACAACCAGACCTGAAGTCACCTCTTGGCAGGTGGAGCAAGGTGGTTCCCTCCAACCACTCCAATTCCAGGGAGAATTGGCAATCCCAGACATTTGTTTTCCTGTTTTAGCATAATTTATTTCAAAGAAAAGCAAAATTAGCAATGTGCCATTCATCCCTGCCCAGGTCTTGATTGGTTTATGTACAAACATTCACATTTTATCCTATGATTCCATTTTAATTACAGCACACAAATATTCCTGGGATTCTTTTTAATTTTTTTTCTTTTTTTTTTTCTTTTTTTTTTTTCTTCAATCCCTGCAAAAAACAGGCTCAGAAAAATGGGTGGGTCTGTTTCCCTTGTGATGGAGGTTTTGTTTTCCAAACCAAGCCACAGCCTTGCTGCCTGGGCCTTGCCCTAGTGAAGAGCTGCTGAGACATAGGCAGAGATAGGAGCCCTTGGGAAGGGAAGCAGGAGCGCTGATATCCCTCGGAAAACATCCCTGGGCAAAGTGTCAGCACCGGGGGCTGATAAGGAAGGCACAGCCTGGGATTTGGGAGGTGTGGGAGGCACTGGGTGAGAGGAGGCCCTGGAGGCTGAGTTAACTCTTGCTGGACTCATTCCATCTCCCAAATCCACCTTCCCACACCTCTCCACATCCCTTTCCAAATCAGGGCCATTATCCCGAGATGCTGAGCTCACCCAAGGCTGGATGTCCTTGCTGTGATCCCTTTTTTTCCACCATAAACCCCTCTTGTTCCCTCCTGGAATTTCTTCCATATTTCTCCTCCTCTCCAAACCACAACCTGAATTCCACCTGCCATTCTCCAGCTTTGAACTTTCCCACAAATCTCCACATCCCTTTCCAAATTAGGGCTGTTATCCCAAAGTGCTGAGCCCACTCAAGGCTGGATATCCATGCTGTGATCCCTTTTTTTCCACCCAAACATCATAAATCCGTCTTATTCCCTCTTGGAATTTCTTCCATCTTCCTCCTTCTCCCCAAACCACAACCTGAATTCCACCTGCCATTCTCCAGCTTTGAACCTTCCCACACCTCTCCACATCCCTTTCCAAATCAGGGCCGTTATCCCAAGATGCTGAGCTCACCCAAGGCTGGATATCCATGCTGTGATCCCTTTTTTTCCACCCAAACACCATAAATCCCTCTTGTCCCCTCCTGGAATTTCTTCCATATTCCTCCTTCTGTCCAAACCACAACCTGAATTCCACCTGCCATTCTCCAGCTTTGAGCCTTCCCACATATCTCCACATCCCTTTCCAAATCAGGGCCGTTATCCCAAAGTGCTGAGCTCACCCAAGGCTGGATATCCATGCTGTGATCCCTTTTTTTCCACCCAAACACCATAAATCCCTCTTTTCTCCTCCTGGAATTTCTTCCATATTCCTCCTCCTCTCCAAACCACAACCCGAATTCCACCTGCCATTCTCCAGCTTTGAACCTTCCCACAAATCTCCACATCCCTTTCCAAATCAGGGCCATTATTCTGAGGTGCTGAGGATTCCCAAGGCTGGATATCCTTGCTGTGATCCCTTTTTTTCCACCCAAACACCATAAATCCGTCTTATTCCCTCTTGGAATTTCTTCCATCTTCCTCCTTCTCCCCAAACCACAACCTGAATTCCACCTGCCATTCTCCAGCTTTGAACCTTCCCACAAATCTCCACATCCCTTTCCAAATTAGGGCTGTTATCCCAAAGTGCTGAGCCCACCCAAGGCTGGATATCCATGCTGTGATCCCTTTTTTTCCACCCAAACACCATAAATCCCTCTTGTCTCCTCCTGGAATTTCTTCCATATTCCTCCTTCTGTCCAAACCACAACCTGAATTCCACCTGCCATTCTCCAGCTTTGAGCCTTCCCACATATCTCCACATCCCTTTCCAAATCAGGGCTGTTATCCCAAAGTGCTGAGCTCACCCAAGGCTGGATATCCATGCTGTGATCCCTTTTTTTCCACTCAAACACCATAAATCCGTCTTATTCCCTCTTGGAATTTCTTCCATCTTCCTCCTTCTCCCCAAAACACAACCTGAATTCCACCTGCCATTCTCCAGCTTTGAACCTTCCCACACCTCTCCACATCCCTTTCCAAATCAGGGCCGTTATCCCAAGATGCTGAGCTCACCCAAGGCTGGATATCCTTGCTGTGATCCCTTTTTTTCCACCCAAACACCATAAATCCCTCTTTTCTCCTCCTGGAATTTCTTCCATATTCCTCCTCCTCTCCAAACCACAACCCGAATTCCACCTGCCATTCTCCAGCCTTGAACCCTTTGGGAACTCAGGCACCTGGTCCTGCAGGAATCCTCTCCTGCCCAGGAGGAGATCCCCAGGACACAGCAAGGGGAGGAAGGAAGAAGGATCAGAGGAGAAATCCATGTTAATTGGTGGATTCAGGAACACACAGGGGACTGGGAATACTCCAGTGGGAATTGTAGAATTCGTAGAAAAATCGTAGAAATTCATAGGGAAATCATAGAAGTCGTAGAAAATCCTGAGCTGGAGGATTCCAACAAGGATCACCCAGTCCAGCTCCTGGTCCTGCCCTGGATAATCCCAACAATCCCAATCTGTTCCTGAGTTGTCCCAATGTTCCTGGAGCTCTGGCAGCCTTGGGAATGTGCCCATTCCCTGGGGAGCCTGGGCAGTGCCCAACCACCTTCTGAGGGAAGAACCTTTCCCTGATATCCAACCTAAATCCCTCTGGCACAGCCCCATGCCAGCACAATGGGATTTGGCAGAAGGGATTTGCTTTGGAAAATCATTTTTGCTGGAAAACTCTGTCATTCCCTCATTCTGAACCATGAGTTTGAACCACAATAACAACACAAAACCAAAAAACACCACAATTTTTTTTTTTTTTTTTTTGTAGGGAGTTTATATTCCCTAATAAAGGACAAAAGTGGGAGAAGAGGAATTTTTGGGTTCCTGAGGGATGGACATGCTCTTCCCAAAGAGCTCCTGGGTTATTTTCAATCGTGGTTCCCTCTTCAGTGAGAATCAGGGGCAGCAAATGGATAAAAAGTTTCCTATGAGGATTGAACATATGGAATAGTTTTCCCAAAGAACGAAGGACACACCAGGAAATCAGCAAGGAAGAGAAAGGTTTGATGCTGGATAGGATCAAAGGATATAAAATCAGGAGTTTAAAGGAGGAAATGAGCAAGGAATGAGCATTTATTCCAATAAAATCTATAATGCAAGGAAATGAATGAGTGTTTCCAAAGTGCTCCACACAACCTGGAGGTGAACTTTGGAATTCCCTGTGGGATATTGGCAACATTTTATATCCATCCAAAACAAAACCCCAAACCCAGGGATTCGTGGATCAAGGAATGCTTCCTTTTTTATTGAATGGAATTATGTGCGTCCAAACAAATGAAATTCCAAAGTTTACAGACACATCCTCATCAATGATTTCTCCTGGAATCAGCCACTTAAATATTTTCGAATCAGGATTCAGGTGAGCCAGAGAAATTTTTCAGGAATAAAGATGCAGAACTGAGAAATGATGGTTGATTTCCTAACTCATCACATGAAATAATCAGCCAGGAATTGAGAAATATTTAAGCATGGGTTAAAAAAACTGCACCACAAAAATTAAAAAATTAAAAATGTTTATAAAATCAACCATGTACATAAATATTTGGGAAAACTAAGGATGTGTGTTGAAAATTACATTCTCAGGCCCAGGGAATTTTGTCCCTGGAATGACAGCAGGAGGAATTCAGAATGCGAATTCTGAGACACTCAGCGTTCTGCTCCTATTCAAGGGGAGAGGAACAGCCTCAGGTTGTGCCAGGAGAGATTTAGGTTGGATATTTAGGGAAAATATTTTCATGGAAAGGGTGGTCAGGCGTTGGAATGGGGAAGTGTTGGAATCACCACACCTGGAAGTATTCAAAAAATGGGTGGATGTGGCATTTGGGGACAAAATGTGTGGATGTGGCATTTAGTTTTGCGGTGAGGGAATGGTTGGACTGGATGATCTTGGAGCCCTTTTCCAACTGAAATTATTCCATGATTCCTGAAAATTTGAAGTGTGGAGAGGTTTTGTTTAGATATTCTGAAGATCTCCCAACCCTTCGTCCCTCGGTGTCATTCCTGGATTTCAGTGAAGGCCCCCCAATCTTCACTCATTGATCTTGGACACCCCAAAAACCGGAAAACTTGAGATTCACAGGAAAACACCTGCTGTGATTATTACAGAGACAAAACATCTGGAATTTGTAAATCCTTCTGGAATACTGAAGGGATTGTCCCTGGATCCTCCAGGATTCTCTGGATAAGCTAATTATTTTTTTTTCTTTATGACTGATGTGCGTTACTGGTGGCATAACCCAGCACTTGGAGCTTCAAACCAGTTGGGAATGATGGAAGCTGCTGGAATAAACTGGGAGAGGGAATTCTGGATTTGTCAACACGGCAAGAGCAGCACAGCCAATCCTGAAGGGATTTGGGATGTTACTGGGGGTTATGGTTTTGTGGGAAGAGGGAATTAAAAAAGAATTTAGGGAATGCTGGGCTGCTCCATGAAAAAACAGCTGGGAAAAGAAATCCCTCACTCCAGCAGCAGGAACCTCAAAGCTGGACATGTTCAGACTCCATAGGTGGCATGGTGGGAATTGAATCCCGTGCCAAGAGCAGGAGACTTCCAGCCAAAGCAGCTGTGGGCTTATGGAGGCAAGGAAAGCCTTCAACAGGGCTCTTGGGAATTCCCAATTCAACAGGATCACCACAGAATCCCAAAGAGATGAAAATGGGAGCTGAGCTTTTAAACAGACGAGTGAATGAAGTGGATTCTTTTAATGTGTCACAGCCCTACATTTGGTGTCCCCTCAAAGTGTTATCCCGGATTTTCCCCTCGGGATCACAGGGATGTGGCCAGGGAAAATCCCAGCACAGCGTGAGCATTCTGAGTCTGGGAGAGTCGTTACTGCTCCCTCAAGGTCCTGGTTTGTGCTGAGGTTGGACCACACAGCTCAGGAAAGCTGGGAATGATATCCCAGGGAGCAGATTTGGGGAGATTTTTAGTGGGTGAGGGCAGTGGAGTCAGACCAGGCACATACACACTCCAGCAGTGGAACATCGTCAAATCTTTGTAGGAATAACTTTTAAAATGCAATTTTCTTCACAGATTATCTGCTATAATCCCATTGCTCCAGGAGCTGGGGTGTTTTGGGTAAAGATCTGCCAAAAAAACCCCAAAACCAACCCTGCCTATGCGGGAATCTGCATCAAACCTTACATTACCCAATTAAATTTTTAGCAGAGGCAATAATTCCTGCAAAGTCATGGATTTGTCCATGCCACTGGGTTTAAATGCATCCCAAGGCTGGCTGGGATCACAAGCACCTCGTCATCCCAAGGTGCAGAAGGAATTCTTGCAATCCTCCAGAGCTAAAACTGGGAATGGCTGCAGCAGCACTTGAGATTCACAGGAAAACACCTGCTGTGATTATTACAGAGACAAAGCATCTGGAATTTGTAAATCCTTCTGGAATACTGAAGGGATTGTCCCTGGATCCTCCAGGATTCTCTGGATAAGCTAATTATTTTTTTTCTTTATGACTGATGTGCCTTACTGGTGGCATAACCCAGCACTTGGAGCTTCAAACCAGTTGGGAATGATGGAAGCTGCTGGAATAAACTGGAATAAACCTCTGGATCTGGTAATGCACGTGGGAACAGCTGCCCTGGATCAGGGAAAAGGTCACTCCAGACCAGCATCCTGTCCAGGAGGAGGACAAGGACCTTTGTCCCTTTTCTCAGCTTCTGGAGGAAAGAGAATCCGGAATCTCTGCAGGGCAGTGGGCATGGAGAGCACAGAAATTCATCCACAAACAGGTGAGAGACTCTGGAAGTCTGAGGGGATGCCACGAGGGGTGAATTCCCAGGATGGTGCAGATGGAATGTGAAACAAATCAATATAAATCCTTTTTCCAGGGAGCTGCCACTTCCCAGGGGATGAGGAGTTCATCTCCAAGGAATCCTGGAATGGTTGGGTTGGGAGTGACCTTGAAGGCCACCTGTGGCCAAGGGCTGGGACAACTCCCAAGAGTCCAACCTGTCCTTGGACACTTCCAGGGACAGGGAACACATCCATCTGCGCCATTCACTGCAACATCTCAAAGCAGAGCTCAAGAATCGTCTTTCCTCCCTATGTTGATCTTTCAGCACAAAAAGAGACCTTATCAGTTTCCTTATCAATTTGGAATGTGTACATTCTTTATCCAATGGCTCCTCATTGGAAAATGTGCATTTCAACGAAGTGTCAGATCTTTTCCTTGGATGTGGAATCCTGTGGACCTGGCAGGAGAGCACTTGAGAGGATCCATGGAGATAAGGAAGTTGACGATTGACCAATACCTCTCTGCTTTGCCAAGTTATCAAGAAATACCTTCATAAATCTGTGAGAGATTCATAGAATCACAGAATTTTTAAAGCCAGAGATCTCCAAGGTCACTGAGTCCAACCATTCCCAAGGCCACCACTATCCCATGTCTCCAAGTGCCTCAACCACCTGGCTTTTAATCCTTCCAGGGATGGGGACTCCATCACTGCCCTCAACCCTTTTGATGAAGAAAATTTTCCTAATATCCAACCTAAACACACCCCAGGGTTTGGATCTGGGGAACTTTTAATGTCCCTTCCAACCCAAACCACTCTGGGATTCAATGATTCTGGAATTAAGGGAAATCCACTCCTGAATCCACTGAACATTTTTGTGGGTGAACATCGATGGAGACGGAAAGAAATCAAAACCTTTAGGTTTAAATTTGTTCTTCTCTGCTTTTACAGGCTCAACCCAAAGTCTCTGTGTGGTTCTCCCAAATCCAAACCCCACTGACAGGTCGTTCTCCTTTGGAATTGTTGAGGGATGTCTGGATATTCCATGGTGCAGCAGAGAATGCCTGGAAAGGGATGATGGGGAAAATGTGGGTCCTGCATCACCCTGCAGGAGGCACATTCACAGAATCACAGCGTGCTTTGTCCCAAACCACTCTGGGATTCAAGGGTTCTGGAATTTAGAGAGATTCACTCATGATTCCCCTGAACATTTGTTATGGGGAGAACATTAACAGAGAGGGAAAGAAATCAAAACCTTTAGGTTTAAATTTGTTCTTTGCTGTTACAGATACAACCCAAAGTCTCTGTGCGGTTCTCCCAAATCCAAACCCCACTGACAGGTCGTTCTCCTTTGGAATTGTTGAGGGATGTCTGGATATTCCATGGTGCAGCAGAGAATGCCTGGAAAGGGATGATGGGGAAAATGTGGGTCCTGCATCACCCTGCAGGAGGCACATTCATGGAATCACAGCGTGCTTTGTCCCAAACCACTCTGGGATTCAAGGATTCTGCAATTTAGAGAGATCCACTCCTGATTCCCCTGAACATTTGTTATGGCGAGAACATTAACAGAGAGGGAAAGAAATCAAAACCTTTAGGTTTAAATTTGTTTTTTTCTGCTTTTACAGACACAACCCAAAGTCTTTGTCTGGTTCTCCCTGGTCCAAACCCCACCAAGAGGTTGTTCCCCTTTGGAGTTGTTGAAGGATGTCTGGATATTCCATGGTGGGGAAAAGAATGCCTGGAAAGGGACGATGGGGAAAATGTGGGTCCTGCATCACCCTGCAGAAGGCACATTCATGGAATCACAGAATTGTTTGTGTTGGGAGGGACCTCAAAAAATTCCCTCATAGTCTGGACCCCATTTCCCTACTCCTGGCATTGCTTCCCCATCCTTTTCCCACCCCCACTCCCAGTTAGGAATGACCAGGGGCCGTTTCGGGCTCCTGACCCCCATGCTGAGGCCAGCCCAGCGATTCTGGGGGTCAGCTGTGTGCACAAACATCCCTCCCTCGGTGCAGGGCTGCTCCAGAGGCCTTTGCCCCGTCCCCCAGGAACTGCAGCAGGAAATTCTCTGGAGCTATCCCAGGGCTAATTAAAGGAGCAGCCCGGAGACCCCGTCACCTCCTGAGAGTGCCCAGAGCTGCTCTGGCCTCTGTCAGGGCTCATGACAAGGTTAATTCTGGAGGAGGCTTCTTCACTCAGGGGCCGCTGTTATACAGACCCCGCTCAAAGCTCGTTAGCTGTAATTAACAGGCTTTTTCCACGACAAATTGAAGCTCCCTCAGCGTTCTCCTGGCAGCTCTTCCCTTAGGAATAATGATCACTCTCTGCTGTCACTTCCATGTCCTGGGCAAAGCTGTTCCTGGCTTTGTGCAGCTTTAATTAAAACAAAGTGCTTTTACTCCCTTGGTTTATGTTTGCTGCCCTTTGCTTTGCTCTTCTCATTAAAATAAGAAAGAAATCTGGGATTGGGGTTTCTCTTTGGGGATATTTTTGAGGATGACTCAGCTGGAGTTCAGTGTCACTAACGAGATTTTACAGAGATTTTTACAGAGGATTTATATATCAGGAAACAATATTCAGAAAATAATATTCCTTCCTGTTATTTATATGTTAATAATATCCCTTTTCCACTCCCTGAATTTTAGGGTTTATTTGGGGCTGATATGAGAATGAGGGCGGAAGGTGATGAGGATGGATCAGTATTTGATGAAAAACTTTTCAGGTCAGGCTGGAATAGTGGAAGGTGTCCCTGCCACGTCAGGGGGCTGGTCCTGGATGACCCTTAAGGATCTCCAAAGGAAACCATTCCACGATTCCCTGCTGGATGCTGGGAATGTTGAGTGTTGATGATCCACAAGGAGCTCCTGTGCAATGAGCACAAACCAGGACTGTGGGGTTTCATTTATAAACTTCTTCAGAGGGATCAAATTGCCTCAAGTGTCATTCCTTGATGTTCTTCCATCCTGCCAGATGCCACCACCTGGAAACATGGATAATGAAATTATTTTGTCCATGAAGATCTGTCATATCTCCAGTAGTGAGAGTTTGAAAATACTGCCAGAAAAACACCTCACCTCACCCACCTTCCTTCCTTCCTTCCTTCCTTCCTTCCTTCCTTCCTTCCTTCCTTCCTTCCTTCCTTCCTTCCTTCCTTCCTTCCTGAGCTGGGCCCCAGATATCCCCTAATTTTACATATTTGAATGTCTATATCTAAATTTAGTCATTTCAGGCTGCCTCAGAACTGGCAGGAGAATGCAAACGTTCCGTAGGGATTTTCCCAGCATTCCCAAAGGAAAATCCAAAGCCAAAAGAGTCGTAATTTGTTGTGCACTCCCAAAAACTGAGGGACTCAGACCTAAAAATCTTCACCACAGAGCTAAACCTTCAGGATTCACCTGGAATCCCCTCCACTAAAGGGACTGGACTGGCTGGGATGGCAGATTCCAGGAAAATATCCCGGGATTTGAGCTCCCTCTGCCCTTCAATTCCCTCCCCACAGTGGGAATTTGGCTTGGGAAGAAACCTTTGTGCAAACATCATCGGATACAAATCCCACGAGGAGCTCTGCTGGAATTTCTTGCAATTTCTGGATACTCAGGAGTTGCTATGTTGACTTTTTATTTATCAACAATTCCTTAAAAACAGCGGATAGGAATATCCATATCTCTCCCTGCTGCTCCAGAAAATTCCTTGCTCTTAATGGACAATTCTTGGAAAGCTGATCCCTACACTAAATAAAACTCCAGGAATTGTTTAACCTCCACAGCTCAGCTTTCCATGACACACAATTTTATTCTCAGCCTGCTGGTCAGAAGGTGAAGGCAGGGAATGAACATGGAGAGATCCAAATCCCAAATATTTTCCTTGCAGATGCTTAGTCAAGGCTTAAAAATAAACCACCCCGTGAGCAAACAGGAATATTTGATTTGGTCTGGAGGCAAACACACTCCAGGTTTCCACTCCTCAATTTTTAATTTTTTTTTGTACGGAATTTTTGAAGTGATCCCTTGGCCCTCAGCCAATCCCCACTTTTTATGATGTCCAAGAATCCATTTGCTCCAAGTTCTACATTTCCCTCGTTAAACAGCACTAAAAAGGGAACTCCAAGCCACAAGACCACACACATTGGCATCAGGCATCCAATATCCAGAGCTGGCACAATCCCATAAATTAATGTTTGCTCCCATCTAGTGGGTGGAAGAAGAAATTGTCTTTAGGTGGAATATTATGCAAATTTTGTTTGCATTGAGCTGGGGGGGAATTTATGGGAGTTTTATTCCTTCTTGGAGCTGTCTGGTTTTAGGCCTGATCTAAGATTTTTGCACATTTTTGTTAAATTCATTGCTGTGTTTTCATGTAGGCCTCAAGTTTCAGCATCTTGTAGGCCTCAAATTACAGCATCATCCAGGAGAAGCTTAGATTGGATATCAGGAGAAAATTCTTCATGGAAATGGTGGAAAAAAGCCTCAGAAGAGGTTGCACAAGGAAGGATTGGAGTCTCCATCTGTGGAATTTCTAAAATTTGTGTGGATGTGGCCCTTGAGGACAGAGTTCAGTGAACATGGAGGTGCTGGGTGAGGGTTGGACTCGATGATCTTGGAGATCTTTTTCAACTTTAGCAATTCCTCAATTCCATGTTTATTTCTACATTTAAGATCATCGAGTCCAACCCTAAACCAGCACCATCATCATGTCCTCAAGTGCCACATCCACACATTTTGTTTTTTACACATTTCCAAGGATGGTGACACCACCACTTCCCAGCCCATTCCAACACTTGACAGCCCTTTCCCTCAGGAATTTTTTTTCCTAATATCCAATCTCAACCTCCCCTGGTGAATAATTAATGAGACGTAATGATGGGGAGAACAATGAGAATCATTAATATTCCGAGTCATTAAATGATATTTATTTTAAAAAGGATTTCGGGAGGATCCTGGGAAAAGCCCATGGCTCACATGACACAGCAGGAAGCA
This sequence comes from Ammospiza nelsoni, assembly GCF_027579445.1. Lineage (NCBI taxonomy): Eukaryota > Metazoa > Chordata > Aves > Passeriformes > Passerellidae > Ammospiza > Ammospiza nelsoni. The sequence continues at coordinate 1,842,187 of NC_080633.1, read as the reverse complement.
CTTAACTCCAGAAAATCCAAGACATGCTCAGACTTTGGAAAAAGGAGAGAAAGATTCAGGAATGTGGAGAAATTGCAGCTGGAACCAGAGAGGAGGTCAGAAGGAGACCTGGATTGTCATTTTCTGCATTCCCACAGGACGTGGACATGAGAATCACCTTCCAATTCCAGAACCTGACTCCATTTCTTACAACATTTGGTGAACCTCATCAGCTTGAAGTTGAATTTTGACCTCTTTTCTCTATAAATTAAAAATTTTCCTCCTTTTTTTCCTTCAGAAGGCAGAGAAAATGTTCTGCACTGTGTGGTTATAACATGGCACAGACCTCTGGAGTGGTTTTAACTGAAGGATGGCAGGGATAGAAGAAATATTGAGAAGGAATTCCTGGCTGGGAGGGGCTGGGATGGAATTCCCAGGGAAGCTGTGGCTGCCTCATCCCTGGAAGTGTCCCAGGCCAGGTTGGATGGGGCTTGGAGCAACCTGGGATAGTGGAAGGTGGGAGTGAGATGATTTTATAAGGTCCTTTCCATCCCATTCCATGTTTTTGTGAGATCGAGGAAGATGTTTGGGTTTCCATCTCTTCATTTTGAGGAACCATCAGAATTCCCTAGCCCTGGAAGCAGACACAGCCTTGGTGCTCACAACCACATTCTGGACCATGTCTCAGAATTATTTCCCCTTTTTTTCAGAGCTATTTCAGCTTCTCCTGATGCAGCAGCCCTATTTTACCTGCTGAAATAATTCTATTAATTAACACAATTATGAAATAACTCACCTATGAGTTGTTTAATTCATAGGTGCAGAGCCTGAAGTTTCCTGTCCCTCCCTTTAAAAGTGGTTTTGTTTGCTGAGGAACAAAATTCTGTATTCCAACAAAACTCCTTGGGCTTGTTAAAGGGTGACCAGGTGAAACCTGAAGACCTAAGAGGGACAGAGGGATCCAATTCCACCTTTGGGGCTGGAATTTAGGACAACCTACAGGTGTAAATAGTTCCAGCTTCCTCACATCCCAAGAATTTATTGTGTCACTTGGAATTTCTTGATACATGAATATTTTCTTGAGTTTTTCCCTACAAAACCTTCACAAGAATTTTGCTCTCAGGTGAGGTTTTTTCAGAGTTCCTTTTAAAACCTTTCCTATTCCTCAATTTCTGGTAATTTAGGAAAATAAATGAAGGTGTCTCAATGTATTTGAAACACTGTAGGGCATCCTGGTTTTCAGATGCTTCTCCGGAAAGAAGTGTAGGTTGGGGGAATAATAAATCTCCAGGGTTATCCCTCATGGGATTCTTGGCTCCTGGTGGGATTTCTGAGGGAATTATTGGTGACCAAGTCTTGGAGCTTTTCTGGTTTAATGTGTGGTGCGTGTTAGGGAAGGAAGGAGATGGAGAGATTAGGCTGTCTGGAAATGTAGGGATTTTGGACATATGGGAACTGTGTCCGGGGAGTATCAGTGCCTGCAAAAAAGCTGGAGAGCGCCTGGGGACAAGGGATGGAGGGACAGGAAAAGGGAGAATGGCTTCAAGTTGAAAGAGGGAAGGTTTAGATGGGATTTTGGGAAGGAATTCCTGGTTGAGAGGGTGAGGAGGGGCTGGGATGGAATTCCCAGAGCAGCTGTGGCTGCCCCTGGATCCCTGGAAGAGCCCAAGGCCAGGCTGGACAGGGCTTGGAGCACCCTGGGACAGTGGAATGTGATGGAGGGGGATGAAATTAATGAACTGTCAGGTTTCAGGTCCCTTCCAACCCAAAACATCCTGAGATTCTGTGATTCCATGATTTGGGCACCTCTCCTCTGTTTATGTATCTCAAACCCTATTGAGATTTCATTTCCATCCCTATTTTTGATTTCCTGAAGATTTCATGTCTTTAATATCACTGTGTGCCACTTCCTTCTTTGAAACCCATCAGTGGGATTGAAACAAAACAATTCCATTACTCAAGAAATTTTAGGGCAGGTTGTATGTCCCAGAATCCTGGAATTCCAGAATGGTTTGAGCTGGAAGGCTCCTTAAAGTTCATCTCATTCCCACCCCTGCCATGGGCAGGGACACCTTCCACTATCTCAGGTTGCTCCAATTCCCATCCAACCTGGCCTTGGACAATTTATCAGGGTCCTCAATTTTGATCCGGGGCATTAATCACTGAAAAGTTTATCCAGCTCTGAATTCTTGGGAATGAAAACCCCAGAGAAGTTGAGCTGAACTCGAGTTTCTTTCCACCAGCAAGTTCTGCCTCTGATCCATGAGGAAATGTGTAATGGGGAAAGGAAGGAATGGAAAGAAAATAAACGGAGGATGGAATACAACAGGAAGGAAAGTGGGAGTGTCTTTTAGGAGAACACTTGGATTTATCCAGACCTAATCTGCTCTTCCTGTTTTGGAGTGGGAAGATGGAACAGCAGAGCCACCAGGAGCTGCAGGAGATGTTTTGGAGCTCCTCCCATTTCCAAAGATAATGCCTCAGACCTTCCATGGGCGAGCACCAAGCGGAATAAAGTTGGCAGGACCTGATTCAGCGCCAGGGAGTGCCTCCTTCCATGTTTACCTTTTTTCCTGGGATAGAAGAGGCTTTTTCGTGGCTTGTTTTCAACTGGGACTCACCCACCCACCACCCACCCCAGCGGCCTCGTGCCAGCAGCTCCCAGGTGTTCTCCAGTGAAAGCAGGACCATGGAAGTGGCAGTGAGGGATGTGGAGACAGCTCCAAGAATTAAATTTACATCTCCCAAGCTGCCCCGGGGCAGCTGTTTCCTATTTGGGTGTTTTTTTAAGTTGACATTTGGGAGAAATTGGAATATTTTGTCATTTCCCTCCGTGCAGATGTACGGGAGGGAGAGGTGCGGTCAGCTGGGAGCTCGGGATCAGCTGGAAAAGGGGAATTTTCTCCATAAAAAGGGTCAGATCAAGGAACAAAACAGGAACCTGTGTTTGAGTCCTTGCTCTGAGGGCAGGCTCAAGTTTAGTCTGTGATGAAAAAAAAAAAAAAAAAAAAAGGAAAAAAATCCCAATTTTCTTGTTTTTATATCTGGTGAATGTTTTGCAGAGTGCTTAAGGAAAAGCAGCTGGGGCTCTGAGAATTCCCTCTTCCCTGTGGAATTTTAGGACCAGGTTTGCAGAGAGACTTAAGGAACAACCCCTGGGGCTCTGAGTATTCCCTATACCCTATTCCCTGTGGAAATTTAGGACCAAGTTTGCAGAAACTTAAGGAAGAGCAGGTGAGGCTCTGACTATTCCCTCTTTCCTACAAAATTTAATTATCAGGGAAAATATCCTAGGCTGGGTTAATTTGATTTCTTCTGAAAATTCTGGATGGCTCCGAGCACAGTGTTGATGAGCCATAAAAATATGTAAGACACTGGAGGGGAAAAATACCAAACAAAATCAAAACCAAACCCAAAACCCCAAAGCATCCCCTCAAAAATCCCAAAAAACCAACAGTGATTCCTAAGGTGACCTTGGCCAACTCATCTGATCTCTAATCCAGGAGAATCCACTGGAAATGAGTCCTTGGCCCAGGAAAAATCATTATTTTTTAGGAGTCCTGTGGCTGCCAGGAAGAGTCTTTTCCTTTCTGGATCAATGGCAAATTATGGGTTTGGAACTGGAAAAAAACCCAGATGATTTAGGAATGGACCAGCTTGGAGTCAGGAATGATGAGTTACATGGAGACAACATCTCCTGCTGTAATAAAAGGTTTGGAGAGCTTCTGTTTCCCCCCCCCCCCCCCAAAAAAAATTAAAAAAAAATCCAAAAACCTCAGGGATCTTTGGTTTATTGAGCCTGGCCAAGGAAAAACAGCAGGGGAAGATGTTGTGGTAGAACTTCAAGGAACACGAGGGGTTACCAAAGTCCTACACCAATTCCGGAAAAATCTAATGGTGAAATCTAACGGAAAAATCCAACTCCTCTAAAAAGGAGTTGGAAAGGAGGAAGAGGTTGTGATAAGAGGAACAGGATGGAAAATCCAAATATTTTGGTAATTAGACAAGAGCATTCTGGGTTTGGGGATGGGATCGTTTGCGGAAGATGCCTTCAGGGGAGCTTGGTGGTCAGGGAGTTGCCTCAAAATTCCAGGGAATTTCCTTAAAATTAAAATTATTCTTATTTAATCCTGGGGAAAGGCTCATTTGGAGTTGGATGTTCCCAGAGCTGTGACATCACTGGAATTACACCATGGGAATGTTACTCCAAGGAAGTGTTACTCCAAGGAAATGTTACTCCAAGGGAATGTTACTCCAAGGAAATGTTACTCCAAGGGACTGTTACTCCAAGGGAATGTTACTCCAAGGAAGTGTTACTCCAAGGAAATGTTACTCCAAGGGAATGTTACTCCAAGGGACTGTTACTCCAAGGGACTGTTACTCCAAGGGAATGTTACTCCAAGGTATAGGATGGGGAGAGGGACAGGGAGAGAAACAAAATCCTATAATCAGACCCTGTTTTAACTCCTTCTGGTGCCAGAAAATCCAGGAGAACAACTCTGGGACAACATAGGAATGAAAATAGGAAATCAATCCCTAAAATAGGAAATCAATCCCCAAAATCAAAAGCAGAGGATAAGACATAAAATGAGAATCATTTTTCCTCGGTGGATCCAGACTCCAAAGTCAGGAACAGGCTCTGAGTTGTCCCAGGGGATATTTTTACCCGAAGCCCCACACCCCTTCCCAAATACTGAATGATGGAATATTGAAGATTCTTTATCCCAGTCCCTCCTCCCCTCCCGTGCATCTTCCCTGCTCTCTGACATCTTTAGTCTAGACAAGATAATCCCATTATGTTCCCTAATTCCTGCTCCTTGCTAAAATCAGCCTGGATAAGATTCCATGCCAGATAAGGCAGAAAATCCACCCGAGTCCATTTGATCTCGTTAAATGATGCCTTCATTCCTATCTCTGCCAATTAGAGGGATGTGTTCTGTGGAATCCCAGGAAGGCAAATTCCATCAGTTTCTTCCCTTATTTCTCATCTGGCTGCAGCCAAGGATTTTCAGGAATGAGGTGGTTAAGGGTAAAACTCACATTTTAAAGGGATCTGTCCTCTTTTCCAAGGCCTTTTTTCTCCTTCCTGCCCCACATGTGGGATAAACACGGCTGGAAACTCCTCCAGATGTTCAGTTTGTAAAGGAGGATTTTCCTCCTTTGTTTCACCTGCTGGGAATATACTCTGGGTGAAAAAAATAGGATTTTCCAAGGACATTTTTGCTCTGTGCTAAATGAAGATGGTGTAAAAACCTGACACACAAACTAGACAGACAGATGTGTGGAATTCCCTCTATTCCGAGCCAATTCCACCTTGGATTAAACACTGATCTCTTCAAGCCCTCCTTGCAGAAACTCCAGGGATAAACAGGATCAATCCCAGGATAAAGGGATGAGTTTATACTGTCCTAGAAGTGATAAACAAACTCCTCTTTATCCAAAGCTGTGAATTGGCTTCAGAAGTGCAGAATCAACTCCTGCTCCGCGGGGAGAAGCAGGATCCAGCTGTCCTGGCTGCTGCTCAAACTGGGAGCAAAGAAAGCTGGAAAAGCTCCAGGATTTGCCTGAGACCGTTTGCTCCCAGAGGGTTGTGAGGGATCAGAAGATCACAGGGAGGAGAGAGGGGCTTATAGACACTAAAACCACTTAAATTCAAGAGCTGTCAGAGCTCAACATCTTCAGTGCTGAGTAAAAACAATCCAATTTATTTCCCTGTGGCTGCTGAATGAGGAGGATTTTGTGCTGCAGAAATAAAAGAGGTTTTCAGGGAATTTTGGTTCTAAAACTTATGGATCACAACAGGTCCAGGCAGGGGGTTTGGGAGAAGGTGTCTCCTCTGTTTAGAGGACCTAAAAGAGGTTTGGAACCTAAAAGAGGTTTCCAAAGGGAGCTGGTTTTAAAGGAATGCTGATTTCAAATCACGGGATGGTCTGGGTTGGAGAGGTGTTAAAGCCCATCCCATTCCACCCCTGTTATGGGCAGGGACACCTCTCACCATCCCGGGTGGATCCAAACCCCAATGTCCAACCTGGCCTTGGACAATTCCAGGGATCCAGGGGCAGCCACAGCTTCTCCGGGAGTTCCATCCCAGCCCCTCCCCACCCTCCCAGCCTTGAATTCCCTGTCTGGATCTATCAAATCAAGAGAATCTTCCCAGAAAAGCCCCAGCAGCTCCCCAGGCTTTGGTCCACCTTCGGTCTTACAGACATTTCCATGGAACTCTGGAATTTCAGAGCTCCTCCTTCCTGGTTTGGGGATGTGGCCCAGCGAGGCACTTTAAAGGATGGAATTGCCAAGGAATCATGGAATGGTTTGGGTTGGGAAAGATCCTAAAGCCCATCCATGGCAAGGACACCTCCCACTGTCCCAGGGTGCTCCAGCCTGGCCTTGGGCACTGCCAGGGATTCAGGGGCAGCCACAGCTGCTCTGGGAATTCCATCCCAGCCAGGAATTCCCAATTCCCAATCTCCCACCCATCCCTGCCCTCTGGCAGTGGGAGCCATTCCCTGTGTCCTGTCCCTCCATCCTTGTCCCCAGTCCCTCTCCAGCTCTCCTGGAGCCCCTTCAGGCCCTGCCAGGGGCTCTGAGCTCTCCCTGGAGCCTTTTGAGCTTTCTCCTCTCCAGACTTTCCCTGTTTCCCAAAGCTTTCATTCTCTGCCACGCATTTGAAACAAACCAAACTCTTGCAGGAGAAAGAAAAAAACAATTTAAATCCAGAAGCAAAAACGACCCAAAGGAGCCTCAGAACCAAGAGCCGAGTGACGCAAACGCCGCCAGTTTGAGCCTCCGGGCCAAACCTTGCTCCTGTTTAATTAACAGAGCCAATGACAGCTAAAAACAGAGCCCTGGAAAATCATTAATCACCGTGGGGCAGGCAGGGGGTGGAGAGGAGGTGGGTGGATGGATGGAGCAGGAGGCAGGTAAGCAAACACAGAGTTATCAGCACAATATCATTTCCCGGATGGAGAACATCCGCACTCCCGCCTCCTCTAAATATAACCATGGATGCCAGGGTTGCTTGGCTACCCCGAGGTGGGAACAGGATGGAGATGGCATTAATGAACTTCTCCTTGCCTGGATGTTCTGCAAAAAATAGAAATTCATCATTAACATCCTGCTGGGCTACAGGTGCCTCTTCTTTTGCACAAAATAAAAATGGCAATGTCTTCCCACCCAGGGATTTGAGGATATTGCAAAGCCCTGAGAACTCACAGCTCGTCCCATCCAGGATCGGTGTGAAAATTGGGATATTTCACCTGAATAAACACTCCCTGTCTGCTTTGCAGTGCCCTGGGTTTGTCTTTGTGTTCATTTAAAAATCAGAATAACCTGCATGTGGTTTTAGGCTTGTTCTGAGGAATAACCGATTACAGATAACTTAGGGACAAAGGAGAAAATTGCAGCAAATCAGACTTTTTTTGAGCCACAACTAAAGAGAAGAAAGTAATACGTTTAATCTTGTTTTCTGGATGCTGCCTTGTCTTGCTATTGATGTAAAATACACAAAAGGCAGGATAGAGAATTTTTTAATAACCTGTAACTGATTTTAGGTTTGTTCTGGGGAATAATTCCTTTGTGCACAGAAAATCTGGGGGAAAAGAAGAAGAAAATTGCACAAAATCAGAATTTTTTTTGAGCCACTACCAAGTATAAGAAAGGAATAAATTTAATCTTGATTTTTAGTTGTTGCCTTCCCTTGCTGTTGATGTAAAATACACAAGAGGCAGGATACAGAAACTTTTTTAATAGCCTACAACTGATTTTAGGTTTGTTCTGGGGAATAACTGTTTGTGCACAGATAATCTGGGGGGAAAGAAGGAGAGAATTGCAGCAAATCAGAATTTCTTGGGGCCACTACCAAGGATAAGAAAGGAATAAATTTAATCTCCATTTCTGGATGCTTGATGTAGGTGTAAAATGCATAGAAGGCAGATCAGAGCGGGGGAACAAACAGATCCTGGAGCTGCCCCCTGCCCCACGGAGCTGGAGGAGCTTGGACAGGGCCTGGCTGTGCCTCTGGAGCTGCCCTTTATTGCCCAGAGAAGGGATGTGCCTCATTTTCCCTCATTTCTGAGGATTCAGCTGCCCTTTGGGCCTCAGGGCTTGGCTGGGATTTGTTCCTCCCCTCCCTCCATCCCTTGGGAATTCAGACAAGTTCAAGGAGAGCCCATGAAGTGCCTCAACAAACCCTGACACCCAAGAGGAGCCAAAATCTCCAGATCCGAGGCTCTGACTTATTCCTGCTGCTCCCTCTGCATTTCCAGGAGCCACCAGGGCCCCTCCAGGTGGGATGTGCATCCATCCCTGCGGAGTTTTTGCTTCTTTCTTGCCAAGGTCAGGATTAAATGTGTGAGACAGAATTTCTTGCTGGGGCTCAGATGTTTATCAGTTCCCATCTCTGTCACAGTCTCACAAACCCTGAGTTCTGCAGCACTTCACTCTCACAAACTAAAAATGGAGCCCCATCTCTCTCTGCAAGGCCTTTGAAGGATCAACTGCCCAATTCAGAAATGACACCGAAATTATTTTCACTTTTAACCCAATAACCAACCACCCATGGCTGCAATGGGGACTTTTTATCCAATTACACAAAACCACCCAAAGCCATGGAGAAGGAGAAGGAGAAGGAGAAGGAGAAGGAGAAGAAGAAGGAGAAGGAGAAGAAGAAGGAGAAGGAGAAGGAGAAGGAGAAGAAGAAGGAGAAGGAGAAGGAGTAGGAGAAGGAGAAGGAGAAGAAGAAGGAGAAGGAGAAGAAGAAGGAGAAGGAGAAGGAGAAGGAGAAGGAGAAGGAGAAGAAGAAGGAGAAGGAGAAGGAGAAGGAGAAGAAGAAGAAGAAGAAGAAGAAGAAGAAGAAGAAGAAGAAGAAGAAGAAGAAGAAGAAGAAGAAGAAGAAGAAGAAGAAGAAGAAGAAGAAGAAGAAGCCTCCACCCCATCTTGCTTTATATCTATTCCTGTATTCTAAACCCTTAAACTCTGAGTTTCCCACCCTGTGGTATCACACACTTCTATCCAAACTCCACACCCACAATCCCAGTTCTGTCATTCCATTCTGGAAGCTTCTCCAGGGCCTCAGGTCAGTGCAGTGTTCTCTTGGGGGTCAGTGCCTGCCAGCACAGAAATCTGAAATTCTCAATATCCAGGGTTCCATCACAACCCTTGCTTGATTCCATCCTTTTTCCATCCAGCACCTCCTCCCACGTGCTCTGCTCCAGGTTTTCTCCATGTTTATCCTCATTCCATGCACCAACAAACAACAGAGGCACTTCAAAGCCAAAGCTTTTTTTAATCACCCAAAAGTGAGGGACAACTCCTGCCCTCCTCAGAGGGGGAACAATAATTGTTGACAGGGCTGGAAAAAATGTTCTCCTCGGGAATATAAACAGGCTGGAAGGAGCTCGTGGAGCCAGATGTGGCTTGGGAAGTGTTTAGGAGTTGGGACAACATGAAATTTCCATCCCATTTTTATTAATCAGGAAAAGGCGTTGGGTGGGGGATTTTTTTCTTCCCCTGGTCAGCACCAAGCTGGAAAATTGATGTCAACAATGTTCCTCTTTGTTTTTGGTTTTTTTTTTATTCTTTCTTCCCATCTCTCTGCCCATTCTCCTGTTTTAATTAGAATTTAAGTTAAACTAGAGATGGTCTTGGGAATGTTCTGTTGGAAACAATTTGCTTTTCCCGTTATTTCACGGTTTTCTTCTCTTTTCTCCAAGTTGATCATTCCATGTGTTTTAAGGCAGTTACAAATTCCCTTCCTTGACTCATTCCCCAAGGAAAGGGATCCCAAGAAGTTCCCCAAGGAAATGGATCTCAGGAGTTTTGGTTTTGCAGTATCTGGGATGCAATACCAGGACTCCAAAAACAAACCAGTGCGAATGAGAGATGGATTTAGTCCTGCTCTGTTCCAGTCTTCTGGAAAGGTTTCAGATTGTGAATTCATATTCCCTGGAGATTTTTGCACTTCTGGAATCTCTGTTTCATGCAGTAAAAATTGGGAAATGCAGCCATATAGAAGAAATTTTACTCATCCTGACTCCATAGCTAGGAAATCCTTGGATTGGGAGAGCTTTGGAGACCAAGGTGTCTAAAGGAATGATCCCCAAAAATTCTTATTCTTTGGGCAAAAATTTGGGGGAAAATCATGGTAAAATGAACTTTTTGTTTTCCTTGTAGGTTGTTCGGTACAAACAGTGGAGAAGAGACTCCAGATTAGTGTGGGGTCCTCAGGGAACATGGAATATTGTTCCCCTCAACAATTCCATGAGGGCCAAACATCCTTGTTTGGAGAAGGACCCTGCCATGCAGCTGAGGAATCTTACTTTGATGCCTCAGGTTGGAGCTTTTATATTTTCACATTCTGTGCTGCTTTAGTGTGTGGGTCTGAGCTCCACATCAGGGCATGGTGAGCTCTGTGCACAGAGCAGGGAGACAAAACAATTCCTGCTCCAGCTGGGCACCAAGGACAAATGAGCCAAATCTCAGCCCCAGAGCACAAACCCCGTGGGCTGGAGAGAGAAAAACAAGCAGGGTGGGACTGCCTGGGCTAAAGCTGCAATGGGACAATGAACTGCAAGGTGCAAATGGAGCAGAACTGATCCCAGGGAGAGACCCCGGCAGTGCTCGTGCATTTTGGGGCCATTTTGGTTCATCTTGGGTGCAGCCCTGGCTGGGCTCTGGTGCTGCCCAAGGTGCATCCATGGAGGAGATCCTTTGAATAAATCCCTGCTTTATTCTTTAGCTCTGTTCTAGGTCAGCCTCCACAAGGCATCAGCTTCCCAAAATTATCCCGGAATCTCTCCCAGTGCTCTTCTTTCCTCACTGCTGGAATAACAACAGATGAGGGCGTGAGGGCTCAGGGCACAGGGAAAAATAAAGAAACGCGTGGGATAACAATGGGTATTGTTTCCCACATGGTGGGAATTGTGTTATCTTTGCAGTGGGTGGGGAATTTCCCATGGATTATGTGTGTTGATTCCTGCCGTGCTTTCTCCTCTCTCCCCAGCCTTGTTAGGAATTGCAGAGGAGCTGGAATATCCTTTACCTTGGACTGTCCCATATCATGAGTTTTTCCAAGTCTCCTTCCTTCTTTCCAGGACAAATTCCTCCCATCAGGTCTCCAAGGTCAAGGATGGAAGGGCAGGTTCGCCTTCACTTCTTCCCGAGTCAGAGAGCTCTGAAAATTCTTCTGGATCCACTTCTCCGATGAGAAAATTCCCACTGTTCTGCTCTGTCAGGCTTTGGTTTGGAGCTCCACAATTCCCAAATTAAAAACTGAGAGTTCTCCGTGTATTTAGGAAAGGCAGCTGCCCCCACAGCTGAGCATTATTCCATTAATATTTTTAATAAATTTTTACTATTTCTTTATTAATTTTAATACATTTTTTCTGTTCCTTTAAATTTTCCTGTTCCATCAGATTTTATAATCACAGAATTGAATCATTTTGTCAAAGTCCCTCTGAAATAAAACACCAATGGCTTAATTTCTATCATTATAAAAGTAATTATTATGCAAATTGATTTAACAACAGACTTTCTTATTAAAACAGGAAGAAAAGTGATAAGAAAATATATTCCATGTTTTATATTCTGGACATCATCTTTAAATCAGCCCTTCTTTTCCAGCAATATCCAGTCCAGATGAGCAAAAGCCATACAAAATTTGCTTTTTTTTCTCACATATCTGTCTCCTTCCATGATCTTTCATCCCTACACCCCCAGGATTCCTAGAAAAATCCTTAGAAAATCAAGAAATGCTCTGAGGCTGGACAGATTATGTTCCAAATCCTGAAATTTGGAGCTGGCTTTGACAATACTCCACAGAAATCAGGGAGGATGAAATAGATCAGATTATTTTTATCTCCAACCCAAACCATTCCCAAACCATGATTTGAGATTTTCCCATTCAGATTTTTCATTCACATTCCGAGTTTGGAGAAAGCGGAAAAAACACCTGATTTTTCCCTTTAGATTTCACAAAATTTATAGAAGCTACAATGGGAACATCCAAAGATTTAGGTGGCCACATTTCTGGGAGAGTTGTCCCAGAATTTCATTCCCTGTCTTTATTTCCACACCAAGCCTGGAAAAGCAACTTTTGTCTCCTAAAATCACGGATACCCAATAACTGAATTTATTCGCGTTCAATTTACTCGAGAGGGCTCCTGAAATTTCCCTCTGGCAGAAATCCCAGCTGAAGTATTTGCTCCTTGGGGAATGGTAATTCCTACAACGCTGGAATGGCCAACCCACACATTTGGGGCTTCAGTTTTTACTTCAGCACCATAAAACTGAAGCTGGAGCAGCTGAGGCCTTGTAAAGGCAGATTTGCGACTCACCCCCACCCCGAGGCAAAATATTTGTTTAAAGGATGCTGGAATAGGATCCCAGTGGGAACAAATTAAGGGAATTCATGCCTGTAGAGTATTAGGGAGATGGGAAACATTATTATATTTTCAGTTGTTTTAATTTTTTCATTTGGGAAAGCAATGGTTTTAAACGATGAGGAGAAATTATCTGCAGGAATAGGGCTCAGTGTGGGCAGGATGAATAGCAGGAACAATAAAATCTGGTCACACACCAGAAATAGCATTTTAATCAGGAATTTAAAGATGGAATCCCAAAATCTTTCATTTTCCTTCATGGAGGCCAGCACCCTGGGATGGTGGGAGGTGTTCCTGCCCATGGTGAGGTGGAACTGGATGAACTTCAAGGTCCCTTCCAACCCAAACCATTCCATGATTCTATAATTCCCAATCTTTTCACATCCTTGGAAGCTGCTGGCCTCAATCCACTTTTCCTCTTTTATTTTCCAGGCCACTTTCTCTCTTTCCATCCCCACCTGCCAGGACCTGGGGATCTGAGCAAGGAGCAAGGGACACATTTTTCCCAAAAGTGAACGTCTCTCTTTGATAGCGACAACTCAATGGACCTCAAAGCTGTTCCAGAGCTAACCAGAGAGCAGGAATTGGAAATTCCAGCCCCTGGAGGAGCTCATCCAGTGCTGCTGGAGCAGGAATTGGAAATTCCAGCCCCTGGAGGAGCTCGTCCAGTGCTGCTGGAGCAGGAATTGGAAATTCCAGCCCCTGGAGGAGCTCGTCCAGTGCTGCTGGAGCAGGAGATGCCCTTGGGACAGTCTGCAGCTCCTTCTGCTGGACAAACAGCACCACTCGTCTCTCTCCTCCTCCTCCGGGATAAAATTAAACAGAAAATCACAGCAAGTCGTATTTATTGCTTCAATTTATGGAATTTTATCAGGATCTTCCATCCCCAGAATATTTAGGAAGGAGATGCAGCTTGAAATGTATGGCCAAGTCCAGGGAGCCACGGGCAGCTGTTTAACAGAAGGAGGGAGGGGATGCACAACATCAGCTCCTGTGGTGAGGAAAATCCTTTTTTTTATGTGTTGAAAGCTCAGTGCATCCCTGGCTCATCCCAGAGATTCTTTTCCTTAAAGATTTACCATGAGCTGGCAGCATTATTTGTTCCTCATTCCCACTAAGCCGAGCTTAGCTGTGCTAAAACACACGAACACATCATTCCCAAAACTCCTAAAAACTGAGGAGAAAGAGGAAAACAACCCCAGAGGGGCTGAACCCAGCTCCTCTCAGCTGTCCTGGTTCCCAAGTGTTCTTTTGCACCTTGAGTAAGTCAGGGGCATGGCCAGCCAGGACTAACAGCACCAAAAAGTTCAGCCTAGCACAAGGTTAGGAATTCCCGTTGTTCCTATTCCTCCTCTTCCAAAGCAAAGCCTCCATCTGGGCTTTAACCAGGCTTAAACTCAGCCTAGCACAAGGTAGGAGCTCCTATTCCTCCTCTCCCAAAGCAAGATTTCCCTCTGGGCTTTAAACCAGGCTTAACAGGCAGGATCTCTTGGGCACGGCCTCCATCCCACATGGATTAGTGAAGATCAATAAATTTATTTCCATGTGGCCTAGAAATGCTCAGAGAACAGGTTTTAAATATTTTTTTTTTCTCTTGATCCACTTCCCTTTGTAAATTTTCTTATCTCCTTGAATAGATATGAGTGGAATATCAAGGATTTCAAGGGTCTCACCACCTCACAGCCAAGAATTCCTTCCCAAAATCCCATCTCAACCTTCCCTCCTTCATCCTCAGGCCTTAAGGACTTTGGGAAGGTGATTTTATTTTGGCTTTGGAAGGAGAGCTCACCATGGAGAGAAGGAGAATCAGTGTCAGAATTATTTTCCTGTGCTGGTTTATGGTGTTTGCACCACCATTCCCATCCCTGCAGCAGACAGGAGAGAAAGGAATGTCCAATCCCAGATTGAGAGCATTAACTTCCAGGATTTGGGGCAAAAGGGGCTGTGATCCTTTTTTTAAGTGCTTTTTTCCTCCTTCTAAAAAAATTAACTGGGCAACAGTGTCAGGATTGAGATTCCTCAATGTTTGATCATCCTCTGGAAAAGAATTGGAGGTGTGGGGTGGCAAGAATCCCTGGTGGGGAATTATCTGGCGTTTCCCCAAAATTGGATGAGGAGGAACGCACAAATCTCTGATAAACCTGACACCAAATCTCTGATAAACCTGACACCAAATCTCTGATAAATCTGACGCCAAATCTCTGATAAATCTGATGCCAAATCTCTGATAAACCTGACACCAAATCTCTGATAAACATGACACCAAATCTCTGATAAACCTGACACCAAATCTCTGATAAACCTGACACCAAATCTCTGATAAACCCGATGCCAAATCTCTGATAAACCTGACACCAAAACTCTGATAAATCTGATGCCAAATCTCTGATAAATCTGATGCCAAATCTCTGATAAACCTGACACCAAATCTCTGATAAACCTGACACCAAATCTCTGATAAATCTGACGCCTAGCCTACCCATCAAATACCCTGGGCTGGAGCCAAGGTGCTGAGAGAGAGGAAAAGAGGGAGAAAAAGATTCAGATTCTTCCCAAAATTTGTCTTTTTGCTGCTCCCTACCTGAGCAACTCCTCCCTCTGGAGTTAAAAATTCCTGTTTGACACTTGTCAGGTTACAAATGTGAGCTGCAAGTGAGCCAGACTCAGTTCACTGCTGGGGGAAGATCTTTCTGCAAAGTCTGGGATTTTGGGGGATTTAAGACCTAAAACCAGTGGAATGGCTCGGCCCAAACCTCTGCCTCACACAATATCCCATTTCCTAAAGCTGCAAATCCCAAATGAGAGCAAGGCATGTATGGAAATGCTTCCATCAAATCCTCTCACAGCCTATAACAATTCCTGCTTTTGGGATTTCCTGAATTGGACACAATTTCTGCACATTTTAATGGCTTTTTATGTCATTCATTTT
The DNA here is from genome assembly GCF_027579445.1 of Ammospiza nelsoni. Classification (NCBI taxonomy): domain Eukaryota; kingdom Metazoa; phylum Chordata; class Aves; order Passeriformes; family Passerellidae; genus Ammospiza; species Ammospiza nelsoni. The sequence goes on along the minus strand of NC_080633.1, from coordinate 1,826,902 downwards.
TATTATTTATTTTGTTTTTAGCTTCCCCATGAACTCAGGAAAACTTTCAGTGTCTAAAACCCCCAGGATCAGGGAATTCCACACCCTCAGTACCCAGAGTGACCCCATATTCATAAGAAACCTCCTTGTTTTGTGGGTTTTGAACCCTAAATTTTTGGGTTTTGCAGTGGAATATTTCCCTTTTCCTCCGATGGAATTTGAAGGGAAAGTTTATCCCAAATTCAGGGTGGTTTTTTAACTTGGTTGTTTTTTTTTACTTCATTGTTCCAAGGTCATTTGAATTTTAATCCTGGTTTGGGACACACCCTGAAGTCCAGACCAGATCCTCCCCTTTTCCACCTCCCCTGTCCTGAATGGAAGTGTGAATACCAGCACAGAGGACAATGTGTCCCAGCTGAATTCATCCTTCCTTTTGGACAGCAAACCCTTGGGAGCTGCCTCCAAATCCAATTTTATCCCTGCTCCGGCATCCAACATTTGTCTGGGTGCTGTTTACCCCTTGTCCTTGTATACATGGATTTAAAAGCCGTGCGGATGTGGCACTTGGGGACAAGAGGTGTCCTTGGCATTCCTGTGGAAAGCTTGGACTCGATAATATTTATTTCTCCAAATTCAGCTTTTTCTGGATCGTGGATTTTGAGTTTCTGTGATTCTCTTAATTACATCAAATAAGAGCTCTGAGAACTTCTATCTCCCACTGGTTGGGGCAAATTCCTGTGGCCACTTTGTGACCCAGAAACACTTTCTAGCTGCCAAAATGAGGTGGACACTGTCACCAACCTCCTACAAATTGTCCCTAAATCACATCCACTCCCCACACCCACACAGGACGGGGTCTTGCACCAGGGTCTGGACCCAGATGTAGCTGGGCTTTGTTTAGGTGAAGCTTTGAGATACCCAAGATTGACATCCAGCATTCCCAGGGGCTTAAAAAGGGGGAAAAAAATGCATTAATTTAGATTTTGTCTTTTTTCCCCAGTTCTGGGGTGAGTGTGAACTTGTGGGGCTTTCCTGGACAGGAGATTCCCCCAAAACTCTTCCTGCTGAAATTATCCCAGCCCAGTGCTGTCACCTGGATGGGGACAAGCTGGGGATCAGGATTTGGGGTGAGCTGAGCACCAGAGGTCCAGGCTGGGAGGGGACACCCTGGGACAGCTTCCCAGAGCAGCTGTGGCTGCCCCTGGACCCCTGGCAGTGCCCAAGGCCAGGCTGGACGGAGCAGCCTGGCACAGTGGGAGGTGTCCCTGCCATGGCAGGGGTGGCACTGGATGGGCTTTAAGGTCCCCTCCAACCCAAACCACTCCAGGATTCCATGAGAGGCTCATCTCAAGCTCTGTATAATCAACAGGGACAGATATTTTTGCTCTTAAGTGGACATTTGAAACAGGTCAAAAGAAGAGATTATTTTATATATATATATATATTATTATTTTTCCTCAACAGATTCGTAAATTGTGAAAACCATCTTTATGCAGGTTGAATATGGAATTTTTCAGCTCGTGGACTCTCTTAAGTGTTTTGTAGTGCTTTGACTGCCCTCTGAGAGGATTTTACAGACCAGGTCCTGTTTGGATCAGAGCCGAGCTGAGCCAGGAGTGGAACCTGGGCAGGAGTTCAGCGCGACTCCAAACAACCAAAGCCAGGAGATGTGCGAGATATTCCCCCGGGGAGGAAGGGAAAAGGGTCAGGAAGGATGAAATGATTCCTCCAAAATGTTCTTCCCATGGCTAAGAAACGTCAAAGTGCTGTGAGGCCTCATGAGCACGGAAAAGGAAAGGGACCAGATACAAAATTCCTGGAAAAACAACAAAAATAATTCCCTGGAAGCCACAGCCAAGGTTTTTATGGCGTGTTTGAAGGAGAGATCTGGTGACAGGATAGCGTGACACGATTCCTCCTAGGTGCCACTTCCATGACGCTCCAGCCTCTGGATGGATCCCAGAAAACCCCAGGGTAGGAGGGACAGGAGAATGCTGCGAGCAAAGGGCTGAACAACGGCAGGAAATGCCTCGGAGATAATCCCAGGGGCTCGGAGATCTCCTTACCCAAGGAAATTCATTGCCCTGGCCCACACACATTCGCTGAGCCCACTTCTGTCCTGGCGTCCGTCCACACCTCAGCAAAAGCATCCGAGTGTTGTTGACAGGAATGGTTTTCCAAAGAAAGCTCAAGGCTGCCTCCTGTCTCTCCTGGGATTGTGATTCCCGGTGGATTCGGTGTGAATCCAAGTGGGAAGTCCTTTCCAAAGGAACCTGCTGTCACTGACCTACTCAGTCACTCAAACCGAGGAGCCAAACATCTTCCCGTGCTCAAATGTCCGGATCTTCAGGCCCATCTGGATCCTCTGAGGTGGGACTTTGGGGAACACAAGGAAAATCTTGGAATTCTCAGCAGACCCCAACATGACTCCTCAGTGGAAGGAAATCCTGTGATTTGGGTCCATTGAGGTCAAATATTTTCCTTTAATTTGCAACCTGGAATGAAATTCCAGTAAAATTTTCCATCATTGTCCAGTAATTTTGAGGATGGGTTTCACCTCCAGTATATTGAACAAATACAATCAGAAAATACAACCACTGAAGTCCATTCCTGATTTTTTTTACCATTCTTTGGTAGGAGATGATTGTATAACAACAAAGGTCCTTTTCCTGCTGCCACCTGGAAATTCGGAGCCGCAGCCTGATATCCAAGAAATCCTTGGAAAGGTCAAAACTTGTCACAAGAGTTTAATAAAATATAACTTAAATCCAGCTTGGAGAAGCTGTGGAAATGTGGCCTAGATTTGTCCCCTCAAGTCGGCAAAGATGCGCACACCCAATGCAGGCACCCTAAAAATTTAGGGATAGCAAAGATTTTCATTCCCACTGACTGAAGAATGTCCCCTGTTTTGCTTCTCTCCCTGTATCTGCCATTTTTCCAGGAATTAATGATTTCTTTTGGAAGCCAGTTATATCTAGGACAAATCCCATTCACGGATAACAACTGAAATCATGGATTCACCATGTCCGTGGAATGATTCTGTCACATCCAAGCACATTCAGCTCAGATCCAGCTCATTCCATCTGAGCCTGGCCACTGCCAGGCTGGAATGGCCACAACTCCAGGAACCCTCTAGGCTGGAATGGCCACAGCTCCAGGAATTTCTGCTTCCTCAGAAGCAGAGGGGGGAAAGCAGGCCATGGTGCCAGGGAGGTGCCAGGCAGAGTCCAGAGGTGCTGCCTCCCTCTGTGAGAAGAGCTGACCTTCAAAATCATTCTGCTGTTCCTCCTCAGAGAGATTGGAGCCTCCCAGAAGGATCCTGGCACCTCCCAGGGATCCTGGCACTGGGATGGGGAAGATCCATGAAAATCCAGGTTGGAAGAAGCTTGGAGCAACCTGGGATAGAGGAAGGTGTCCCTGCCCATGGTGGGGTGGAACTGAATGACCTTTAAGGTCTCTTCCAACCCAAACCATTCCAAGATCCCATAAGCTGCAGCTCTGGCACCTCTCTCAGGCCTGTAGGAAGTGCTGAGCACCTCCAGCACCTCTGGCTGTTGGAAAAGGGATTTGGAGGAATCCTCACAAGCCGGAAGTTTGGAGTAAATCAGGTGCCAGAAGATCCCAGCTTTTCCCACCTGTCCTCCCCCTTTCCCGCCAGCCCACAGCCATGGCACTTCCAGGAATGGTGTCCAGATGTCCCCTCCTTGCCCAGGAATAACAAACACTTCCAGGGCGGTCTCTTCCCTTCTCCATGGGCAATTCCTGGTGTGAGTCTGCTCCCCTGCCTGACTCATTTCCTGTTTTGCCCAGATGGAAAAGAGGCACCTGGTGCCCGGCAAGTGCCAAAAGTTGCATCTTTGGCCTTTGGGGAGGGTGTGGGGATGGCTGCTGGGCTCCCGGCATCACCAGACCTCTCCATTTGCCAGGAAAAACAGCACCTGATCTGCTGGGAAGCAGGACAGGAGCTGGGATGTTTGAAGCACTTCCCAGCCTCCTGGTTGTGTTCTAACCTTTGGGTTTTGGGAGTTGGACACCCAAAATCCATCTTACAGACGCACCACGGGGTGGGATGGCATCCTGGACCCCACTCCCCAGCTCACAGTGGTGTCTTGGTTTGGAAAGACAGGAGTCTGCTAAGGAAGGCAGGAGCCTCCCCTGAAATGGAGAATGTAAACCCTCCCCACCCCTCCAAATTGCTATAAATTTTAAATTAAGGGGCTCTCAGGCAAAAATATGGGAGCAGGAAATAACAGTTCTTTAACAGGGAAGAAAAAAATAAAAGGATAAAATAAACAATGCAGTGCACTAGAACAACACTGACAGAGTCAGAACCCAACCTGACACCCTGTGGGTCAGGCTGTTGGCGGCAGTCCCATTGGAATTGTGGCTCAGCCCTCCTGCAGTGTCAGGGGTGGCTCTGCTGGAGCAGGGATCCTGTAGAGAAGGATGGATTCTTCCTCTGAAGATCCAGTGGGAGAAGAGGCAGCTGCTGTTCCTCTGGGAATCCAGTGGAGAAGCCGTGCTGGTGTTCCAGAATCTCCAGATTATATCCAGGTAGGAATGCTTGGCTCCTCCCTCTGGGCTCACATCTCCCAATGGGATGCTGTAGTTCTTATCAGCCATGCAGTGACATTCAATAGCTGTTATCAGCAATGTCCCCTCCCAAGGGAGGTGTGAATGTGGTCACTCAAAGAGAGAGATAAGGCAAACTGCCCACTTGACAAAGGTAATCTGCCATACAGATGGTAATGGAAAACATCCTGCATTGCAATTTTCAACAAGTGGGAAGGCGATTGGGAAAACCATGGGCCAGACGTGGATAGTCCTACCCAGACCTGGAATATCCATCCCCAACCCTCAGGAAATCATGGTGAACAGGGGAGAAGAGGGGAGCTCAGTGGTGATCCCCAAATTAGGGTTCTCCTTGAGGGATGTGTGGTGGCAGGGAACAGGATGAGGGCGGCATCAGTGACCTCCTGGCCCAGCAGAGAGGGAGGGAACTGCTCCTCCTTCCCTTTTGTGGGAACATCCACACCTCACCTCATCCCAGACACATCCAAGCAGGAACCACCTCCAGGGGAAAAAAGTGTCACCAAAGAGCTTCTTCTCCTTTTCCACCTGTTCTAAAAACACCCCTGATGGATCCATCTTGGACACCCCGAGGAGGATCCAGGGAAAAGCAAAAATCTCCAGGATGGCTGCTGTGATTACTCCTTTTCCACCTGTTCTAAAACCACCATCAGGGGATGGATCCAGCTCAGACACCCCGAGGAGGATCCAGGGAAAACCAGAAATCTCCAGGATGGCTGTGATTAAAGGCTGTCCCACCATGTGACTCCCAGCAAACATTCCCCAAGCCTCCTCCCGACTAACGAGAGGCTGTTAGTGCCAGCTAATTAGCAGCCAGCTTGTGACTGGAGCCCCTGGCTGCAGGGAAATTAAGTCAGAACAAAGGGAATGAAAATCTCCTCTGAACGGAAAATTATTGGGGGTGGGAGCCCAGGACAGTTCCAGGAATAAACTTAATAGGCTTAGGAGTATTTAGGTGTGACTAAAGCAGAGCAGGGCTTCACATGCTGCTCGTTAATTTATTCCATCCTCTGGGCCGAGGGGACAGAGAGGAGGGAAATCCACGGAGTGGAAGGAAAGCAAACAGGAAAATGCCTTCAAAGGGAAAATAAAATATTTCAGGCAACTTTAAAGATTTACCCCCAAACAGGGAAAAGTGAAGGAGGATTGGAAGAGAGGTGGTTTTGCAATGTGGGCGCAGGTTGAGGTGACAAAAGGTGCAGAGGTGGCTTTTGTCACCTTCTGCTCCTGCCCAGCCACCTCACAGAGACCTTTTCCATGCATTTCATGGAAATGAAGACTGACCACTGCAACCCCTCCCAGAGTGAGGATGATGGAATTTCAGGTGGATTTCTTTCCTCTTTCTTTGTGCTCTAAAGCTGCAATTTCTAGATACTCCTGTTCCCGATTTAGCTGATTTCTTCCTAATTTCTGCTCTTGTTTTTTGTCCATAATTTATAACCAGTCTCCTGGAAACCCCTGGATTTTGTCAAGCATTGGCACAGGACAATTCCTGGAAGATTTACTTCCAAACAGGGAGAAGTGGGGGAAGATTGGAAGAGAGGTGGTTTTGCAATGGGGGAACGGCTTGAGGTGACAAAAGGTACAGAGGTGGCTTTTGTCACCTTCTGCTCCTGCCCAGCCACCTTGCAGGGATCTTTTCCGTGCATTTCATGGAAATGAAGAGACTGACTACTGCAATCCCTCCCAGAGTGAGGATGGTGAGATTTCAGGTGGATTTCTTTCCTCTTTCTTCGTGCTTTTAAGCTACAATTTCAAAATACTCCTGTTGCAAATTTAGCTGATTTCTTCCTAATTACTGCCCTTGTTTTTATTCATAATTAATAACCAGTCTCCTGGAAACCACTGCATTTTTTCAAGCATTGGCACAGGACAATTCCTGGTGCAGTTTTTAAAGCAATTTAAGTTCCCCACTGCCCCTGGCCTCCAGGAGCTCCTGGTGTTCAAATATCCCTGCACAGATCCCTGTGAGCTTCCACTCTGAATTTAGACCCAGAAATCTTTCCCCCCTTTTAGCCCTCAGGAAACCTAAATAAAATATTGATTTTTTTTCCATGATTTCTACCCTTGTTCAGGCCCCCCAAAAATAAAGGATCCTGCAGATATTCCACAGGCAGCACCAGAGAAATCCCCGAACTCCCAATCAGCAGCTTTTGTTATTCCAGATTCCCTCATTTCAGTGATCACAAATAATCTCAGAAAATGTTTTTATCCCAAACTTTCTCCCGCTGCAAAATCAAATCCTGAAGGATTCACCTTGAAGGGGAACAGGTCATTTCCAGAGTGAAATTTTCCTTGCACAGCTGTAAAATTTCAGCCCAATTTGTATTTATTAAATGGATGACAAACCACCAGACAAAGATGGAATGTGAAATTTAGACAGGACATTGATTATAGCAGAAGTTATTTTGATAGGAAAAATCAAATATATGGAGATATAAACCAATAAAGAATGACAATAAATTTATTTTCTTTGGTCAGGGAGAGATTAAATTCAGTGGCTTGATGAGTTCACAGCTCAAAGCTCAGCTTTAGTCCCTGCCCACGTGCAGCACCTCCAGTGAAGGATGAGCTCTGGCTTAGCTGAGCCTTGGTGGGACAGAGCTGAGCTTTGACCTCAGGAGTCCCTAAGGAGTTTCGGTCTCATTTTTCACTCATGGGGTTTGGGATTATGTGGGATCTCAGCACCTCAGGATGGAGGTGCAGAGTGGCCGAGACCACCCTTGGGGGGCTCGGGAGTCCTGGAATGTTGCCAGAAGTGTCTGGTGGCTGGACTTTGATCCTGCACAGGAGACGACGCCTGTATGAGGACTGGGAGGGTTTCACTGGGTGAATGGTGAAGGGATAAGTTAGTTAAAGTGTAAAACACAGGGTTTAGGATTTCGGTACAGGGGGGTCTAAAGAAGTAAGATGGAGGAATTGGGGCGTGTCCTGTTCTTCTTCTTCTTCTTCTTGGCCTCCATCTTCTGTGGTGGTGGTGGCACTTTGGGATTGGTTATTACTGAAAGTGCACCGGTTAATAAGGGTAGAAGGTATTGGGGAGAAATGATAAATATTGTACACGTAACTTCGGGTATAAAGATAGGTGACTGCCCCGGGGGCTCTCAGTGTGCCCATGGCTGACTTGCTGTGCAGACCTCTGTCGGGCTGAAAGAAAATCTTTTAGATAAACAATTAATAAACACCGAGACCGAGACAAGATCAGAAGTCTCTCCTCGTCCTTTGAAGCGCCGGGCTCTTCAAGGCCATCCCTGGGCCTTTCCAGGCCACCTAAACAGCACAGAAAACTTACAGGATTAAACACCATCCCATGGAGCACAAAACCTCACCCTTTAATTCTCTGTGAACTCCATTAATTCCTTAATTAATTGATTATAAAGATTCCTTTGCAGGACCTTCAGTGGATGCACGACGAAGGGACCCTCTGGGACCTTCCTGGAACCGCCGTCCTTGTCCATCCTGCAGGAGAAACAGTCCTTGGCTGTGTCCTGGTTGTCCTGGTTCGCTGGCCCAGGAGGGTCAGAGGATTGGCTGGAGGTGAAGATTCACCCAAACTCCAGAAATTCCACATTTTTCCTGGCATTTACAGATTTTTTCAGAAGGAATTCGGCAGGAAAAGGGGAGTTGGACCATCCCAGAAATTCCCAGTCCCATCTCACCACCCAATTCAACACAGCTACATAATTTTATTTATTTTGTTGGCATGTCAGCACATTTGGGATTTTTCTGTCCAAAACCCATTGGATTTATTTGAAATTCCCAATAAAACCAGTTTAATCAAATTTCTTGCAATTTACAGTCACAAAACGCATCAGGGTCTCACTGTAAGTGATTCTGGCCAAAATTAATTGGATGGAAAGGGTCAATTAAATCATTAAAAGTGGCTCCACAGCTCCTCCAGTCCTTCAGGACATGGAAGATTTCTCTGCTTTTAGAAATGCAGGAAAATGTAGGTTGTTAAAGGAGATTTTCCTCCCTGGAATCTTTGATAAAGGCATTTTTAGGGGATAATGGATATTTAGGAGTCAGGACTTGTCTTTGTTTAATTTTTATTAGTGTGAGAGTTTAATAGAGGTAAAACCCAAACTAAAATCAGTTTTTATCTCTTATCAAACCAGTGATGAGGGAAAAGCCTCAGGATTTCCATGAGGATCATTTCTTCTGATATCCATACATGGAATTGGGCAGCTCCCCTTAGTTATCCAAGCTGGGCGAATAAAATAACAAAAAATAAAAATAAATAAAATTAAATAAAATATTAGAATAAAATAGAATAAACTAAGTATAAAATAAAGTAAAATTTTAAAATTAATAAAAATAAAAATAAAAATAAAAATAAAAATAAAAATAAAAATAAAAATAAAAATAAAAATAAAAATACATATAAATATAAAGTAAAACATATATAAAATAAATTTTAAAAATAAATTAAATTAAAATAAAATAAATATAAAATAAAATAGAATAAGCTATGGAGAGCTCTCCCAGGTTATCCTGACAACTTCCAGACCCGAGGGATTCACCTGAGGTACCCATGAGGAAAATTGGGTGGCTGGGGACAGCATTCCAATGAAAAATCAGGGTAGAATGGAAAATTTGAAGACAATTTACCCATTTTTCCATGTGCTTTAATCCACATTTCAACCCCTGCTCATGTCTGATTATTTCCTTTTTTTCCTGATTATTTCCTGAATGAATATATGGAATTTTCTTTCTGTCCTGAGCCAAACAGGGACAGCGTGAGGAACTGAAATTTCCCGACAGGTCGTCCTCCTGCATTGCAATAAATATTCCACATCCCATTTCTCCTTCTCCCCCTCCAGAGGCAGCAAAGCAGCCCCAGCTCAGGAATGTCATTAGAGAGGGGCTTTAAAATAAAGCAGGGCACACAAAAATGTGATGACTTGTCAAGAGCGCAGCCTGCAAGGTGTTTAAGGCATGAATTTCCTCCTAACGAAGCCTCGCCGAGGGAATATTGGATTCAGGCAGGAATGGGAGCGATGATGTGGCACAAATTTATGGCTGTCCCCCCGTAATTCCCAGGAAAGGAGCCCCACATGGAAGAGCTCGTAAAATAACCCCCAGCCAAGCCTTGCCTTGGCTCTGAGCCACGGCTGCCGGCGGGTGCAGGATTTGGGGATGCCGCACGGATCTGCGGGAGCGCGGATTTGGGGTGGGTTTACCCTTGGGATGGGAAATCCTTCGGGATTCTTTGGGTGGAGGAATTGCGGGGGGTTAAAGAACATGAGCTGTGGTGGAAAGGAGCTGGGGGGGCTCATCTGGAGAGCAGAAAATTCCAGGGAGAGCTCAGAGCTCCTTAAGTGGCTCCAGGAGAGCTGGAGAGGGGCTGGGGATAAGGGATGGAGGGACAGGACACAGGGAATGGCTTCCCATTGGTTTGATGGGATTTCGGGGAAGGAATTGCTGGCTGGGAGGGTGGGCAGGGGCTGGGATGGAATTCCCAGAGAAGCTGTGGCTGCTAGGATACATCCAAGGCCAGGTTGGAGCACCCTGGGATGGTGGGAGGTGTCCCTGCCCATAGGATGGAACTCGGTGATCCTCAAAGGTCCCTTCCATCGTTCCATGACTCCACCATCTCCTCAGGGTCACAGACCCTTTTGTCCCTTGCTATTTCCCCATCCTTCTACCAAAGCCACCACTCCCCATCCCTGGCCAGCCCAGGGGAGTCATGGAAAGCCAGATTCCAATGGGAGGAAATCGCCGGTTTGTGCCGAAGTTCCTTCAGTTCAGGCAGGCACCAGGTGGGGTTTACGGAGCAGGAGAAAAGCTGCATTTATGGAATGGCAATGGGAGAAAGTTTTGCCTTGGCAAAACGTAAATGCTCTCAGAGGCAGCACCATTGTGGGATTATCACATCCCAGAATCCTTTAAAAAGGAAAAACCTTTAAATCCATGGAGTGCAGTCCAAGTGCTGAAATCCACCACACAGCCACATCCCTGAGTGCCACATCCACAGGACTTTTAAATCCCTCCAACCTGCCGGTTCCAGGAGGACGCAGATTCACAGGGGTGCAGCAGAATTCCCAAAATAAAATCCAACATTCTCCATGGGTCCCTTCTGGAACTGAGAGCAAGTCAGGGCATGGGACAGTTTGGGAAAAGAGTTTGGATTTTGCAATGCTCAGGAAGCTCCTTCCTCCCCAAAGCCTCTCCAGTTCCAAAATCCTGTGAGGTCAGAGCTGGGCCGGGCACTGATAAGGAGTGAGAGGACTTGTCCGAGCAGGTGGAGCTCCAGGATTGGTTTTTTTGGGATGAGTTTTCCAATTGGCTGAATTTCAGTGCAGGAAGTGGAATGTACACCTTGGATCCTGTTCAGCAGCACTTGGCATCAGCAGAGCTCAAAAGGGACAACCTTGACCCTGAAATCCTCCAAGGAACTCCAAAACCTGTTTCTTTCACCACTAAATAGCTTTTTTCCCCCTTTTTTCCCCATTCTTTATGGAGAAAAATTTGTTCCGTGGTGCCTGGAATTGTGGGATCATTTTGAGAGATAAAGGGCATGGAGAAAGGACTTTGTATCCCTGTTTTATCCAGAGGAATTCCAAGGTCCAGAGAGGTCACACAGCAGGTCACTGGGATTAGAATCCACGTCTCTTGATTCCCAGCCCAAAATTTAATTTGGAGTCAAATTTGACTTGACAGGGTCCTTGTAAGCCTGGAATTTTACAGGATATAAAAGTTAAACGATCAGTTTAGACTCGAGCACCTTCCTGACTCCAACAAATAAATTTTAAAATTAAGGAAAAGGGGGGAAAATGCATAAATTCAATATTCAGTTCACAGGTTGATCTCAATCCAAAGAGAATTTTTAAAAGTGGGAAAAAAATCCAAACCTATGGAACATTTTGGAACTAGTCCAGAATTCAGGCTTGCATCTCCCAAACTCCCCAACACTTTGGGAACTGTCCCAGGTAATTTGAAGCAGCTGACATTTCCCCTCCATGAAAGAACAAACATTTAATTTGCACTGCCGAGCTGGGAGGAAGAATGCTAATCCTGTTTGCTCCAGCTCAGCCAAAATCCAGGGAATGGGAGCTCTTCCCTAATTACTGCTCCCCACGGAACAAATAATTCAATTAGAGATCCCAACAGGGAGGATGGGGCCAAAACAATCCAAACCCAAGATTCAGAAAATGGGATTTAAGTCCCATCCACTCTCCTGGGTCAGCAATTCCCAGGTGGGAATGGGCCAAAGGTGTTGGAAGGTCAGATCTGAGAGGGTTTGGGATTGATGGCTTCCACAGGGATGAGCTGGTGGCACTTCCCACGTGGGTTCTTGGTTGTCATTCCTGCTCCAAATCCTTCCTGCTCCGTTCCTCCAAATCATTCCTGCTCTTTTGGAGCTGCTCCTTGGCAGCCTCTGTGGAAAAGCCAAGGGTTGAAGGGGTTTCTGAGGGAAGGAAAAGTCTTTCCTAGCCAAGGGTGGCTCCTATAGAAGAGCCCACCAGGAAAGATTCCAGCCAAATCCACAAAATTCACTTTTTTTTTGGCCTTTTCATTACATTTAATGTCCCTTTTCTGTCAGTCTGACCCGCATTTTTTACCATTATTTTTCCCTCTAACACATTTTTGGGATCAGTCAGGAATGGGGTGCAGCAAAACTGCTCAGAGACATGAAAAAATGACATGGGATCACGGACAGAAGGAAAGAAAGATTATTCTGGAAGCAAAAATAAGGAAGGAAAATTAAAGAAATGTCTTCAATATGGGAGAGATTTTTGCAAAGATCACGTGCACATGGAATATTTCTTCCAAGGAAATGCCAAATGAACTGGGACAGGATTTCTTTGAAATGGAGTCAGGGAGGGAGCAAATTATCCAGACATGGAAATTTGGGATGAATCCAGGGAATGTTACTTTAGAAATCCCTTGGTGGCCTGCAAAGGGAGCCCGGGGTGAATGAGTTCATCTGCAGGGGGTTAAAATTTCCAGAGATTTGACAGGAATGTTATCTCTGGGAGAACTTTCCAGTGGCTCCTGTAACACCATGGATGGATTTGTCACTTTGGAAAAAGCTTGGAGCCTTTGTTATTGGGGATTTGAATACCACAAATATTCCCTGAGTGGAAATTTCCGTGTTTGATGCTGCACTTGGATTATCACGGAATTATGGATTATCATGGAATTGCGGATGATCATCTTTGAAACCTCTCAGGTGTTTTCCTGCAGAATATTCCCGTGGGCAGAGGCAACTCCTGGAAATTCAGCAGGAATGTTCTCTATCCAAAGATAGCCAATCTGTTTTTGGATGGATTGTTCATTGCAGGATATTTCTCCTGCAATGAACAATTCCCATCCGGAGCAAGGGTGGAAAATCAAACAGGATCTGTGTTCCCAAAGAGGTCTCCACCACCTGCAATGCCACATCTGCCCCACGTCCCCGTGATGTCACCGTCCCCATGGCAGCCAAGCGACGTCGCCGTGGGAGGAGGAATCAGGAATGGGATCAGCATCTCAGGTTCCTTTGTGAAAGCAATCAGAGGGAAAAGAGGAATGAAAAGAACGGATCAGCAGGGAAATGGTGTCCCTGTGCTGGGTGACCGTCATGGGAATTGCCAGTCCCAGCTGAAGGGACATCTTGGAATTTCTGGGAAAATTATGTCTGGAAAGATAGAGAAAGATAAAGGAAGAGTTAGAGAAGATGTAGCTGAAATCATCACAGTTTTCCAGGCAGGATCCTAAAGCCTGGATCCTAAATCCATCCCAAAGGATGGATTGGGTTGGAAAGGACCTTAAAGCCCATCCAGTGCCACCCTGCCATGGCAGGGACACCTTCCATTGTCCCAGGGTGCTCCAAACCCCACCCAGCCTGGCCTTGGAAACTTCCAGGGATCCGGGGGCAGCCAAGGTAATCTTGATTATCCCATGGATTGCACAAAGGATTTCCAAGCATCCATACCAGATCCCCTTATCACAAAAATCTCAGTTGGGCTTAAATATCACCACTAATCTTGGACTTAAAACTGAGGTCCAGCCTAAGCTAAAGGAGGGATTTAATTTCCAATGAAGCAGCTGGTGAGGTGTTGGTTTTAATTAGGTGTTTAAATATTAATTGAAGCAAAAACTTTGAATGCTCGAGATCTAAAACCCCAGAAAAATTATTTCAGATTTTCCCTTTTCTTTCATCTAAATGCGCACCCAAGATACTTCCTGGAGGTTCTATATAAACCTACAAATATATTAATTTATATTTTATCTAACTTATGCCTTTTACAGTATATTTATTTCTACTTTACAATTATTTCTATATCAAAAAGCAAATCCTTCACCGATCCTTCTCAAAAAGGGGTACAAAAAATACAATATAAAAACACAGCTTTCAATATAAACCTTGGAATTTCCAGACCACAAAATCCAAGGGATGCTACTGCAGGAATTGCCCAGGAAGAGATGGACAGAAGATGTTTTCCATAAGTTATGTAAGGAAAAATTTGGGCACATTTCCAGAAAAATCAGGGATATCCATCAGTTGCCATCCTGTCTTTAGTCCCTTCCTAAATCCAGACAAAAATCCTATTCCACTGCCTGATTTTGTTATCCATGTTAATCCATCTTCTTGAAGGAAATGCAGCTTCTCAGGTGCTCAGGATGCAAAAAATTCTGGGTTTTGCCATATTTGTTCCAAGTCATTTCGAAAATTTGGGAATGGAGCCCTGGAATGTGTAAGTGTGGGACTGACCTCACTTCATTTCCTCTGTGCTAATGAATTTACAAATTTACACAGATAAATGTGGGTCCCTCTGGTCAGGAATCAGGAGAAGGCCAAATCAGTCCAAAAGTCCAAATAATGACCAAATTTAGGGTGACCTGGACAATTATTTGGCATACACTGGCTGTATGAATACCTCAAATTAGGGGTAATTTGAGATTTGAGGGCCAATTAGGGGTTTAATTCCATTTTATGGATAGAGGGAACAAGTGTGGGAAAATTGGACATGGAGAGGGCGGGAAAAGGAGAGTGACCACATGGATCAACAGCTGGAAACCTCAAAGGTGTCCATGGACACTCAGATCCCGTGGAGACACGGAGTTGCGAGCTCCTCATTTGGGGAAAAGATCCACAGTGCATCCATGGAAAGCTCTGGAGTGTCCACAGGACCTCAAGCTCCACAGGGATGTGTTCCCTGGAAGCTCTCCCGGGTTTTGGCACCTCCAGTGACCTTTGGCAGCTGATTCCTGCCCAGTTTGGGCTTCCAGCACATCCCAGATGGTTCCTGTTGTCCGTTCCTTGCCGGAGTCACCCAAGGAGGCACCAAAAGAGGCGAGGGATGGAATTTCAGTTCTTTCCTGGGTATGGATCCCCCCAGCTCTGAGCTCTCCTGGGCCACATCCCGGGATTCTGGGCCTGCCCGTTCCCCTCAGAGCTTTCCCATCCCATGCAGGGCGCTTTGAACTCGTTCCAGTCCCTCCAGAAGGAGACGGCGTTTCCTGTTCCCAAAGCCAGCCAGATCCTTAATCCTTTTATCCAGCCCCAGTGGTGCCAGCTTGTCCCGGTGTCCTCTCTGACCTCGCCTTCATTCCTCCTTCCACTCCTTGCATGAGGAATCTGCTTTCAATGGAATTTTAATTTGGAGTTTTGGGGTTTTTTAGGGAGAGAAACCCCAGAGCAAAGGAACTTAAATACAATTCCAGCCCCAGCGGTGCCAGCTTGTCCCGGTGTCCTCTCTGACCTCGCCTTGATTCCTCCTTCCACAGGCTCTGCTCCCACTCCCTGCATGAGGAATCTGCTTTCAATGGAATTTTAATTTCGAATTTTGGGGTTTTTTTGGGAGAGAAACCCCAGAACAAATGGGCTTAAACCAAGTTCCAGCCCTGCTTGTGCCAGCTTGTCCTTCTGTTTCTCTCTGACCTCTCCTTGATTCCTCCTTCCACTCCTTGCATGAGGAATTTGCTTTAAATGGAATTTTAATTTGGGATTTTGGGGTTTTTTTTGGGAGAGAAACCCCAGAGCAAATGGGCTTAAACACGATTCCAGCCCCGGTGGTGCCAGCTTGTCCTTGTGTTCCTCTCTGACCTTGCCTTGATTCCTCCTTCACTGGGTTCCATTCCCACTCCCTGCACAAGGAATCTGCTTTAAATGGAATTTTAATTTGGAGTTTTGGAGTTTTTTAGGGAGAGAATTCCCAGAGCAAAGGAACTTAAATACGATTCCAGCCCCAGTGGTGCCAGCTTGTCCTTGTGTTCCTCTCTGAACCTCGCCTTGACTCCTCCCTCCACAGGCTCCGCTCCCACTCCCTGCACAAGGAATCTGCTTTCAACGGGATTTTGGGGTTTTTTGGGAGAGAAACTCTGGAGCAAATGGGCTTAAACAAATTTCCAGTCCCAGTTGTGCCAGTTTGTCCTTGAGTTCCTCTCTGACCTCACCTTGATTCCTCCTTCACTGGGTTCCATTCCCACTCCCTGCACGAGGAATCTGCTTTAAATGGAATTTTAATTCGGAATTTTGGGGTGTTTTAGAGAGAGAAACCCCAGAGCAAACAGGCTTAAACAAAATTCCAGCCAATTCTAATTTCAGTTGTGCCAGGTTATCCTTCTGTTCCTCTCTGACCTCGCCTTGATTCCTCCTTTACTGGGTTCCATTCCCACCACCTGCATGAGGAATCTCCTCTAAATGGAATTTCAATTTGGAATTTTGGGGTGTTTTAGGGAGAGAAACCCCAGAGCAAATGGGATTTCCAGCCAGTGGTGCCAGTTTGCCCTTGTGTTCCTCTCTGACCTCGCCTTGCTTCCTCCTTCCACAGGCTCCATTCCCACTCCCTGCATGAGGAATCTCCTTTAAATGGAATTTTGGGTTTTTTAGGGAGAGACGCGCCAGAGCAAATGGGCTTAAACAAAATTTCAGCCAATTCCAATTCCAGTTGTGCCAGTTTGTCCTTGTGTTCCTCTCTGACCTTGCCTTGATTCCTTCATCCACAGGCTCCATTCCCCCTCCCTGCACAAGGAATCTGTTTAAAATGGAATTTTAATTTGGATTTTGCGGTTTTTAGGAAGAGAAACTCTGGGTCAAATGGGCTTAAACAAAATTCCAGCCCAAGTTGTGCCAGCTTGTCCTGGTGTTCCTCTCTGACCTCGCCTTGATTCCTCCTTCCACAGGCTCTGCTCCCACTCCCTAAAAAAGGAATCTCAAGCTCAAGGAATCTCCTTTAAATGGAATTTTACTTTGGAATTTTGGGGGGTTTCTAGGGAGAGAAACTCTGGAGCAAATGGGCTTAAACAAAATTCCAGGTCCACCTTTTCCATTCCCCATCCAGCTGTGACCCAGAACGCGTCACTGAAGATCTCCCCGCCTGATTTTTCCCAGCAAAACACTGGGATAAAAGCACTTCCTCGCTTCAGACCAGACATGGTTTAATTCCTTCATATTTCCAAAGTGCTTTGAGTTCCTGAAATGGAGAATTGGCTTAAATTTTCTCAGGAAGAAATTTTGGGATGCACAATTTGAGATCCTCCCTGTGCTCAGTTGATTTCCTTCACCACCAGGCGTTTTCAGGGAATCTCCAGGAAACTGATTGTGGTTTTACATTAAATATGGGAAAGGAATTCTGCCACAGAAAAGATGGACCTTGAAAAATTCCAAGTCATTCTGTATTAAATATTTCCTGCAGATCACTGAAGTGTTCCCTGAGTCTGTGTTTTAAGGCCCAGACAGGAATTGTTAAAACTGAGGAGTTTTAACTGTTTGCACCAGAAAAAAAAATCCAATTTTCACTGATTTATCCACAGATTTAAATTTTTTTTAATTAAACAATTAGGTTTTTTTACAAATCTCTGCTAAAAACTGTAAATATCATCATTTTATTCCAGACAATTAGGATCCCTGAGATTTTCCCCTGTGTTCACTTTGTCCAACTACAGGCAGATCCTGCACTTTACCAGGAGGAGAAACACCAAAACCCAATGGCACAAAATTAAATTAATTTCCATATTCAGCTTTAATTAAATCCCTGATTTTTTCAATCCAGGGGTCTTGGCTTCTAAAATAAATTCTCCATCTTCCAAAGTGATGACCCAGCCCAGAGAGGGTTTTTAGAGGATTTTGTGGATTTTAAGGGAAATACTCTGCTCCAAACTCTCATATTATCTTACTAACAGCTTCCATGTCTGCAATGGCTCCTCTCCCACTTCCCACCTCCTTTCCAGGCTGGAAGTTTATTGATTCCAGGAGTGACTTTGGCATTTTCACCAGGTGCACAGAGAACATTTAAACCTGATTAAGATGACACCTGTGGCATGGCAAGTAAAAGAACCATTAAAAAAAAGAAATTCCCTATAAATTACCAAAAAAAAAAACAAAAAAACCCCAAAAAAACAGAAGCTGGATGAAATCGTAATTTTTCATCTGTCCTCCCTTTTTTTCCTCAACAGCTGCACGACTTTTGAAGGCTGTGCAGACACATCCCTCTTTTTTTTTTTTTTTTTTTTTTTCGTTTTTCCCTTTAAATTTCCTTGAAAATTTCCCTGGAAAATTTTGCTTTAAAAATTATTTTTGGCTTCTTCTCTTCGCACTCCCACCCCCGACCATCCCCACCCCATTTTCCAATCATTTTCCAGCGCCCTCCCAGCAAATTTGTCACCCAATTCCAAAGGAAACATCACCCTTGGATGGCTCCTTCTGCTCCCACCGGTGACCTTTGCAAACCAAACAGCCCCAGGCAAACAGCGGGAGATAAGGAAGGGTTTGGAGCACAGGTTTTATTTGCTCCAGGTGGGATTGATAAAGCTGGCCCTGGATTCTTCCTGTGCCCCAGCGGGAAGGGGTTTAACCCTTTGGCTGCATCCAGGTGGGAATTGCTTGGATTCTTTCTTGACCAGGCACAAGGAAAAGCTTCAAATCCTGGATTTTTTTCAGATTATAATTTGGGATTTAAGCAGCCGGCTCCAGCAGGGATGAAGGGTGGAAACAGGAATTTCTGCCTTTGTTATCAGGTTGGTTTATTTTGGACGGCTCTCGTTGTTTCTCTGGTCCTGGTTTCCTTATCGCCACTGTGGAGATAAGACTCAGGGCCCCCGTGTGAATCAGGGAATCCTGGAATGGTTTGAGTTGGAAGGGACCTTAAGGATCATCCTGTTCCAGACCCTCCATGGGCAGAGATATCCTACAAAGCCCTTGGGGACTGACTGATGGAGACAGCTATGGGAAAAATAAAAGTATCAAGTCTGTCAATCCAGAATTCCCAAAGCTACCACTAATCCATGTTCCCATGGGCCACATCCGCATCTTAAAATCCCTCCAGAAACGGGAATTCCGCCACTTCCCTGGCAGCTGTGGCTGGGTTTGAGGAACAGTCCCATGAAGAATTTTTTCCTCCTTTTTAATCTAAATTGCCCACCTAAAATTTATTCTCCAAGCTCCCAAATTTCCTGTTGCAAGCCTTGCACTTAAAGCAGTTTTATTTCCACTGAAAGGAATTCAAGTTCAAGATCTGGATTGTCCAGAAATGTCCCAAAACCTGGAAATTCAGGGATTCCCTCACTCTGCCATGTGTAGGAGCCATCCTTTTCCTACTGGATTAAACCTCTCCACATGAAGACACTGATCCCTCCTCCTCTCATTCTGTCTAGCATTTGGTGTCTCCATGATCCAGGGATTGGAGACTCCCGTCCCAAAAAAATGTGGATACCAGCACAAAGTCCAAGTGCGACAGAAGCTTTGGGAGGGGATCAAAAGGCATTTAGAGGCATTAAAGGCATTCATTGCACACAGCAGGATGGACAAGGGGCATCACCAGCCTGGAAAAGTCCCAAAATTCTGGGAAAAAGAGCAGCCCAAGGGATGGCTCATGTGTCTCTGCACGATTTGCTCGTTTCTGTTTGGGGTAACCAATTCCAGCTGATTTCTGGCTGGTCCTGGCTACAGGACAATCCAAGATCCTGCACTATCCATGATTTCCTGGCATGTGGAGTGAGGTCATGGTTACAGTGGCACAGAAGGTGACAAGAAGGTCCCTGTGCTCCACTCTCACCTTTGCCTGCATGGAATCCCCCAGGTTGTTGATTCCATGGATGGAATGAATGGAGACATTGTGGCATTCCAGGAACCCATTTCTGCAGGAGCAGGAGGGATGAGAAGCTTGGATTCCAACTTCCATTTTCCCACTCTCCTATTCCATGTTGGGAGCTGCCTGGTCCCATCCCCTTTTCCCAGGTTTTAACTTTTACATTTTCAGGTTCTGTGCTGCTTTAGTGTGTGGGTCTGAGCTCCACATCAGGGCATGGTGAGCTCTGTGCACAGAGCAGGGAGACAAAACAATTCCTGCTCCAGCTGGGCACCAAGGACAAATGACCCAAATCTCAGCCCCAGAGCACAAACCCCGTGGGCTGGAGAGAGAAAAACAAGCAGGGTGGGACTGCCTGGGCTAAAGCTGGAATGGGACAATGAACTGCAAGGTGCAAATGGAGCAGAGCTGATCCCAGGGAGAGACCCCGGCAGCGCTCGTGCATTTTGGGGCCATTTTGGTTCATCTTGGGTGCAGCCCTGGCTGGGCTCTGGTGCTGCCCAAGGTGCATCCATGGAGGCCTTTGAATAAATCCCTGCTTTATTCTTTAGCTCTGTCCAGCCTCTGCTCTAGGGCAGCCTCTCAAGGGATCACCAGCATGGGGAATCCCAGTGTGGCCTGAGCTTGTGGACCAGCCAGACACTTCCAACTTCTGGGCACATGTCACAGACATCTTTTATGAAAAATCCTTTCCTTAGGATTTTTCCTCCTGAGAAGCTGAGAGGCCTCAGGAACAAAATGTAACCAATGATTATCTGCTGCTGTGGAATGCAACAGGTGCATCTGGGATTGGTCTCATGTGGTTGTTTCTAATTAATGGCCAATCACAGCCCAGCTGGCTCAGACTCTCTGTCCGCGCCACAAACCTTTGTTATCATTCTTTCTTTTTCTATTCTTAGCTAGCCTGCTGATGAAATCCTTTCTTCTATTCTTTTAGTATAGTTTTAATGTAATATATATCATGAAATATTAAATCAAGCCTTCTGAAACATGGAGTCAGATCCTCGTCTCTTCCCTCATGCTCGGACCTCTGCAAACACAGTCACAGGCACATCCCTCAGGGGATCCATCAGGTGCCAAACGGCTCCTTCATCCCAAAGCCTCAAATCTCAGAAAAGGAGCAGAGCAGGTTTCAATCCTTCCCTTATTAACCCACTTGGAATATTCCATCAGCTCCTCTCAGCTTCTTTTCCCTCAAAATCATCCAACTCCTTGAGCCTCTCCTACCTTTGGGAGTGATGCCAGAGGGGCCGAACCCTGGGATCTCATCCTGGAGGGCAGGTTCAGTGTTTCCCCTTCCCTCACCCCATTTTTTCCCATTCCTTTGAGGACTGAGGAGCTCCTGGAGGTAGGAAGCGGCCCTTGAGTTGTTTTTCCAGCCATTTTTCCCGCGGCAGGGCGAGGTGTGAGGCGAGGCTGCTGAAAAAAGAGGATTTTGTACATTTATTTAACAGGCGACACAATCCAGCCCCTTTCAAAACACGGCAGCTTTGGGAGCTCTCCTGGGAACCAGCCCTGCAAATCCTGGTGGCCGTGGGCTCTCCAAAGTGTAATTAAGGCAGGAGTTGATTGACTGAGGAAAAATAGAGGAGGCAATGAGGGAAAACAGCAGCTCCTTCGCATTCCTGCTCTGGTTTGTGTTCCAGCTTGGAAACTTCCACAAGGAGGGACGGTCCCGTGGTTCAACCACCCCAAAGCCAACAGCAAAACCCCTCCTTAGCTTTAGCACAGCCGAGAGCTCAGCCCTAAAATGAATTCAACTCTCTGCCGACACTGGTTTGGACGATTCTCCCCGAAATCTCTCAATTTGGAGCAGCCCAAAGTGGTCTGAACCAGAATAATCCAAAGGTGATAATTGCAGATAATAATCGCCTACTTCACCTCTACAATTCAAACTCCCTGAAATGACTTTTCATTCCATGTCCTCGTCCCATCCTTCATTTCCCATGAGCCACCCAGCACACCTGGAAAAGCTGTTCCCAAAAAATGCCCCAGGGAATTTTTTGTCCTCGTGGAGAAGTCATTTTCTCCAGGAGAACTTAAAGCTCCTTCCAGGGCCTGAAAGGGTCCAGGAGAGCTGGAGAGGGACTGGGGACAAGGCATGGAGGGACAGCCAACGATCTAGGAGCAGCCACAGCTTCTCTGGAAATTCCATCCCAGCCAGGGATTCCTTCCCAATGTCCCATCTAAACTTCCCCTCTCTCACGTCAAAGCCATTCTCTGTCCTGTCTCTCGATCCCTTGGAAATTTTCTATTTTTCCTGCAGCTCCTCCAGGTCCTGGAAGGTCACACTGAGCTCACCCCGAAGCTTCTCCTCTCCAGGGGAACATTCCCAGCTCTCCCAGCAGAGCTGCTCCATCCCCGGGACCATCCTGGAGCCTCCTCTGGGCTCTCTGCAGCAGCTCCAGCTCCTTCCCGTGCTGGATCCAGGGCTGGGGCAGCTCTGCAGGTGGGGCCTCACCTGAGCTCAGGTCATGGCAGGCGTGACACCTCCAGGATTTGGAAAATTGGAAAAATAAATAAATTTTTAAATAGTCGTTGAAAATCTGGGAAAACAACAACAGCAAAATCCTCTGAGGAGCTCAATCCCTGTCTCCAAAGCTGGCAAAACAAATTCCAGCTTTGAATTTTCCCATTTTCTTGATGAAGAAGACAACACTTCCATCTGGACATTTCTGGATCTGAACCAAAATGCCACCAGTAGGAGTCATTTCAGAAAGTGCCACAATTTAGTGTAACCACACAAAAGTTCATTCAGACCAAGTTCCTCAAGCAGAAGGCCCAAAATTGTATTCAAAAATAAAGAAATATCCAAAAACTGCAGAACCCCTGAGGGGTTTGGGGTAGGAAAGATCATCTCATCCCAACCCCATTCCGTTGGCAGGATATGGACACAGCCACACAAATATTAACATTTATCAGTAACAAATAATTTATCTGGTTTGGGAGTTAATAAAATAGATAGAATAATTGGATAATAAAATCATCAGGTCTTATTATTAAAATCTTATTAATTTATAATTTATGAAATCCTATTAATTTATAATTTATAATTAATTAATAAAAATCTTCTTATTAAGATCAAATTAATAAAATCATCAGATAAATCTGCTCCTTTCCCCCATAACATCCAGGCAGGTCTCCTATTTCTCAGCTCCTCCTGACCAGCCTTCCCTCCAAGCTCAGTTATTTTTCCCACTTGGACACCAAACCCCCCCCCCAGCCATTTGCTCTTAAAACCACTGAGTTTTCCTCTGAGGGGGGCAAAGCACGACAAGTTCAGGGAATTAGGTCACGTTTTACCCCGTAAAATTCAGGATTCCAGCGGGACCGGGAGCTCATTCATCTCCTCAGCCTGGGCTGGGCTGCTCCTGGTGCAGCGGAGCTCGTAAACCTGGAGATGGGATGAGGGAGGGGAGGACTTTCCCTGGGTTTTTTTCCCCTCAGCTTGGAGAGGTAACCCAACAAAAAAATGCTCACCAAACACCTGGAGCAGCACCTAATTAAGCAAAGTGGGATTTAATTAGGGAGGATTAAACGCCCTGGGTTCTCTGTGGCTGGTTTGCTCAGAGCTGGGATAAAGTCCTGCATTTCCCACCCTCTTGGGAGAGGAATTTGGGGGAGGTATGAAACAACCACGGCTTTGATGCTTGATTTTCCCCGTGTGGATAACTGGGATTAAAATTCATTGGGAAAGGGGGGGTGCTAAAAGTTTTGCTGGGTTGGGCTGGAATTCCACCCCAATTCCTCATGGTTTGTACTGGGATGGGGGTGGCTCGAAGAAGCAACAAAAAAACCCCATTAAATTCAAAATATGGAGTGGGGGAAAGTGATTTAAATAGGAAATTTAATCCGGATTATTTCTCCTGGTAACTTCAAGCAACACATCAGCATTACAGAAATACAAAGCCGGAAAAGGAGGAATTTATGTACAGTTTCAAAATTCACATCAGATACCAAGACTTGGACGTCATTCTAGAGATAAAACTGAGATTAAACCTATAGAATTAGAGAATCCAGGAGTGGTTTGGGTTGGAAGGAACCTTAAGGAATATTCCTTAAGGATGCAACCCCCTGCTTGGGCAGGGAAACCTTCCCCTTCCATTATGAGGGAAGAGAATTAGCACAATTAATATGGACATTAACTATAATTATATTATATGGTATATATAATATAGTATATAAAATGCATATAATTTATATATATTATATCCACAATAAATATATATCCATGTATAATATCCACAATGTATGTATATCTATCTATCTATCTATCTATCTATCTATCTATCTATCTAATCTCCACAACTAATTATCTGGATATAATTAACCATTCTGATTATTCTGATTGCTTTGTTAACAATTCTCATTGATTGATTGATCAAGAATTCAATAAATAGATAATTATATAAATATATATAATAAATATATTATATTATATTATATTATATTATATTATATTATATTATATTATATTATATTATACTATATTAATATTGTATATTAAATAAATGTATTATATATAATAATATATTCCACAATAAATATATATCCATGTATAATATCCACAATATACATCCATATATAATATCTATCTATCTATCTATCTATCTATCTATCTATCTCCACAACTAATTATGTGGATATAATTAATGATTCTGATTATTCTAATTGCTTTATTAACAATTCTCATTGATTGATCAAGAATTCAATAAATATATATTATATAAATATATAATGTAATGTAATATATAAATATTATATATTAAATAAATATATTATATATAATAATATATTCCACAATAAATATATATCCATGCATAATATCCACAATATACATCCATATATATCTATCTATATATGTATATATATCTCCACAAATAATTATGTGGGTATAATTAACCATTCTGATTATTGTGATTGCTTTATTAACAATGCTCATTGATTGATTGATCAAGAATTCCCCCTTTTCCTGCCTGTCAGGGATTCCAGGCATTTTCCACATCAGCCATCCCTGTCCAGGCCCTTCCTCTGCCAAATCCAGGGGAATTCCTTGAAATTCAATCTCTTGTGATTTGGCTCAAGATTTTCTTTGCCTTGTTGACTTTTTGGTCAATTCTGGGTTGTTTTTCTGGTTTAGCTTTCCTTGGTTTAAATTTGCCATGGATTGAACATCAAAGGATTTCCCTTCTCTTTCCCAAATAATTTTTTAACCTCAATGCAGCACAAAAAGCTGACAGGATCCATGCGGAGGTAGGGTCGGTCCTATCCTGGAAGGTGGAAAATCAAGGAAAACACATCCAGGAGAGTTCAAACAATTTGGTTTTAAGTAAATTCTGTTCCATTTGAATTCCCAGTGCTGGGAAATGCTTGGAGGAAATCCATCAGAACCTCTTGGAATTGTGAGTCAACCCTGAAATTCTCCTAATGGGATGAGCTGTAGGTGTGAAACCATCTGATGTGAAACCATCTGATGTGAAACCATCTGATGTGAAACCATCTGACTTCCCGCTCGTGTGGGAAAATCCGGAGGAAATTCAGGCTCCCAGAAATTGATATTATCCAAGGAATAAACCAAGTGAATTCATCCCTACAAGACTTTTGTCCCTAAAATCCAAGAAGAGGGAGAAAATCAAAGTTCTTTACCTTTGAATTCCCAAAAATTCTCACATTTCTCTCTCCCCTTTCCCTCCCTGCAGAATTCCCATGGTTTGAGAGGCAGCAGCCAGCCTGGGAATCTCCCAAAAGCTGCTCCCACCCTGCTGGAGTTCCTCGGCTGGAATTTCATCATTCCAAGCTTCCTCCTCACTCAGCTCTCAATTACCCATGAGTGTCGCAGACATTTCTCCACAGAAATCCTTTCTTTCAGATTTCTGCGTCTTCGGGAGGCCAGAGGCCCCCGAAGAGAAGGTAAACAATTATTATCAGCTGCTGTGGAATGCAATAGGATTCACCTTGATTGGCTCATTTTCTATGTTTATAATTGAGAGCCAATCACCAGTTCAAGCCAGGGGACTGAGTCCTCGGCCACAGCTTTGTTGTGGATTCTTTTCTATCTATTCTGAGCTTAGCTAGCTGCTCTGCAAAACCTCTCTCTATATTCTTTTTAGTATAACTATAATGTATTATATAATATATTAATAAATCAAGCCTTCTGATTCAAGATACAAGATTCACCGTCTCTCTCTCACCACCAGCGACCCACTCAGGCGCTGTAATACATGAGAGTTTTTATTTTCTTGTGGTCAACCGCTCTTCCCTCAAAAACTTCCCTGGAGGAAGGGTTGGATTTCCTCCTCCAGGCTTTGGACTCCTGGAGTAGCACTTTCCTTCGCAGCTCCAGCGCTTCCTGACAGGAGGAATTTGTCCCACAGCCTGTGGGGAAACCTTGCGATAACAAAAAATGAGGGAAATCTGACAGCAAGAGGCTGATTCCAGTTTCTCTCATCCCAACTAAATTCCGGGTTAAATCCCAGCTCAGGATGAGCTTCGTGAGGGTCCTGCCCTACAGTAAAGGCAAAACAGCTTTAATTGAAGCTTTTAATTAAATTTTAACAGCTTCTTCCTTTAACGTTCCTATTCCTCGATTTTTCTTGAATTTTTAGAGACCAAAAATCCCCCAAATTACTGTCGCATCCTGAATTTTCCACAGATTCCTGGGCTGCTAAAAATGGTTGAGTTCTGACAGGAAAATTGATGAAACCAGTTCTCCCCAGCCAAAAGGAAATTTCACCACAAGCTCTATTCCAATATTAGGATTATTTTCTCTGCGTGTGGATTTGATGGAAATCTGATTGCAAAATATTCACTGGATCTGATTGAAAGATATTTACTCATTCTGTATCCCACAGAAAATCAGGAATCATCCTCATGTTTTTGAGGGCGTGGGGGGATAAACAAGCGCAGAATAATTTGTCATGACGGGGAATGGCTTGAAAATGCCAGAGGGTAGGAATAGATGGGATTTTGGGAAGGAATTCCAGCTGGGAGGGCAGGGAGGGGCTGGGATGGAATTCCCAGAGCAGCTGTGGCTGCCCCTGGATCCATGGAAGTGCCCAAGGCCAGGCTGGGTCACTCTGGGATGGTGGGAGGTGTCCCTGCCATGGCAGGGGTGGAATTTGATGATCCCTAAATCCCCTCCAACCCAATCCATCCTGGGATTCAGGCTCAGACATCTCCTGCCCTCCAAATCAATTAGGATTCATTTGCTTATTCCCAGATTTTTAGGCTTTGAGTGGAAGCCCGTCTTTCCCATATCCCCACTGAATTTTTATTTATTCATCAACCCCACATCTGCCCTCCAGCAACTCCAAGAGAACTGAAGGAAAGACCAAAAAAAAAAGAGTTAAAATGAGTGGTTTGTCTGGAAATTTATAGGGCACAAAGCCCTGGCAGCTCACGGAACGAGAGCGGGTTTAACTCCACCCTGGGACTCGTGAGGAGAAATCAGAGACAAATCAGCGCTGGGAAATAAAACAGGGACTTTCCTACCTGTGCATTCCACAATCTCCACAATTCCCGCTCCATCCAAAGCCTCCAGGTGGATTTTATGAGGCTCAGGATGGATTTGGAGCCTCAGGTCAGGAGCTGAATTTCCAGGGCTGATGGGATTTGCTGTCTGGACAGCCCTGAGGGGAATCCTCATTAAAACAACTCCGAGCCACACGTGGAGCTTTACAGCTCCTGGAAGGAATTCCAGCCATCCAGCCAGGAAAAAGGGTTGCTCCAAGCTGGAATGACAAATCTGCTGTGCTCTAGATCCTTTGGAAGTTTGGGAAGTCCAACCTGAGCCAGTGATAATTAACGCTGTGAGTAATTAATGCAGTGATGCCACACAGGGTTTGTGATGCTTCATGAAACATGAGGAATGGGTGTGGCCATGGTGTTTTCTGAAAAATCCCTTTGCCAGGCTTTTCCTCCTGAGAAGCTGAGATGCCTCAGAAATTAAATGTAAACATTGATTATCTGCTGCTGTGGAATGCAACAGGTGCGTCTGTGATTGGTCTCGTGTGGTTGTTTTTAATTAATGGCCAATCACAGTCCGGCTGGCTCGGACTCTCTGGTCAGTCACAAGATTTTATTTTCATTCCATTTCTATTCCTTGCAAGCCTTCTGATGAAATCCTTTCTTTTATTATTTTAGTATGGTTTTAATATAATATATATCTTAAAATAATAAATCAGCCTTCTGAAACATTGAGTCAGATCCTCATCTCTTCCCCCATCCTAGGACACCTGTGAACACCACCTCAAATGGGATTCCACTCCAGCTGTCAATCCATGCTCCGAGGCTGGAAATTGAAGGATTTGGAAGCTTTGATCCCAAGGACTCCTCTACCAGAGAGGGAATTCAGTCTGGAATGGAGCCCAGAGGAGTTTGTGTTGTTTAAGCTGAGATGTAGACAGGAGCATCCCAGAGAATCATCCAGAGCTCCTCAACATCCAAGGGAATTCCAGCCCAACTCTCCCTGGGATTTGAGGAATGGAGGATGCTGTTCCTGGAGCTCAGGGATGGCATCAAACAAAATGCATCCCAAAATTTCTCTTTGTTTTCTAAACTGAGGTACATGAAGGGTTTGTGATGCCTCGGAAACGTTTGGAATGTGAGGAATGGGATTCCACTCAAGCTGTCAATCCATGCTCTGAGGCTGGAAAATGAAGGATTTGGGAGCTTTCACCCCAAAGATTCCTTTTCCAGGAAGATAATTCAGTCTGGAATGGAGCCCTGAGGAGTTTGTGTTGTTTAAGCCGAGATGTAGACAGGAGCATCCCAGAGAATCATCCAGAGCTTCCCCAAAATCCAAGGGAATTCCATCCCAACCAGCCATGGGATGTGAGGAATCCAGGGTGCTATTCCTAGGACTGATGGATGGCATCAAACAATGGCATTGCAAATTTTTCTTTGTTTTCTACGCTGAGGTAAATGAAGGGTTTGTGATGCCTCAGAAACGTTTGGAATTTGAGGAATGGGATTCCACTCCAGCTGTCAATCCATGCTCCAAGGCTGGAAATTGAAAGATTTTGCAGCTTTCACCCCAAGGATTCCTTTTCCAGGAAGGGAATTCAGTCTGGAATGGAGCCCTGAGGAGTTTGTGTCGTTTAAGTTCCACCCATGTTGGAACTTAAAAGACACAAACTCCTCAGGGCTCCATTCCAGACTGAATTCCCAGAGAATCATCCAGAACTGCCCCAAAATCCAAGGGAATTCCATCCCAACAAGCCTTGGGATTTGAGGGATAGAGGATGCTGTTCCTGGAGCTGATGGATGGCGTCAAACCAACGGCATCCCAAAATGTCTCTGTGTTTTCCACACTGAGGTAAATGAAGGATCAAACTCTGGGATTGGGCTGCAGATATCCACAGTTTTTAGTGGAATTTTTTTTGTCCCAAAATTTTTATCCAAAAACCAACCTGCCCAGATGCAGCAGCTGATTTTTGTTCTTAAATTAAATATAATTGAGAGCATCGTAAGGAAATTTAGGAGGCAACTTAATGACCAATTACGATTTCTTACAACAGAGCTCCATCAATTCGGTCGATATTTGAATTTCCAGTTTTCCAGCCTGCCAGGAAGGAATTCCTGATTTTTTTGTGAGGGTTGGAGTGGATTTCCAGGAGAAGCTGGGGCTGCCTCATCCCTGGGATGTCCAAGGCCAAGGCTGGAGGGGCTTGCAGCACCCTGGGGTGGTGGAAGATGTCCCTGCCCATGGCTGGAGATTTGGGACTGAACGATCCCTAAATCCCTTCCAACCCAAACCATAAAATATAAGATTTACCATTAAAAATTACATTTTTTCCTCATAAAAATAATTACAAAAATAAGCAGTGATACTAGCTTTATTAGTTGAATTATCAATAAAATTAACTCCTATAAATTATTTAAATATAAACCATTAATAAAAAGGATTCCAGCCACTCATGTCCTCTGAGCTCTACAGAGCTGCATTCTACCTACATTAAAAATTATTCTATACCATTATTGCAAAATATTAAAATTATTAAACATAATTCTAATTTAAAATTCTATTATACATAAATCTAATTAAAAATTCTACAATTCTACATGATCTTACAATTAAAAATTTACAAGAATTTTGTCACTGTTCTGCAAAGTGTAAAACCCTGAAAACTGTGAGGGAAGGTGAGGCAAAGTTTTGGAATTTCTCTGAGCCTTTTAAATGGGTTTGTTACGTTAATTAATTTCTGCACAGGGAATTAATTAATATCATCCCTAGCCCGGAGTGCTTCGGATTTTCTGAGTCATTTTTTGGCTGTCCAGCCCTGGGGTGGGATCCCCATCCCTGAGGGATTTAAATCTTGGATGTAAAACTGAAAATAAAAATTGGAAAAATGGTAAAAAGTAAAAATGGAGAAATGGTACAAATTAAAATGGTGACAGGGTAAAAAAAAAAGGTAAAAACAAAAAAATTGTTAAATGGTAAAAAAATAATTTTAAAAATATAAGTAAAAATGTAAAATAATAACAAAATGGTAAAATGGTAAGAAAAAAAACTGGGAAAAACAAAGCCAAAAAGTTGTTAGATAGTGACAATTAAAATAAAGAATTGTACAAGTAAAAATGGTAAAATTGTAATAATAAAATTAAAAATGGTAAAAATAAAAATGGTAAAAATAAAAGCCAAAAGTTCTTAAATGTTAAAACTAAAACTACAAATAAAAAGTAGTCAAAATAAAACACAAAAATGGAAAAGGGGTAAAAATCAAAATTATAAATGGTAAAATGGTAAAACTAAAACTAAAAAATGATTAAATTATAACACTAAAATAAAAAATGGTAGAAACAAAAATAAAAACTTGTTAGATTGTAAAAAATAACCCCAAAAAGTAAAAAAATATTAAATTGTAAAATTAAAAAATAATATAAATTAAAAGGGAAAATGGTAAAAACTTAAAATGGCGACATGGTAAAAATAGAAAAAATAGTAAGAACAACAAAAAGTTGTTAAATGGTAAAAATACAAGTAAACATGGTAAAATCATAAAAATTCAAAGAATGGTAAAAATGGTAAAAATAATGAAAATAAAATCTAAAGATTGTTAAATGGTAAAACTAAAACTACAAATAAAAAAATGGTCAAAATAAAAATTAAAAAGGGAGAGATGGTAAAACCAAAACTAAAGAATGGTTAAATGGTAAAAAATAAAAATAAAAAATTGTAAAAATGGTAAAAAATAAAAGTTTTAATTGTAAAAATGAATATTAAATTTAAGAAAAGGTAAAATGGTGAAAATTCGATCCATGCCATTAAATCCATCCGTGCTATCCAACCTCCAACCCCAAGAATTCCGTGTTTATTTCGTGTGTTGTACATTATTTTTTTTATAACCCTGTCACAATAGTAGGTTCTCCAAATCCCATTTTTATTTCTACAATTTTTCCACTTTTAAATTTTACTTTTGCAACTTTTTGGTTTTATTTTTACCATTTAACCAATTTTTAGTTTTACTTTTACAATTTTAATTATTTTTAACCACTTTCCCATTTTTTTATTTTGACTATTTTTTATTTGTAGTTTTGATTTGATCATTTAACCGTATTTAGTTTTTATTTTTAATTCCAGTGGTGCTAAGAGCTGACAAATCCTTCGATTTCAGCTGCAGGATGAACATATTTTACACAATCTCATCTTTTAATTATAATTAACTCTGAATTTCTCCCAGAGCAGCATTAGCAGGAACTGTGTCATTGCTATTGGATAACCCAGTTTAAAATATTCCATAAATTGCAGAAAACCTGGATTTAATCCCCATTTTTTCTTGTTTTGGGCAGAAATTGGGATCCCCATCTCACACAGAGAGACCCAGGATGGGTCAGGCTGGAAGTGGAGAAGGAATTTGTGACAGGAAATGCTTGAAGGGAATAAGAAAAATCTGGGAAGCAGAAAAATATTCCCGAAGGGGAGAGCAGAGAGATGCAGGACTCACTTTGTGCCTTCGTTTTCTCATCCATGAGAGGGGGATTTTTTCCTTAAATCCCAATTTTTCCCAGAAATTTCATCTCCAGCAATCCTGGTCAGGACAGGATTTTCTTTTGGATCATTGGGAACCTTCTCACTCTCCAAAATTCCCTGAGAGGAGCAGGGATCCAGGTGGGATTTGGGATCTTCTCCCAAGGAAAATGGGACAGGATGAGAACCTCAAGTTGTTCCAGAGGAGATTAAGTTGGATTTTGGGAACAATTCCTTCATGGAAAGGATTTTCCAGCCCAGGGCAGTGATGGAGGATTTAAAATCAATGGGAATAAAACTCTGCCTGGTGGGACACAAAATATTTCCCATTTAAAGGCTGAATTCCCACTCCAAGGTCTGGGAGTGGGAATTATTCCTGCTCCGAATATTCCAGGGATCCGGGTGGATCTGCTTGAACGGGTTTCTAATTCCACCTTTGAAAGCAAAGCTGTTTTTCCCTCGTATTTTTGTTTTCCTAATCCAGGGAATGCATTTATTCCTTGGAATAAAAATGTTTAGACACAGCAAGAAGAAATGTTTATTTCCATAACCTTTTCCAACTTTCCAGTAGGAAAATTGAGCCCAAAAGAAACTTGCAATTACTCTTTTAATTTGGTTTTTTGCCTTTTCAAATTTCTTTTATTAAAAGCCTCAATTTTGGTGGTGCTTCCAAGCAATCTTTGTTACAAGGGTCTGTTCCCTAAAATGAAGTAATAAAGGAGTGGGAATTAGATTTTTTGGGATTGAAAGGCTGCCAAAATATCCCACATTTGGAATAATTCAGATTTTCTTTGTTAACCACTTTTAATTTCCTTGAGATGCAGACAGAGCCGATGGGGGCTGCTCGATGTTGGCCAAAACCAGCAAAACCAGAGGGTGCTCAGCAAATTCCTGGTCTCCAGGGTTTGGGTAAGACCTGGGAGGGGGAAAAAACTCAGGAAAAGATTCTCCATGTCTGTTGGAATAAGGAATGATCCTACTTCCCACTGCCTGTCTTTGGTCGTGGCTCGTGTTCAATATTCCAACAGTTTCCATGATTTTCATCTTCAGAGTTTTGGTGGAACTGTGACATCGCAACCTGGGTTTTAATCTCCATGGAATCCTGGAATGGTTTGGGTCAGAAGGGACCTTCAGGATCATGCAGCTGGCCATGGGCAGGGACATCTCCATGGAGATCAGGTTGCTCCAAGCCCATCCAACCTCCTTCCAGTGCTGTTCCACCAACCCACAAACAAAATTCCCCTCATCATCTGTAGGAAAACTAGACCTTCCAAGTAGAACTATTTATGTAATTCCCCTCTTCAGGCGGAGGTTTGTCTAAAACCATTGGGTTCTGGGCAGCAATATTGAAAATGTTGGATGTCCTGTGGATTTCTTCCAGCTTTGGGGTGACCTTGCTGTGTTTTTCCAAGACCCAAAGGAGGCGACAGGGAAGATGGAGAGGGAATATTCCCAAGGGATGGAGGGACAGGACAAAGGGGAATGGATTCAAACCGACAGAGAGGAGGTTTGGATGGGATTTTGGGATGGAATTCCTGGCTGGGAGGGTGATGAGGTGCTGGGATGGAATTCCCAGAGAAGCTGTGGCTGCCCCATCCCGGGAATTGTCCAAGGCCAGGTTGGAGCAACCTGGGATAGTGGAAGCTCTTCCTGCTCATGGGATGATTACATTCCCTTCCATCCCAACTCATTCCGTGATTCCATGACCTTGGACTGGAGCCCCTTGCACAGGCAGGATTGTCCCCTGGCTGTGGACGAGGTGTTCCCATGTTTCCCCCGCTGAGGATGGAGAACATGGCCATAAGTGGATGCAAATCCTTCTGGATCCTGCAGAATGCAAACACCAGGCATGTGCTGAACTATTCCAGAGGAGACAGCACACACCCACCGCAAACCCCCCTCCCAAGTGAAAATTCCTTATTATCTCCTTGTTGGATTTGCAAATCTGGAAAAAAAAAAAACAAACAAGGAATATCGGAAAGGAAAAAACTCCCCAGGGTGAGGAGCAGTGCCAGGAATCCCAAGAAGAAATTCCCTTCCCAAGTGGAAATTCCTCATTATCTCCTTGTTGGATTTGCAAATCTGGAAATAAAAACAAACAAGGAATATCGGAAAGGAAAAAACTCGCCAGGGTGAGGAGCAGTGCCAGGAATCCCAAGAAGAAATTCCCTTCCCAAGTGGAAATTCCTCATTATCTCCTTGTTGGATTTACAAATCTGGAAAAAAAAACAAACAAGGAATATCGGAAAGGACGAAACTCTGCAGGGTGAGGAGCAGTGCCAGGAATTCCTTCCTTCCGAGGGCAGTTGTGGATGCAAAGCACCGGCAGCAGCTCGTTCCTAGCAATAACAGCTATGTCATATTTCCTGGAACACGGGCAGCGCGGAATATCATCGGAAAAGGAAAATAAACACGGCTCCGCTCCGTGAATCACCGGCCGTAAATCCTCCCCGAGGAATAAAAACAACTCACACAACCCAGGGAGCCTTCGGGCAGCGGCAGAAGGGTTTGCTGATCCCTCAGTGATGTCCCACAGGAGTTCACATCCCGCTTTTCCAAGCTGGGATTAAAACAAAGACAAACCACATCCTCCTCCACTTTCTGAAGTGGGATGAAATCCGACATTCAATCTGTTTTTTCTGGGTTTAAAACTCACTTTAGTGGGTCCTTTTTCTCTTTCTACCTCTTTCCCTCCCCCTTTTTCCTTTTTTTTCAAGTTTGCCTGCTTTGGAAGGGCAATGGCAACTCCCCCAAAACCCCATAAAGGTGCCGCTCCTGGTCACCAAACATTCCATTAATTTCTTTTTAAAATATAAAGGATTGAATCTTAATGGGTGAAAATAAACTGAGCCCAGCAGAAGCTCTGCTGAGCTCTGTTCCCAAAGCCTCCAAACACACAGGGAACAGCATCTCCACATTCCTGTGGGATTTGGGGAAGAAATATGGAATCCTGGATTGGTTTGGGTCGGAAGGGATCTTGAAGATCAACTCATTCCTATCCTCAGGACAGGAACGCAGCTGGAACCAAGAGAGTTGGGAATTCCACTTGACTCTCATGTTCTGCGTTGGAAATAATAATGGAATTATGGAATATCCTGAGTGAGCCTCAAGGATCATCCAGGGCAGCTTCTGATCCTTCACAGACACCCCAACAATCCCACCCTGAGCATCCCTGG
Organism: Ammospiza nelsoni; assembly: GCF_027579445.1. Classification (NCBI taxonomy): domain Eukaryota; kingdom Metazoa; phylum Chordata; class Aves; order Passeriformes; family Passerellidae; genus Ammospiza; species Ammospiza nelsoni. The sequence continues at coordinate 1,792,172 of NC_080633.1, read as the reverse complement.
GAGTGGTGTCCAAACATTCCTGGTGCCCAGCACCCTCTGGATGAGAAATCTTTTCCTAAATCCAACCTAAAACTTCCCTGGAACAGCCCCATAAATCTGGGGGAATCTTTTGTTAAATCATTCCAAGCCTGTAGGGCCCCCAAGGAGATTCTCATCCTGATGAAAGGTGGAACCTGTCCAAGGTGGGAATTTTTCTGGAATTCTGGTTGTCCAGTTTGGCCTTGGATTCTTTCTGCTCAAGTCAGGACAAACCTGGATAATTATCCGGGGAATTACATCCCCAAAACTCTCACCTGGAGTAGACAAATAAAGAAAAAACCCTCACAATTAAGAATTTCCCAAAAAAAACTTCTACCTGGAGGGATTTTTGGGGAATATCCCTGCAAGTCAGAGCTCGGTGGTGCCTTTACCCAACACCTGCAGAGCTGAACGTGGCGTTGGAGGCGGAGCTGAGGAAATTCCAGGAGGCTCCACGTCCCTTTTGACATCCTACACCCTCTGAAGCCATTCCAGCAGGTCGGAGGAGTCCCGGAGGCTGGGGTGGCTCTCCAGAGGGATGTGGAGATCCGTATCTCCCTCCTTCAGAGGCACAAATTGTTCGCCTGGCCGCCGGCAACAATGGAGGCTTTGAGGCCATCGGTGGCCCAGGCATGGAAAAAATTCCTTCCAGGACACTTCCCTCCTTTATATCCCTGCTAATCATCGCTCTGCTGTCAGCAGGGAACGTTATCAGCCTTCAGCCAGGCATCAAGCAGAGACAGAGGGATCCCTAATCCTGCCCTGCCCTTCCCACAGACATGAAAGGGAAAGAGAAAAACCCTGGGAAAGGCCAGCACAGGAATTTGGGAGCAGAGATGGGCAGGCGTTGCCTCTCTTTGCCTGCTGCCAGTCACTTTTGCTCTTCTCTTCATTGTTTATTTCTTGATTAACAAATTTCATTCTGCCCCAGAGTTTTGGGAAAATGTTCCATCAAAACCGGCTCCCAACGGGAAATTGGGGGGTTGGGATTCTGGGGTTTGGAGATGGGAATGCACTTGCTTTCTGTAAGAGGGAAAATAATCATTAAAAACATCTACTTTTAACTAATAGTCAGAGAAATACACAACGGAATGTTTTTATAGGATCACGGAATGGTTTGGGGTGGAAGGGACCTTCAAGATCATCTCATTCCATGGGCAGGGACACATTCCACTATCCCAGATTGCTCCAAGCCCCATCCAACTCAGCTTTTATTCTGGATCTTGATTGACCCAGATTCAAATTGACTGGTCTTGATTGATCCAAACCCAGATTCCAGATTGACCCAAAATTACAACCTTCCTTTACCTCTCCCTGCTCTGAGTAGAAGGTTGGATTAGAGATCTCCCAGGAAAAATTCCAGTCAGCACATCCATATTCCTGTAGCTCTGGTGTTTATCAGCTGGAAAGGAAACTTGGGAGACATTGGGATAAATCCCCATTCCTTATGTTCAATTATTTAATATTTAATCACTCAATATTTCACCAAAGCAAAATCAATTGGAAATATCCCGTCCATTTTTTGCTTTTTGTTCTCCTTCTCTGATCCCTGCTCCTCTTTTACAGTCATAGTCCAAACCAAACCCACAAAAAACACAAAAAAAGGACCAAAAGACACTCCCCCAAAAAAAACAATTCTTCAAAATGATTCATTTTTTGGTATAAATCATCACTTGTGGGACAAATCAGGTCCTGCAGATTGCTTTAAAAATAGGAAAGGAAGTTAAAAACAAAGGTTCTTCCAAACATGGACATTTTAATGGATGAAATTGGGAATATGAATCTTATCATTAATATTTTCACTGACTTGGTGAACTTTTGTAGCTGAATCACCCCCAGGATTTATGAAGACAAAGACCCAGGGGTTATACTGATATTCCAGTTGGTTTTCCATACTACTGGAAGTAAAGCTCTAGAGCCCAGCTGGAAGTGAGCTGAAGCATTTCCTGTGCTCAAAAACCTAATTTTTAAACAATTTTAAACTAAATTAATTTTTTAATGTAATTTAAATTAGGTCAAATTTAATTTAAAGCCTCATTTTTAATTCATTTTAAATTAAGCTTAGAAATAAATTCGTGTGAACAGAATTCCAGGGTGGCTTGGGCTGGAAAAGACTTCAGGATCATCCCGTTGAATAGGCAGGGACACATTCCACTAAAACCAGTTTTAATTAAATCTCACCCTCCACATTCTCAGTTTCTTTGATTTCCCTTTTTCCATGGAAAATTCCAAAGTGTGGAACTCTTCCCTTGCTGGATTGTGTGCAGGGGAAACACTTGAAGGGAATGAGATTAAGGAAGGGGCTGGAAGTGGGGCTGGGTCAGCTCCTGATTGGCCCCCGTCACACCTCGGTGTTACACAACAAAAATCCCAAAATCCCACTGTTTGACACCCCCCAATTCCTTGGCTTCCCACTGTTTGTATTCCACAGGATTCATTCCAAGAGTGGAGGTGGTGGTGTCAGGAGACGGAGTCGCTCTGGTTTTCAGGAGCAGAACTCTCAGTGGGGAATTTACAGCTCTGTAATTGAGCTCCAGATTTCGGGAATGTTTTCAAAAGGAAGCCAAGGATGTGGGATCAGATTTGGGACGAGCAGAACCCCAAAATTCTGATCAGAAATCCCAAAAGAGTTCGCCAGGAAGGGGTCTCCTATCCTGGATCATGGGTGGGTATTCCCAGTGAGCTTCCAGGACAATCCCAGTGGATGGACACTGCTGGAACTTCTCCATCCCAGAGATCCATGGAGCAAAGGGATTTTCCTTGAGAAAATCATATCCCAGGAATGCTCTGAGGACAGATTGTGGCAGCTGGTTCATCCCATGGATCCGTGATCTTCAGAGGTGGATTTGGGAACTCTCATCTCCTGGAGGTGTCATTCTCTATTAAGCACATGGAAAGATCAACAATTTATCCTAGAATCCCAGAATTCCAAAATTCCAGAACGGTTTGGGTTGGAAGGGACCTTAAGCATCATCTTATCCCAGTCCTTGAGCAGGGATTTTACAATCCCAAATTGCTCCAACCTGGTCTTGGACACTTCCAGGGATTCCAGGAACTAAATGACCCCTAAATTCCTTCCAACACAACCCATTCCATGATTCCATGATTCCATTATTTCATGATTCCTTGACAACCCCCCTAAAATCCTCCCTAAAACAGGAATAACACAAAGGAAAAGTAAAAAATCTCTGGAAAAAGCCGATTTGCTGAGGGGAGGGAATGAATCCAGCTTAGTCCTGATTTCCCTCACACCTTGCACTGGATTTATTGGATGTTTTAAGCCGGCCCTTTTGGCTCCTTCCACACTCCAGGGAGTCAAAAAGAAACCCCTGGAATTTTGATGATCCTCAAACATTTGAGGCAAATCTGCTCCTGAAGTTCCCATGTCCCTCGGCTCTGGTTTTCCATGGATATCTGAACCCTCAGCAGGATGAACCCCACTCCATTTTTCCATCCAAAATCATTTTCTCACCCATTTTGGCAGAATTTGGCTTCATGAAGGAGTTCAAGACCCCGAGATGAGAGATTTCACAGCAAAATAGAATCCAGACACGATTGATTGCCCCGATGGTTTTTCTCCTTCCTGCTCCAGAAGGTTTTCCAGAGTTCCTAAGGAGTGACAGACAGGATATTTAATAGCTTGGCTTCTGTGGAGGCAGCTGCTAAATAACATCACTCTTCTCAATCCCAAATTGAACCATTTGCTGTCACCACTGAGAAAAAAATAAGGGGGAATATTTCTGTTTATTCAGAACTGATCAGCATAAAAATTGTGGGATCAGTTCTTGGATTATCACAAAAATTCCAGTGTCATTTCCTTTATTTCTTTGCCTGTGATGAGAATGGATCTGGTGAGAACCCAAGGAATAAAAAGTGGTTTTCCTGAGCTCCTCTCACTTTGGAGGGAAAGTGGGAAAAGGAAAATGGGTTTATTTGGAATATTTGAGCAGAAAATTCCAACAGTAAATGTTTTCTCTTGGGGAGAAATTGATTGGAAAACACAGCTGAAATATTTCATTCCATAAATACAATTTTTTTAACTTGTAGTTTTCAAAATTAAATGAAATTGAGAAAAATCCAATATTTTCAGGGTAGAAAATGAAAATCTTTCAACAAACTCTCCCAAAAATTGTCTCTGAAACAAAGGATGTTTTCCAGTCTTAGATCCGTGCCATCCCCATGAGACCATCCTTCCCTCAGGAATGGGCCCGACTGGAAAAGCAAAGAGCAGCAACCAAAGGGTTGGGAATGGCATTGGAGCAGCAGCAGGAGCTGATTTGTGGGATTTGGGAGCGACTCTGGATGTCCCCAGTGCTCCCACATGCGCGTAAACCACTGGGATCCACGGATCTGCCTTTTCCTTCTGGCTCTGCCACACATTTGTGGTGGATTTTGGATGGATTCCCAGCCACAAACCCTTCCCCACTCTCTCCATCCTTTGAGAGTTCCCATTCTCCTGGTGGGAAATTTTACAGATTCCTGAGGGTGAGGAGAACAACCAGATAGAACCAATGCTCCATGAGGATCTGCATCTATAGTTTTTGATTATTTTTATTTTTTTCTTTTTATTAAACCCACATCTTCTCAGTGTCTGCTGGGAAGTTTTACAGATTCCTGAGGGTGAAGAGAACAACCAGACTCCATCAATGCTCTGTGAGGATCTGTATTTTTCATTATTTTTCATTTTGTTTTCATTAAACCCACATCTTCTCAGTGTCTGAAGTTGTCCCTGCAGCTCAAGGCAGGAATGTGCCATAAATAATTCAGCAAGGCAAGTTATCCTTGAAAAGAGACCTTTTTCCCAGTTTTCCACTGGATTTCATGAGATATCTCCCAGGGTGGAGTCCAGAGGAGAAACATGATAATAATAATCACCATCATCATCATCATCATCATCATCATCATCATCATCATCATCATCATCCAGCTTATTATCCAAAAGTGAGGGAAATGACCCACACTGCAGCACATCCTTCTGTCCCAAGGAATGTTTGTCCTGGAAAACAGATCCAGATTGGGAACATCCAAGTGAAGGGGTAGGAAAGAGAGACAACACCTCTTCCCTCCGGAGTCTAGAACTGGAATTATCCTTGGGTTTATCTCTGGGATATAAATCCTAAAAATCCACACGCACATCCTTGTGCAGCCACAGGTGCGAGAAGATGGAGCAGGAGATCACAGAATCACAGGATCACAGGATCGTTTCAGCTGGAAAAGACCTTCAGGATGATGGAACCCAACCTGTGACCAAAGATGGCTGAGAATATGGAAAAGGTGGATGAGGACATGGAGAAGATGGCTGAGAACTTTGAGGAGATCACAGAATTACAGGATCACGGGATCATTTCAGCTGGAAAAGACTTCCAGGATCATGGAGTCCAACCTGTGACAGAAGATGGATGAGAATGTGCAGAAAGTGGCTAAGAAATATGAGGAAATCACAGAACCATTTTGATTGGAAAAGATCTCCAGGATCACGGAGTCCAATCTGTGATGAAGATGGCTGAGAACATGGAAAAGGTGGATGAGAACATGGAGATCACAGAATCACAGGATCATGGGATCATTTTACTTGGAAATTATCTCCATGGAGTTCTACCTGTGATGAAGATGCCTGAGAATATGGAAAAGTTGGATGAGAACATGGAGGAAATCCCAGAACCACAGAATCATTTCAGTTGGAAAAGATCTCCAGGATCTTGGAGTCCAAATCTGACAGGACAGATGAGAACATGGAGAAGGTGGATGAGAACATGGAGAAGATCACAGAATTACAGGATCATTTCAGCTGGAAAAGACTTCCAGGATCATGAAATCCAACCTGTGACAGAAGATGGATGAGAACATGGAGGAGGTGGCTAAGAAATTTGAGGAAATCGCAGAATCACAGGACAATTTTGGTTGGAAAAGATCTCCAAGATCATGGAGTCCAACCTGTGATGAAGATGGCTGAGAACATGGAAAAGTTGGATGAGAACATGGAGGAGATCCCAGAACCACAGAATCATTTCAGTTGGAAAAGATCTCCAGGATCTTGGAGTCCAAACTCTGACAGGACAGATGAGAACATGGAGAAGGTGGATGAGAGCTTTGAGGAGATCACAGAATTACAGGATCATTTCAGCTGGAAAAGACTTCCAGGATCACGAAATCCAACCTGTGACAGGAGATGGATGAGAACATGGAGGAGGTGGCTAAGAAATTTGAGGAAATTGCAGAATCACAGGACCATTTTGGTTGGAAAAGATCTCCAAGATCATGGAGTCCAACCTGTGATGAAGATGGCTGAGAACATGGAAAAGTTGGATGAGAACATGGAGGAGATCCCAGAACCACAGGATCATTTCAGTTGGAAAAGATCTCCAGGATCTTGGAGTCCAAATCTGACAGGACAGATGAGAACATGGAGAAGGTGGATGAGAACATGGAGAAGATCACAGAATTACAGGATCATTTCAGCTGGAAAAGACTTCCAGGATCATGAAATCCAACCTGTGACAGAAGATGGATGAGAACATGGAGAAGGTGGCTAAGAAATTTGAGGAAATCGCAGAATCACAGGATCATAGGATCAACTGGAAAAGACTTCCAGGATCATGGAATCCAACCTGAACCTCACCTCATCCTTCTCTTGTTCTCTGCAGGGAGTGACACCTTGGTGATTCCCTTCTCCCTGACAATTCCAGGCACTGCGAAAGACTTGAAGGAAAATAAGAAAACTGAAGGAAAATCAGAAAACTCAGAGGGAGCCCAAAGGAAGGGGCAGCCACATTCTTCCCACTCAGTGTGTGAACCTCAACAAGTCCACCTTGGACGATTATTCCATTTGCTCCCACACCCAGCACACCCCAATTCCAAGCCCTTCCCAGCTGCAGGAATGTGCTGTGATCCTCTTTTGGGCCAATCAGGGATGGAAACAAAGCCAAGATCCCATTTTCCAAAGGACGGGGATTTAACCTTTTGAAAATTCCCGAGATCAGCCGGACAGGCGGAGTCGAGGATAAGGAGGTGGAATCCAGAGGGAATTCCTGCAGGAGCGAACTCACAGGCTGTAAAGCAGCAAGTGCTTAAGGCCAGACCCCATAAATCCCCTAAATGAGATGCTGGTGACATTATAGACCCGGCTGGTTGGTTTTTCCAGCTGAGCTGCAGACCACAGCAAATGATTTGTATTCCAGGAGTTGGGATGGGGGGAAAGAGAGAGCAGGAGGGGGGAAGGGGGAAAGGGGAAAGGGGAGTGACTGATGGTGGTTAAATTCCTAATTAATTCTTTTCTTCAGGAAGGAGGAGAAAAAGGAAAGAGTGGCTTGGTCTTGGTGCTGGGAAGTGAAAATTGCAAATTGGGGATGAGAGAGGAAAAAAAGGAGTTAAAATTCCTCGTTCCAAGTTGCATCCAAAGGGGAGAGAGGCACCAGCTCCTGTGGGAGGGGTTCAGCACAAACTCTGGGAAGGAGAATGGAAAGAGAATGGGAATATGTGTGAAAGGCTGGGAAATTTGGGATTGTTCAACCTGGAAAAGGCTCCAGGGAGAGCTCAGAGCCCCTGGCAGGGCCTGGAGGGGCTCCAGGAGAGCTGGAGAGGGACTGGGGACAAGGATGGAGGGACAGGACACAGGGAATGGCTCCCAGTGCCAGAGGGCAGGGATGGGTGGGAGATTGGGAATTGGGAATTCCTGGCTGGGATGGAATTCCCAGAGCAGCTGTGGCTGCCCCTGGATCCCTGGCAGTGCCCAAGGCCAGGCTGGAGCAGCCTGGGACAGTGGAGGTGTCCCTGCCATGGCAGGGGTGGAATGGGATGAGCTTGAAGGTCCCTTCCAATTCCTCCTCCTTATCCCAAAACCTGGGAACAGTGGTCGATATGGAGAAGATTCTGGAAGGGGAAAAAAACCCCTTTGGTTTAACTTGAACAGAAAACCAAACTCTTTATGAAAAGCAACAGTTTTAGAAAAACTCCAGAAATCCACCCGAGCACCTTCTCCTGGATTTGATGGACAACAAAGGATTCAATGATCTTGGAGTCTTCTCCAACCTCAGGACAGGATTTTAGGATGGATGGGCTCATTCCTAAATCATTCAGTTTTAGGATGGATGGGATCCTACTCACCCTGAGGCTCCATTGACATGGAAGAAAACAGATTATTAGGAAAATGTAGATGTTTGTATTCAATCCAACCTATTTCATGCTGGAATTCTGATCCTGCCAGTTGTACCTAGGGAAAATATACTTAGGAATATTATGGAAAATATACTTAGGAATATTATGGAAAATATACTTAGGAATATTATGGAAAATATATTTAGGAATATTCTGAACTATATTTATTTATATCGTCTGATGCACACAGAGAAATGGAACAAGAAAATGGCCAAACCAGAGCCAAAAATCGCTGAGGTTTCTTCATGGAATTCCCAGAAACTCCCATAATTTTTTTTTTTTTGAAATCCAAGGAATTGTCCTTGTGACTGAAATTTGTCTCAATACCAGGAAAGAGCAAACAGAATTTGAAAGGTGTTTTTTTCTTGACAGAAAATGAAATTAAAGGAAATATTTCCCTCCTGGCTGTTTGTAACTATCCCAAGGGAACATTTTGCCCTGGGATGGGTTTTCCAGCGACACCAATCCATACAAGGAATTAGGTGGGATCCTGCCCTGGGAACGCCTCCAGGTGGAAATCTGGGCTGTATCCTGTGCCCAATCCAGAGCCAACGGATTTTGGAGATCCAGGAGGAAGCATTGGCTTTTATGAGGTGAAATATTTCATCCCGGGCTTTAAACAGGAAATATCATTTTTTAAATGGCTTTTAATTGTTATTTATCCAATGATTTATAGCTCATTTCACCGGGAAAAAGTTTATCCTTGCTGTGACCAACTGAAATATTCCTTGGATGTCACCTGTGTCCCCATTTTCCTCTTTTCCCTTCTTTAATTTCTTACCTTGGATCTTTTTTTTAGGTTCTTCTTTTGGGATCTTCTCCCTCACTGCAGCAATCCAAGGATTTCCACATGGATTTCATGCCCATTTTCCAATCATTCCACCCACCAGAATCACCAGGGCCTTTCCTCAGGGTGGCTTTCCAGGGATTTCAAGCTCAAATTTGGATGAGACACCAGTGGAAAAGAGGAGGGATGGAATTACAGAGTGAAGGTTGCAGGGTCTCCCCAGATTTTGGGAATCACCCCGGAATCAGCTTTTAAAGTTGATCCCAGCATCCACAGGCTGTAAAAATATAAATCCCGAGGGATGGATCCCTATGGGATTTGGGACAGAAACCCAGGAATGGGAGAGGGAAAAGTGCTGCTGGTGCAGGTGGAAGGTCCCGGTGTTTTTACAGCTGGAGAACCAGGACGCTCCCACTTTTCCCTGGCTTTGAGGCATAATTCAGATTTCATAATTCCACAACTGCTCTGGAGCGCCCACAGCTCCAGGAGATTTTCCTAAGATCCATCTCTGCTGCCAGAGTTGGTCTTTTCCAGAAGTTCAGAGCAGGGAAAAAGATTTTCCTGGTACAGCACCTGAGAGAGGATCTGGGGGAAAAGTGGGAATGTTGAGCACTTTTCTGAGCACAAAATTCCCATCTCACCCCCCTTTCTCATTTCAAGGTAGTGCTAATTGCCACATTTTGGAATTCCAGAGCACAATATTCCCATCCCATCAAACTCTCTCACTCCAAGGCAGTGATAATTCCCAAATCCTGGGATTCCTGAGCACAATATCCCCATCTCATCCCCCTGTTTTCTCCAAGGCAGAGCTAATTCCCATATTTTATGACTCTGGAGCACAATATTCCCATCTCACCCCTACTTCTCACTCCAAGGCAGAGCTAATTCCCACATTCTGGAATTCCTGAGCACAATATTCGCATCCCATCCTCCTCTCTCACTCCAAGGCAGTGATAATTGCCACATTTTATGATTTCTGAGCACAATATCCCCATCTCACCCCCACTTCTCACTCCAAGGCAGAGCTAATTCCCACATTTTATGATTTCTGAGCACAATATTCCCATCTCATCCCCGTTTGCTCCAAGGCAGAGCTAATTCTTACCTTCTGGAGTTCCTGAGCACCATATCCCCACCCCATCCCTCTCTCTCACTCCAAGGCAGAGCTAATTCCCAAATCCTGGGATTCCTGAGCACAATATTCCCATCTCACCCCCACTTCTCACTCCAAGGTAGTGCTAAGTCCCACATTTTGGAATTCCTGAGCACAACATTCCCATCTCATCCCCTGCTCACTCCAAGGCTAATTCCCACATTTTATGATTTCTGAGCACAATGTTCCCACCTCGTATCCCCACTTGCTCCAAGGTTAATTCCCATCTTCTGGGATTTCCAAGCACAATTCCCATCTCATCCCCTCTCACTCCAAGGTTAATTCCCACATCCCAGGAATACGAAGTCAATAATTTGTCAGATTATCCAGGTGAGCTCCCACTTGCAGTGAGTTCGGTTTCACCTGAGGCTGCAGCCACTCCTGCTATTCCCAATTTTTATCCATCCAAGCTCTGTGTTTCCCTCTGGAAGAGTTGGGTAATTCCCCACAAATCCTTGGGAAAGACTGACCCCTTCTGGGAAACCAACCCACAGCTGCTCAGGGAATCTGGAAATGGCTTCTGTGCCCTGAAATTTCCCCCAGGAATTTCGGGCAGCAAACCCTCTGCATTGGCCATGAAACCTTCCCAAGGAATTTTCTGGAGATATTTTCCTAAGGATGCTTTTCCTCGTTGGCTTCCACCAGCTAATTTCATATTCTCTCTCACGTTCCTGGATTTTTAAGCTCGGTGATGTCCCCTCAAATTATCCAATTCTGCATCATGCTCCAGCTTCTCCCTCCTGCTTATTCCCTAATATTCCAACCTCCTTTTTCCTGGTGTTATTTGGCATAATCCCACATGTCCCATGGGATTTTCTCCCATTCCTGTTCCAGTCTCCAGGGCAGCCAGATCTGAGATAGAGCTGGGGAATGCTGTGGGATTTGTGTGGGATCGGGTCCTTGGCCACACCAATGACTGGGAATTGTCCTTTCAGCCCCTCTGGAACATTCCCATGGATCAGGCTGAGCAGGAGCAGGATTTGGAGTTTATATCCAGCTCCAGGAGTATTGGGCAGATATTTAGGGATTTCAAAATCCATTGGTGAATTCCTGGCCTGGAGAGCTGTCCTGTGGAGGATCCCCAAGCAGGGATTTTAGGAAAGACTCAGCTTCTTTGTGGATTTGCCTTTGTAGGATTGACCACCAAAATAATGGAATTTTAGGATAATTGAGTTTGGAAAAGACCCTTCAAATCCTCAACTCGTCAACTCAACATTCCCAAGTGCCTGAAAGATATTTGGGAATCAAAGTGTCCCCTGACCCTCCAGAACCTCCAGATTTTTGCTCTCCAATACAATGAGGAGAAAATTCCAAGTGCTGCATAATTTCCCAGTCATGACTTGGATGATTTCACACCTCATGGATTTTAAGAGCCCAGATTTGATGCTGGGGACAAATATCTGCTCTGGGAATGTGCTCCCTCTCCAACTGGGAGCAGTGCCAGCTCTTCCAGACACTATGGAAAAATCCGTGACCTCCTAAGTCTTCTCCCACGCTGCTCATGGATGAAGATTCCCCTCAATCCTAAAACCTTTCAATCCTGTCATATTAAGTGATGGAATGGCTCTTGTTCCTGGATAGGGAAAATCCCATTCCCTGAATCCTGTGGCATTCCTCTGGTGGTGCTCTCCATGTCCTGCTTCCATAGGGTGTGGAAAAGCTTTTCCTTCTCTCTGGGTTTTATTTCCCCACCGTTTTATTTTCAGTGTCTTTGCCACGGGTCAAGTGCGAGTGGCATGTCCAGAACATTCCCTGACTCAGGGATTTCACTCCTTCTCCCAGAATTACCAAATCCCAGGCTGGAAGGAACCTTAAGGATCATCTCATTCCAACCCCAACACCTCCCACTGTCCCAGGCTGCTCCAAGCCTTGTCCAACCTGGCCTTGGACATTTCCAGGGGGATCCAGGGGCAGCCACGGCTTCTCCAGGGCCTCACAGGAAGGAGTTTCCTCCTAACTTCCAATCTAAATCTTCCCTTTTTGATTTAAAACCATTCTCATTTTTCCTATCACCACCTGCCTGTGTAAAAAATCCCTCCCCCTCTTTTTTACAAGGCTGCTTTAAGCACGGGAAGACCACAAATCTCCCTGGAGATTCCTAATTCCATCTGCTCCCTCCAGCTCTCAAATCGGCTGAGATCCTTAAATCCAGCTGGAATTTTTGGCCCAATGAGGAATTATCACCCACTGGAATCAAACATCAGAGAGAGGGGGGGCTTTGCCGTGGATGCAAGGGGAATAAGAGGACAGGGAACTGCCCAGGATCATCTCCGTGATCCCTCCAGGAGCACTGGGGATTCCAGTGGCATTGGACAAAGCCCCTCAGAGGCTGCAGGTGATGGGATGGGATAAATGGAATGCAATTTTTCCCTGCATGGAAAACAAACCTCCATGAAAAGCTGCTTTTTCCACATTATTGAGATGAAACTCCCAGAAGTTAATTAACTAAAACCGAAGGTAATTAAAGCCAGATGCAAGAAAAGATTTTTGTTCCCCAGACTCCCTGCATGACTCCCAGTGAGTCCAGGGGACTCGGAACAATCCCAAAGATTTTCTGGGATCATTAGTGGGGCTGGAGGGCCACAGCCATAAACTGGGAGCAGGTTCTGATGAGGAGCACAGCCCTTAACTCCTCTGGAAGGTAATGGGAGCCGTAAATCTCTGTATTCCCGGGAATGCCAGGGGGATCCAGCCAGCATCCCTGCAATCCATGACATCAAGGGAACAGGAGGGGGATTCATCCCATCCTGGAAGACCTGAGCCTCCTGAAATGGGAATCATGTGCAGGAATGAGGGAGCTGAAAAGTCACATTCTGGTCTGAAGAGAGCTGGTGGGAACCTTGAGGGATGGCACAGCATTCCAGGGATTTGCACCTCCCAGAGAAGAGCCTGGAATTCCATATCTCCAATCCCTGAACTTGAACATCCACAGCTGTCTCCTTTCCTTTCTGGATATTCCAAGTGCTCCAGAGAGGAGATGGGATGTTCACGAGGAACCACAGTACAGGGCTGGCCTGGGGTGACCCAGGTGTCAAGTCTAAGTCTGGAATGACCTCTCCATGCAGTGATTCCCTTCCAGGTATGTGAAGATCCAGGTGTCAAATCCATGACTGGAATGACCTCCATGAGCAATGATTCCTTCCAGGTCTCTGGTGATCCTGGTGTGAAATCCATGTCTGGAATTACCTCCACGTGCAATGATTCCCATTCCAGATCTGTGGTAATCCAGGTGTGAAACCCTTGGCTGGAATGACTTCTCCATGCAGTGACCTCCTTCCTGGTCTGTGGTGATCCAGGGGTCAAGTCCATGTCTGGAATGATCTCCATGAGCAATGATTTCCTTCCAGGTCTTGGCCATCCAGGTAGGAAATCCTTGGCTGGGATGTGCAATGATTCCCATTCCAGGTCTGTGGCAACCTAGGTAGGAAATCCATGTCTGGAATGATCTTCATGTGCAATGATTCCTATTCCAGGTCCAGCTGTGAAAACCAAGGCTGGAATGACCTCCATGGGCAATGATTGCCATTCCAGGCTTGTGATGATCCAGGTGTGAAATCCATGTCTGGAATGATCTCCACGTGCAGTGATTCCCATTCCAGGTCTGTGGTGATCCAGGCAGGAAATCCATATCTGGAATTACTTCCACGTGCAATGATTCCCATTCCAGATCTGTGGTAATCTAGGTGTGAAACCCTTGGCTGGAATGACTTCTCCATGCAGTGACCTCCTTCCTGGTCTGTGGTGATCCAGGTGTCAAGTCCATGTCTGGAATGATCTCCATGAGCAATGATTTCCTTCCAGGTCTTGGCCATCCAGGTAGGAAATCCTTGGCTGGGATGTGCAATGATTCCCATTCCAGGTCTGTGGCAACCTAGGTAGGAAATCCATGTCTGGAATGATCTTCATGTGCAATGATTCCTATTCCAGGTCCAGCTGTGAAAACCAAGGCTGGAATGACCTCCATGGGCAATGATTGCCATTCCAGGCTTGTGATGATCCAGGTGTGAAATCCATGTCTGGAATGATCTCCACGTGCAGTGATTCCCATTCCAGGTCTGTGGTGATCCAGGCAGGAAATCCATATCTGGAATTACTTCCACGTGCAATGATTCCCATTCCAGATCTGTGGTAATCTAGGTGTGAAACCCTTGGCTGGAATGACTTCTCCATGCAGTGACCTCCTTCCTGGTCTGTGGTGATCCAGGTGTCAAGTCCATGTCTGGAATGATCTCCATGAGCAATGATTTCCTTCCAGGTCTTGGCCATCCAGGTAGGAAATCCTTGGCTGGGATGTGCAATGATTCCCATTCCAGGTCTGTGGCAACCTAGGTAGGAAATCCATGTCTGGAATGATCTTCATGTGCAATGATTCCTATTCCAGGTCCAGCTGTGAAAACCAAGGCTGGAATGACCTCCATGGGCAATGATTGCCATTCCAGGCTTGTGATGATCCAGGTGTGAAATCCATGTCTGGAATGATCTCCACGTGCAGTGATTCCCATTCCAGGTCTGTGGTGATCCAGGCAGGAAATCCATGTCTGGAATTACCTCCACGTGCAATGATTCCCATTCCAGATCTGTGGTAATCTAGGTGTGAAACCCTTGGCTGGAATGACTTCTCCATGCAGTGACCTCCTTCCTGGTCTGTGGTGATCCAGGGGTCAAGTCCGTGTCTGGAATGATCTCCATGAGCAATGATTTCCTTCCAGGTCTTGGCCATCCAGGTAGGAAATCCTTGGCTGGGATGTGCAATGATTCCCATTCCAGGTCTGTGGCAACCTAGGTAGGAAATCCATGTCTGGAATGATCTTCATGTGCAATGATTCCTATTCCAGGTCCAGCTGTGAAAACCAAGGCTGGAATGACCTCCATGGGCAATGATTGCCATTCCAGGCTTGTGATGATCCAGGTGTGAAATCCATGTCTGGAATGATCTCCATGTGCAGTGATTCCCATTCCAGGTCTGTGGTGATCCAGGCAGGAAATCCTTGGCTGAGATGGTCTCCATATGCAATGATTCCAGATCTGTGGTGATCCAGGCAGGAAATCCATGTCTGGAATGACCTCCACGTGCAATGATTCCCATTCCAGCTCTGTGGTGATCCAGGTGGGAAATCCATGTCTGGAATTACTTCCATGAGCAATGATTTCCTTCCAGGTCTTGGCCATCCAGGTAGGAAATCCTTGGCTGGGATGTGCAATGATTCCCATTCCAGGTTCGTGCTGATCCAGGCAGGAAATCCTTGGCTGAGATGGTGCCCATGAGCAATGATTCCTATTCCAGGTTTGTGATGATCCAGATGTGAAATCCAAGTCTGGAATGACCTCCACGTGCAATGATTCCCATTCCAGGTCTGTGGTGATCCAGCCTCAACCTCCCTGACTTCAAATTAGGGCTGCTCATCTTCTCTGGGAGGGGGTGGATCACGAATATTAATTAAAATATGGTTTGTTTTCCCTAATATTAATTAATGTTTCCATAAAATTAAGTTAAACTGCTCAGGGGATGAAAAGTAGGAAGGAAGCAGGAGTCAGGAATTGCTCACGGACACTCCCCACTCTCCCCAAGCCCTCCTTGTTAAGGCAGAAGTTTAACGAGGTTTGAACAGGGTTGGTTTGTGTGGAATTAGGAATGCAGAGGTGGATTCAGGAATGCCCAGGAAACGGGGAAAAAAAAAAACCCTAAAGGAGAGAAGATATTTTGAACTTGGAAAAGGAAATTTTTTTGCTGCCACATTGGAATTTTAGTGTAATTTATTCACTCAAAAATCTCATCCTTGCAGTACCTGATGCTCCTTTCTCCAAATCCCAAATCCTGGCTGCTTTCTCAGCGTGAAAGATTCCAATGTTGGCGCTGGCGGGGTCCAGAAAGGGAAAGTGTGGCTTGTTCTCCAAGGAGGAAATAATGGTGTGACTCCTGGAATGTGAAAGCATCCAAAACTTTATAAAAGAGGATTAAAACTCTGAGGGAAAGAGCCTTGAGCTTTGCAGGAAGCAAAACAATTCCAATGGGAGCCAGCAAGGGAGAACCATGAAAATAAAATTATCTATTTATCCTGCAAACTGAGGGAGCTTGGAAATAATAAAAACTTCACAAAATCACTTTGGAGCTTCACAATTCCTGATCATGGAAATATTCTGGGAATATTTAAAAAAAAAAAAAAAAAAAAAAAACCAACCAAACTAAAACTAAACAAAACAAAACAAAACTTTCTTCTGGAAAGAATATTTCTGAATATTGCTGGCATTCATCCCAAAAGATTGGTGAGTTTCCCTAAAAATATTGTAATGCCATGAGAATGGCTGATGGAGTGAAGGTGTCAGGCCTAAACATGGAAAAAAATAATGGAATTGTTGAAGTTGGAAAAGCCTTTTTTGGGTCTAATCATCCAGCACTGCCAAGGCCACCACAAAGTCCCCACAAAGTGCCACAACCACGCGGATTTTCAATCCTTCCAGGAATGGGGATTCCACCACTGCCAGGGCTGGACAACCCTTTCCATGAGAATATTCCCAGAGATCCAAACTTCCCCTTGACGGGAGGCTCGGGGTGGCTGTGCCCAGGAATTGGGATTTGGAAACGGAACGGGAACGCGATTGTCATGGAATCATGGAACCACGGGACTTCCTGAGCTGGACAGGGACCATCCAGTCCCAGTCCTGGCCCTGCACAGACACCCCAACAGTCCCACCCTGAGGGCGTCGTCCAAATGTTCCTGTAGCTCTGGAAGCCTTGGGAATGTCCCAGTTCCCTGGGGAATCCCTTCCAGAGCCTCACCACCCTCTCCCACCCGTCAGGGACTAAATCCAATCCAAACCTTTCTCAAGCGCATTTTGCTTTGGCTTCCTTGGAACAAAAAATTGAGAAGGATGCTCCTGAAGTCAGGCCTTCCTCCATAAAAACTCCTGAAGTTTAACTTGATTTAAAGAACTACTACTACTACTACTACTACTACTACTACTACTAATAATAATAATAATAATAATAATAATAATAATAATAATAATAAATTAGCAAAAATAGGACAAGAGCAGAAAGAAAATTTCCTTCAATTTTTCCAGATGAAAAGGAGACAAAAAAGTGGAAAATGAGACTAAAAGTTTTTGTTTAAGTGGACATGTGGGTGGCATGGGGTGGAAAGTTCTGCTGAAATTCTGGGATTCTGTGATATTCCAACACCAATCTGGAATTCTGGGATTTTGTGATATTCCCCATCACAAAATCCTTTTCAGACAGCAGAATTTATCAACCAAATTTTTAAAATTTGATTTTCCCTTTACCTTCGTTCCACAAGCACGTGTGAGAGCATCAGTATTCCCACAGAAATCCCTGGGACCACACGTTCCCAGATAAGCGAGGGCTGGAGCACTTCAAACACTCGGGGTTCCAAACAGAGCAGGGACAACAAAGAAAACACAAAATAAACAGAATTTCCCCCTCTTAAAAAAAAAAAAAAAAAAAAAAGTTTGGAGTATTTATGTTTTGCTTTATTCTTTTCCTGGGAAAATTCCAACTCTCAGAATCCAAGGAAAACCTCAGATTTCTTTGGGAGTCAGAAGTGTATTCCCAGCTGTTGCAACCACCAAGGAAATTTTAGGAATTCTGCCACAAAATCCAAAATCTTGGAATTTTGTTGCTAAAACTTCTGATGGTTTTAAAGACAATCTTAAGAGTTCTGAAGAGAGGGATGAACCAACGGAATTCCAGGACATGGAGAAGTGGAATTGGAGATTCCAGCAAACACAGGGTGGTTCTTCTCCTTGAGGGAACGAAGGGATGGGAGAGATGGGAAGGAGCAGGAGCTCCAGTTCCCACCAGCGCGTCCAGGGAAGGGAATGGAGCTGGGAAGGGCGTGGGGAATTCCTGAGAAAGCTGGGAAGAGAAGACTCCAGGGAGAGCTCAGAGCCCTTCCAAGGCCTAAAGGGGCTCCAGGAGAGCTGGAGAGGGACTGGGGACAAGGCATGGAGGGACAGGACACAGGGAATGGCTTTGAGCTGGAAGAGGGAATGTTTAGATGGGATTTTGGGAAGGAATTCCTGGCTGGGAGAGAGGTGAGGTCCTGGCAGAGGTGCCCAGAGCAGCTGTGGCTGCCCCTGGATCTCTGAAGTGCCCAAGGCCAGGTTGGATCCCCCTGGGACAGTGGAAGGTGCCTCTGCCCAAGGCAGGAGGTTTGGGAATGGATGGGATTTAAGGTCTCTCCGAACCCAAACCATTCCAGGATTCCCTGAGCAGATTAAAGCCTCCTCTGGCTGCCCCTGACTTTACAAGCAGATGAAATCTCGAATATTGCTGATTTGGGACATAACCAGCCTTTCTCCCCTCACCAAAGGCTCCCTGAGGTATCCTTAATCCAAGAACCGTTGTGCTGCTCGCACTCACCAAATGACGGATCCGAGGAGACGCCGGATCTTTCCCACCCTCAGCCAAAAGTCTGGATGGCTGCACCAATTTTAGCAAATTGTTTGTGCCAAGGAATGTTCCGGACACTCAGCTCCAGCTCCCAGTAAACTGTGAGAACAATCCATGGCACCGCTCTCCCCTCGGTCAACAATCACCTCCACAAAGCATTCCTGGAAAATCTTTGGGAATTTGTTGCTCCTGCCTCCAGGGG
The DNA here is from genome assembly GCF_027579445.1 of Ammospiza nelsoni. Taxonomy (NCBI): domain Eukaryota; kingdom Metazoa; phylum Chordata; class Aves; order Passeriformes; family Passerellidae; genus Ammospiza; species Ammospiza nelsoni. The sequence goes on along the minus strand of NC_080633.1, from coordinate 1,773,448 downwards.
ATTCGGGCTTGTGTACAAGCAAAGAAAACAATGGGCTTGATTGGGATGTAACATTTTCATTTAATTAAATTTAATTAAAGGGTGGGGCTTTCTGCCTGCTCCATTAATCTGATTAAAGCAGGCTGGAATTTTTGGAAATAGGGGCCAGTGCAGGTGTGAGCGTGTGATGCCGACGTTGGAATGGGATGAGGAAAACATCCCCTTTCCTGTCAGGATATTGCTGCCAAACATTTCTGGTCACGGCAGCTCCAAAAGCCAAACAAGGCCTGAAAACCACAATAAAGATGGAAAAATCCTTTGGGATAGAGGCAAAGATTAAAAAAAAAAAAAAAAAGGGGAATATGGGGAATGATTAAAAATGGAAGTATTGAGGATGGATTGATGGGAGATGATGGAGAGGAAATGATAAAGGGAAAAGGGATTGGTCATTCCTGGTTTCAGCGGAAGAACCAGAGAGGCTCAAATTAAATCACAGCTGGAGTATCCAGCACAAATTCCTTGCCAGGGAATCCGTGGATGCCTGAAACCAGAAGGATTCCAAAAGCAGATGGATCTCCAGCTCCATCACCTCTGGACACGGATTACTTGGGAGAGGAGCAATGGACACCTGCCCTGTCCCATTCCCACCTCCAGGAACCAGCAGGGAGGCAAAGAGGGACTTTGGGCTGGGCCAGTGTGGCCACTCCATGGTCAGACATGGATTTGGGGACAGAAATCCATGCCAGGGACTCACCTGGGACATGAAATTCCAGTCACTCATCCTGGGGGCTCCCCACTCCTTCTCCGAGGCTGGAGAGGGACTGGGGACAAGGATGGAGGGACAGGACACAGGGAATGGCTCCCACTGCCAGAGGGCAGGGATGGGTGGGAGATTGGGAATTGGGAATTCCTGGCTGGGATGGAATTCCCAGAGCAGCTGGGGCTGCCCCTGGATCCCTGGCAGTGCCCAAGGCCAGGTTGGACACTGGGGCTTGGAGCAGCCTGGGACAGCGGGAGGTGTCCCTGCATGTGGCAGAGTGGGATTGGGATGATCCCTAAATTCCCTTCCAACCCAAACCATTCCATCTATAAACCCACCCATCCACCCAAGACCTCGGATTTCCTGCAGCTGAGCATCCACCAATGAAACCCAAGGAAAATGACTCAAAAGCTGGGCCAGAATCAGAAAAAAAAGCATTTGAAGCTCACGAGCCCCTGTCATCCTGAACATTACAAGAAACAGGGATCAGCTTGGTTTTATTCCTAGGACAGCAGGAATCTTTTCCAAATGGATGAGTTTCAAGCAGCTGTCACCAGCCCAAGGCCAGGTTGGACAGGGCTTGGCGCAGCCTGGGACAGGGCAAGGTGATCCCTAAGGACCCTTCCAACACCAGCCTGGAATTCTGGGATTCTGTGATATTCCAACACCAGCCTGGAATTCTGGGATTCTGTGATATTCCAACACCAGCCTGGAATTCCGGGATTCTGTGATATTCCAACACCAGCCTGGAATTCCGGGATTCTGTGATATTCCAACACCAGCCTGGAATTCTGGGATTCTGTGATATTCCAACACCAGCCTGGAATTCTGGGATTCTGTGATGTTCCAACACCAGCCTGGAATTCCGGGATTCCGTGATAATCCCCATCCCACCAGGAGCGCCATTTCCCACCCATCATCCAATCTCCCGAGCTGCTGTTTGGGGTGACATCCTGTGGGATCTCAGCACCTCAGGATGGGGGTGCAGAGTGGCCGAGAACACCCTTGGGGGGCTCGGGAGTCCTGGAATGTTGCCAGAAGTGTCTGGTGGCAGGACTTGGATCCTGCACGGGAGACGACGCCTGTATGAGGATGGGAGGATTTCACTGGGTGAATGGTGAAGGGATAAGTTAGTTAAAGTGTAAAACACAGGGTTTAGGATTTTGGTACAGGGGGGTCTAAAGAAGTAAGATGGAGGAATTGGGGCGTGTCCTGTCCTTCTTCTTCTTCTTCTTCTTGGCCTCCATCTTCTGTGGTGGTGGTGGCACTTTGGGATTGGTTATTACTAAAAGTGCACCGGTTAATAAGGGTAGAAGGTATTGGGGAAAAATGATAAATATTGTACACGTAACTTCGGGTATAAAGATAAGTGACCGCCCGGGGGCTCGCAGTGTGCCCATGGCTGACTTGCTGTGCAGACCTCTGTCGGGCTGAAAGAAAATCTTTTAGATAAACAATTAATAAACACCGAGACCGAGAAAAGATCTGAAGTCTCTCCTCGTCCTTTGAAGCGCCGGGCTCTTCAAGGCCATCCCTGGGCCTTTCCAGGCCACCTAGACAGCCGAGAAACCGACAAGTGGCATCCCTGAGCTATCTCCGGACATAAATCAGCAGAGAAAAAGAAAATCAACAACGTCCCAGAGATTCCTGCTCAGTTCCCACTGGCTCCAGAGCCCCCATTCCTCCACCTGCAGAGGGACAGGGTGGATCTGATCTCCTGGAAGCACAGGAGACCTCAGGGATCAGCGCCATTGGGATCTTCCCTGTTTGCTGTTTTCCCCCTCTGGATGAAATCAAAGCCTTGAGGGAAAGGCCCCCTGCCCCCAGAGTTCTCCATGGAGCCACCCAGCCTTTCCAGGTTTTATTTGGAAAACGTGAGCACTTTGTGGCAAACACCAGTTAAAATTTCCCATTTTGTTGTCGTCGTTCCAGCCGATGCAAAAAAAAACCCCGAATTTCTAATTCCCATTTATTAAACTCCATTATAAAAGTAAATATAGCAACTCCCCTTCGGAATGGCTTCCTCTCCCTTTTCCCTTTTAATTGATTATTTCTCCAAGGTAAAACTTTTCATGCAATGGCCAAACATCAGTATTAATTAGATTAATTAGCGGGGGGGGAGCTGTTAATTATTTTTTTTCCGAGGGCTGTAAAGCAGAAATGAAACAAAACTCACTTTATATTCCCAGACAAGTGTGTGTGTGTTTATATAGTCCCTAATTCCTGCCAGTTTTTCCTCCTTTCTTCTCCTTTCAAAGCACTCCAAGCAATAACCCTGGGGATGAGAAAGCCCTTTCTGTTTATCCTTGTTTTCCTTCCAATAAGGAATAAGCTCCAAGGGCATTATTTTAACAAGGCCCTCGTAATCCTTTAACGGGGTTTGTCGAAAATAAGACCCAGCACCGCCAGACACCAGGCAGCAAAAAGCTGCTTAGTGCCAAACTCCTTGGCACTGGAGGAGCTGGGAATTGGCAGAGTTTTCCTCCTGTTTTCTGTCGGAATCTGCATTTTCCTGGGAGCCCAAAAGGAGGGGGAGCTCAGGCAGCACCTGGGACGTGGTCCCTGTGCTCAAGGAGTGACCAGGATGAAATTTGCTCTGGTTGATTCCAGGGATGAGATTTGTGAGTGGATAAATCCCACTAAAATTCCAATGTGGCAGCAAAAAAAAATTCCTTTTCCAAGTTCAAAATCTCCTCTCTCTTTTGTGGTTTTGTTTTGGCTTTTTTTTGTTTTTCCCATTTCCTCGGCATTCCTGAATCCACCCCTTCATTCCTAATTCCCCTTCATGGGATGAGCCTGAAGGAACTGGAGGGTCTCGGTGCTACAGGGATGGAATTGTTGAAATCCCACAGGGATGCGGATCCCAGATCCTGGCGGAAGAATTCAAGGTGCCCACGCTGCTCTCCATGGAGAAACACTGGAAAGCACAAAGCCTAAAAATCCTAAACTAGAGAGAAATTAAAAAACATAAAACCTGATATTAAACATGATCCTAGGAGGGTTTAAGGCGATAGTTTTGTGGGAAAAATGAGGATCCAAAAGAAAGGTGCCCAGGAGATCCAAGGAAGGGGGAATTTTCTGTCCCTGAGCTCAGGTGAGGCCCCACCTGCAGAGCTGCCCCAGCCCTGGATCCAGCACGGGAAGGAGCTGGAGCTGCTGCAGAGAGCCCAGAGGAGGCTCCAGGATGGTCCCAGGGATGGAGCAGCTCTGCTGGGAGAGCTGGGAATGTTCCCCTGGAGAGGAGAAGCTTCGGGGTGAGCTCAGTGTGACCTTCCAGGACCTGGGGAAGCTGCAGGAAAGATGGAGAGAGACTTTGGACAAGCTGTGGAGGGACAGGACACAGGGAATGGCTTAAAACTCCAAAGAGTGGAAATTTAGACGGGATATTGGGAAGGAATTGTTCTTTGTGAGGGTTGTGAAGGGCAAGGATGAAATTCATTAAACTCCCAGAGAAGCTGCGGCTGCCCCTGGATCCCTGGCAGTGCCCAAGGCCAGGTTGGACACTTGGATCACCTGGGATGGTGGGATGTGCCCCAGTGTGGATTTTCCCCTTTCCCAACAGCTCCAGCAGCTGGTAGCTGATAATTTCCCTGTGATCCAGGATTTTCCTCACCTCCAACCTTCCAAATCTGAGCCAAAAGTCCAAAGTTGCCCTCACCTTGCCCTGGCTGCTCCTGGCCCTGATCCAGGGAGCTGCCACCTCCTCCTGACCCTTTCAATCCAAAGGAAAAGTGTCCCCAAGGGTGGGATAGGGCCCTCAATCAATCACATCCCACACGGATAACGAGGAGCATTGATAAACCTTTACAAACTCCAGACAATCTCCCCTGGCTGCTTCCCCTCTGCCCACAGCTCATCCCAGCGCTCTCATTTTCCATCAGGGAAAACCACAGAGGGAAGGAGCCATCCTGGAAAGACAAACAGGGCCTGGAGATAAGAGCAGGGGGGAGAACAGGAGATAAGGGGAAGGATCAAATGCTCTTCCCTGCTCTTTTCTACCCCTCTGCTTCCTGCCGGGAGCAGCTCTGCCCTCCCACCTGAACTTCAGGTGACAACACAGCTGGGAATCATGCCAGGGTCAAGTTTTTCCTGAGGTTTTCCAGGTTTTGCAAAGGCACCAGCCCTGAAATCTAAATTCAAACGCTCTTATCCTGTGCTGGAGAGCCCCAGGTTTGTCAGGAAACGCCACAAGAACTCCAAGCATCGGGAACAGGTTGGTCCCTGATCCAGCTGGAAAAGCCACCAAAAATTCCAAATTTAGTCATGCCACAAGCGAGGTTCTCCAGAGGCACCAGCCCTGAAAACCTAAATTCTCATGTTCTTATACCGCGCTGGAGAGTCCCAGGTGTGTCAGATGCCACAGGAATTCTGAACATCAGGAACAAGTTGCTTCCTGATCCAGCTGACAAGGCCACAAAAAATGCAAAAATTTGAGGTTTCCCATGTTTTCCAGAGGCACCAGCCCTGAAATCCTAAATTCTCATGTTCTGATCCACAGCTGAAGGGTTCCAGGTGTGTCAGGAGATGCCACAGGAATTCTGAACATCAGGGACAGGTTGGCCCCTGATCCAGCTGACACGGCCACAAAAAATTCAGATGTTTTCCACATTTTCCAGAGGCACCAGCACTGAAAAACAAAATTCCCATAATCTTACCCAGTGCTGAAGCTGGAGATTTCCAGATTTGTCCCAGAAAATGCCACAAGAATTCCAAGCCTCAGGAACAGGTTGGTCCCTGATCCAGCTCACAGAGCCACCAAAAATTCCAAATTTAATCATAACAAAAATGAGGTTTTCCAAGTTCTCCAAAGGTACCAGCCCTGAAATCCTAAAATCACATGTTCTTATCCCGTGTTGAAGGGTTCCAGGTGTGTCAGGAGATGCTTTAGGAATTCTGAATACCAGAAACAGGTTGGTTCCTGATCCAGCTGACAAGGCCACAAAAAACTCCGAATTTTATCATGCCAAAAGTGAGGGTTTCTGGGTGTTCTACAGGCACCAGCCCTGAAAACCTAAACTGACAAGTTTTTAACCAGTGCTGAAGTTGGAGATTCCCAGATTTGTCCCAGGAGAGGCCACAGGAATTCCAAGCCTCAGGAACAGGTTGATCCCCGATCCAGCTGACAAGGCCGCCAAAAATTCCAAATTTAATCATGCCAGAAGTGAGGTTTTCCAGGCTTTCCAAAGGCAGCAGCCCTGAAAACCTAAACTGAGAAGTTCTTACCCAGTGCTGAAGCTGGAGATTTCCAGATTTGTCCCAGGAAATGCCACGGGAATTCCAGGCCTCGGGAACAGGTTTGTCCCTGATCCATCTGACAAAGCCACCAAAAATCATCTGGAAAAGCTGATCCAGGCCTCAAAAAAAAAAACCCAGGAGAATTTCAAGTCACCCCTGTTCTCTCATTTTCTACAGCCCTCAGGGAATTTCATAATAAAATTCTGGAATTTGAATTGGAAGGGATCAGGATCGTGGAAGTCCAAGTGCTGCCCCTGCATTTGGGTTTTCCATCCTGATTCCTACAGGCTGGACTTCAGGAGTCTCAGGGGTGGTTTGGGATTGTCAGGGAGGTGATCCCAGCACTTCCACAGCTCCAGAATGTTCCATCCAGATTCCAAACTGGAGCCATGAGGGGAAATGTCTCCTCCACCATCCAAGTCTCCCCCTTCCTTTGAAATTCCCAGCTTTTAGGACCACAAAACCCCAAACCAGCAGAATTGGCACATCCAGGTGGCTCCAGAAAAGAGGGAATTTGGAGCTGTGACTCTCTGGAAGTGGAACTGTTTCTCCAGAATTTGGATAAAACCTAAAATTGATCCCTCACATTGACACATCATCAAAACCACCAAAAAATGATGGAAATGAACCCAATTCAAAGCTGCACCACTTCACAAAATATTTTCCCTCAGGACAGAGTTTTAAATCTTGGCTTTAAAAAGATGTTGGGATGCTGAAGATGAAACACTCTTCCACACGGCTGCAACCGTGGGTTTTCTGATAGGTTTTTTATCTACCCACAATAATTCCAGGGACTTCCACGCCAAGATCAGAGCGCTTTCCTCCCAGGCTCACATTTCAAAAATGTGAAGGGCAATGGAAAATTGGGATTGAGAAGCTCAAAGATGAGCTTTTCTAATTTACAACCTCTCAACTCCTGAAGAACCCTGGACCAAATTACACTTCCGCAGCTCCAGAATGTTCCATCCAGATTCCAAGCCGGAGCCATGAAGGGAAACGGCTGCTCCATCGTCCAGATCTCCCCTTTCCTCTGATATTTCCCAGCTTTTGGGGCCACAGAACACAAAACCAGCAAAGATGGCACATCCAGGTGGCTCCAGAAAAGAGGGAATTTGGAGCTGTGACTCTCTGGAAGTGAAGCTGTTTATCCAGAGTTTGGATGAAGGCCAAAATCGATCCCTCACATTGACACATCATCAAAACCACCAAAAATGATGGAAATGAACCCAATTCAAAGCTGCACCACTTCACAACAATATATTTTCCCTCAGGACAGAGTCTAGGGATATGGGACTTCCCAAAAAGCTTTCCCAGTTTATAAAATGGGATTACTGGAGATTTTGTGGAGAACAAAAAAGTTCCTTATCATGGAATGAGGGAATCCCAGGATGGTTTGGGTTGGAAGGGACCTTGAGGATCATCCATGGGCAGGGACACCTCCCACTGTCCCAGGCTGCTCCAAGCCCTGTCCAAGCTGTCCTTGGGATCACAGGTGGGATGTTCCTGGTGGGATCCATCTCACAGAGCTTCAGCCATCAAACCCCACAGGGATGCTCCAAAGCCTGGAGCCAGGCTGGAGAGCTGGGAATGTTCATCTGGAGAGGAGAAGCTCCAGGGAGAGCTCAGAGCCCCTGGCAGGGCCTGGAGGGGCTCCAGGAGAGCTGGAGAGGGGCTGGGGACAAGGATGGAGGGACAGGACACAGGGAATGGCTCCCAGTGCCAGAGGGCAGGGATGGGTGGGAGATTGGGAATTGGGAATTCCTGGCTGGGATGGAATTCCCAGAGCAGCTGTGGCTGCCCCTGGGTCCCTGGCAGTGCCCAAGGCCAGGCTGGAGCACCCTGGGACAGTGGGAGGTGGCCCTGCCCATGGAATGGGATGGGATCATCCATAAGGTCCCTTCCCACCCAATCCATCCTGGAATTCCCTTATCCCCACAAACAGGAGAACATTTGAATTCCAAACCCGTGCTCCCACTCCCATCTCCCCCATCCAGCTGATCCATCCACAATTCTCACCGGCCTTCTTTGTTCCTCCCTTTTCCCTTTCCCCTTTCTTTCCTTTCCTTTCCTTTCCTTTCCTTTCCTTTCCTTTCCTTTCCTTTCCTTTCCTTTCCTTTCCTTTCCTTTCCTTTCCTTTCCTTTCCCTTTTCCTTTCCTTTTCCTTCCCTTCCCTTTTTTCTTTTCTTCTCAGTTTTTTTAAAGGAATTTGGCCCAAGGTATTTCCTTGTAAATTGGAACACGATTTTTTTCCCCATTATTTCCATGGATTTAAAAAAAAACCAAACCCAACCATGGTTACAACCAAGGAGAGAGGGAGGGAAAAACCTCACCCCATTCTCCAGGGGTGTTTATGAGCTCAAGTCTTCCCAACTTTTTTTTTTTTTTTTTAATGGAAATGTAGAAAAAGATGCATTTCAGGAGTTTTTTCCAATTTTTTTTTTTCCTGGCCCCCCCTTCATCCCTCCATCCCTAATGGCTCTCCCAAAAAACATCCCGTGGGCATTTGCTGCAATAAAGCACAAAAACGAGGCCAAACCGCCCGAGAGCAGCCAAACCCAGGCCGGAACGGGATTTTTCTCACTCTGGGAATTTGCTGTGCTTGGAAGCAGCAAAATCCATTAAAAAAAAAAAAAAGTGTGGAAAACCAGGCAGCCCTAAGGCCACGGCGAGCAGCTGGCATCGGGATCGAGGGTTTCACGCTGAGGATACAACAGGGGCGGCTCCCAAGATGTTTTTCCTCTCTTTTTGGGAAGCGTTTTCCAGGCCTGACTCACCTCCGGGAGCTGGGAAGGCTCTGGAGAGGATGTGGGGAAGGAAGAATTCCCAAATCCAGTAATCTCCTCTGAGATCCATGGAGAATTTGGAGGTTGTTGCAGAGGGAGCCATCCCTGAGGTTTCCAGAACCTCCATTTCGGGTCCTGTTCCCAGATTTGGCACCTAGGACATGGAATTCCCATTTGGAATCTCTCAAATCCCTCAAATTTTGGGATTCCCCAATGGAATTTCAAGCTGGTGTGGGATTCCAAAGAGTTTGGCATCTACAGCCAGCAAAAGGAGTCGGGAATAGGGCACAAAGAATCCCAGAAAATCCCGGAAGGGATCTTAAGGAGCATCCCATTCCAATCCACCTCTTATGGAAAAAAGGGCTTGGAGCAACCTGGGACAGTCTCTGGAACCTCCATTCTGGGTCCTGTTCCCACATTTGGCACCTGGGACACGGAATTCCCATTTGGAATCCCTCAAATCCCTCAAATTTTGGGATTCCCCAATGGAATTTCAAGCTGGTGTGGGATTCCAAAGAGTTTGGCATCTACAGCCAGCAAAAGGAGTCGGGAATAGGGCACAAAGAATCCCAGAAAATCCCAGAATGGTTTGGGATGGAAGGGATCTTAAGGATCATCCCATTCCAATCCACTTCTCATGGAAAAAAAAGGGCTTGGAGCAAACTAGGATAATCTCTGGAACCTCCATTCTGGGTCCTGTTCCCACATTTGGCACCTGAGATATGGAATTCCTGCTTGGAATCCCTCAAATCTCTCATATTTTGGGATTCCCCTATGGAATTTCAAACTGGTGTTCCAAAGACTTTGGGATCCACAGCCAGCAACAGGAGTTGGAAATGCGGCACAAAAAATCCCAGAATGGTTTGGGATGGAAGGGATCTTAAGGATCACCCCATTCCAATCCACTTCTCATGGAAAAAAAGGGCTTGGAGCAACCTGGGATAGTGGGAATTGTCCCTGGGGATGGAGCTGGATGATCCTAAAAAATCCCTTGTACCCCAACCCATTTGGGAATCCCATCCAGCAGCACCCCCAGCTCGTTTTCCAGCTGGGTGTTCCCAGCATGTCCCAATGCCCGGGATTGCTCCTCCCAGGGCAGGATTGCGTTAAATCCACGAGGATCCCACCAGCCCATTTGTCCAGGATTTTGAGGCCCCTCTGCAATATCAGCCACTCTTCCCAGAAGATCACGGAATTCCAAATGGTTTGGGTTGGAAGCTTGAAGCTCATCCAGAGCCACCTTCCAGCAGGGAATATTTTCCACGTTTTTAATCCCAAATAATGCCATCCCAAAGCCCAACCCCACAGAATCCATGAAATCCCAGGAAAACAAGGATGGATTTTTCCCGCCGATTCCCAGCCAAGTGAAGACAGGAGAGAAAAATCACAATTCCAAGAGATTTAATTAAGAAGGAATTACAGGTGGAAAACCCTTCTGGCACATGGAATTCAGCCAATGTACAGCTCCAGGATGGGTTTCCCAAGGAATATTCCACGTTTTTTGGGATATGTTGGACTCAACACAACCCACAAAATACGGAGTCGGTGCTAAAACCACACGACAATAAAAAATATGGCACAAAGAACACCCCAAAACCGCTCAAATCCTAAAGATTTCCTTTCGGGAATTCTGGGTTGGACTCACCCCACTCCCAGATCCCATCCCAGCCTCACCAAACACGGATTTGGTGCGAAATTCACTTGGAAATCCATGGAAAAATGAGGTGCAGGATGTTCCTTCTCCTCTCACGGTAAACCAGCAGCGATTTAGGGTTGGGAAACATCAGGAGAAACTCCAGGAGGATTTTATTCCCAGGAAAAAATTGATGGATATGGAATTATCACCAGATTTTCCAATAAAGTGCATGCCAGGAAAAACTTGGAATAAATTTTACTCCAGCCCTAACTAAGCTGAAGAAATACAAACCTTGCAAACAACACCCTCGACACGGTTCGGTGTCTTTTTCTCCCAAAATTAGGCTGGATTCCAAAAAAATGGGAAAAAATCCCACAGGAAAAAAAAAAAAGGGAAAAATTCCCACGGAATCCAAGGATTTGAAGCTTCACTGTTCAAAAATATTGCACTGGAAGTGTCGGGTTTGAAAGCGACACCAAAAATACTTAAATTAAAATAAAAAAATAATTTAAAAATAAATATTTAACGGCAGCTCCTTGGAGGTAAAAGAGCTGGAGAAGGCAGGGATTGATGAAATGGGAATTTTTCCTACAGAATATCAAAAATTTCCAAGGGGACTCTCTGCTCTCAACAGAGCCAAGTGTAAACTTCAGACTTTAATTGAAAATATTCCCTTTTTTGTTTTAGGAATTCTGGAAAAGCCTTGAAATGTTTCATCACCACTGAGTGCAAATAAATTTAAAAATCAGGATCAGCTCCAAAGGCTTTTAGGGAAAGAGCTGGAGAGGGAATTCATGGGCTGGAAAGCAGCAAAATGAAAAAGCACAGTAATTAATTGATGAATTAATTAATGAATTAAGTCAGTTTTGTCACATCCCTTCCTATTTACAGGGTTTGGCAGTGGAGAATCCACAAGTTCTGTTTCATCCCGACTGGAAATTTGGATCTTTCCCCCCCAAAAAAGCTTCCAAACCTCATCCAAGATCCAAACCTCATCCAAGGTCCTACCATCATCCAAAATCCAAACACTCTCCCAGATCCAAACCTCATCCAAGATCCCACCATCATGCACAATCCAACCACCATCCAACATGCAAACCTCATCCAAGATCCAAAGGTTATCCAAGATCCAACCATCTAAGATCCAACCGTGGTCCAAAATCCAACCATTATCCACAATCCAACCATCCAAGATCCAAACCTCATCCAAGATTCAACCGTCATCCAAGGTCCAAATGTGATCCAAGGCCCTCATCTAAGATCCAGCCATCCAAGATCCAACCATCATCCAATATCCAAACACTGTCCAAGATCCAACCCTCATCCAAGATCTAAATGTGATCCAAGATCCAAATGTGATCCAAGGTCCAAAAACTGTCCAAGATCCAAACTTCATCCAAGATCCAACCCTCATCTAAGATCCAACCATCCAAGATCCAACCATCATCCAAAATCCAAACACTGTCCAAGATCCAAAACTCGTCCAAAATCCAGCTGCCATCCAAAATCCAAACACTGTCCAAGATCCAAACACTGTCCAAGATCCAAACCTTATCCAAGATCCAAACATTATCCCAGGTCCAACCTTCATCTAAGATCCAATCCAAACCTCATCTAAGATCCAAACCTCATCCAAGGTCCAACCATCCAAGATCCAATCATTATCCAAAATCCAAGCACTGTCCAAGATCCAAATGCTGTCCAAGATCCAAACCCCATCCAAAGTCCAGCCATGATCCAAGGTCCAAACACTATCCACGATCCAAACCTTATCCAAGATCCAACCATCCTGCAACATGCAAACCTCATCCAAGATCCAAACATTATCCAAGGTCCAACCTTCATCTAAGATCCAACCATCCAAGATCCAACTATGGTCCAGATCCAACCATCATCCAAAATCCAAACACTGTCCAAGGTCCAACTGTGATCCAAGGTTCAAACACTGTCCAAGACCCAAACCTCATCCAAGATCCAACCATCATCCAAGATCCAATTGCATCCAAGATCCAATTGCATCCAAAATCCAAACCTCATCCAAGATCCAACCACCATCCAAGTCCAGGAACCGCTTCAATCCTCTCAGGAGCTCACCCCCAGCAGCGCCATTTTCCAAACCTCACCCCAAACCCTTCCCAAAGCGTCTCTGGAAAATCCAGTCCTGAACATCCCGGCTCCCCCACCCTCCTGCTCCGGCGGAAAGCTACGTCAGCTTCCTCATCCTGCGGTTCTGCCGCTCGATGGTGAGCGTGGCGCGATCCACGGAGCTGCCGATGGAGTCCAGCGCCTCGTCCTGCCGCTCCAGCTCCGCCTCCGTCTCCAGCGCCAGGCCCTTGAGCTTCTTCAGGATCTGCGGAGGGAAACGTGGAGAGCTCGTGGTGAGGGCTCCGGAACAATGGGAAAATTCATGGATGACATCCCAGAATCCCATAATTTGGGGCTTGGGAGCAATGGGATAATTCATGGACTGATATCCCAGAATCCCAGAATTTGGGGGCTTGGGAGCAATGGGATAATTCATGGACTGACATTCCAGAATCCCATAATCTGGGGGCTTGGGAGCAATGGGATAATTCATGGACTGACATTCCAGAATCCCATAATCTGGGGGCTTGGGAGCAATGGGATAATTCATGGACTGACATTCCAGAATCCCATAATCTGGGGGCTTGGGAGCAATGGGATAATTCATGGACTGATATCCCAGAATCCCAGAATTTGGGGCTTGGGAGCAATGGGATAATTCATGGATTGACATCCCAGAATTTGGGGCTTGGGAGCAGTGGGATATTCATGGACTGACATTCCAGAATCTGGGGGCTTGGGAGCAATGGGATAATTAATGGATGACATTCCAGAATCCCAGAATTTGGGGGGTGGGAGAAATGGGATAATTCATGGACTGACATCTCAGAATCCCAGAATTTGGGGGATTGGGAGCAATGGGATAATTCATGGACTGACATCCCAGAATTTGGGGGCCTGGGAGTAATAAGAAAATTCACGGACTGACATCCCACAATCCAGGAATTTGGGGCTTGGGAGCAATGGGATATTCACGGACTGACACCCAGAGTTTGGGGCTTGGGAGCAATGGGATATTCATGGACTGATCTCCCAGAATTTGGGGCTTGGGAGCAATGGGATATTCATGGACTGATCTCCCAGAATTTGGGGCTTGGGAGCAATGGGATATTCATGGACTGACACCCAGAATTTGGGGCTTGGGAGCAATGGGATATTCATGGACTGACATCCCAGAATCCCAGAATTTGGGGGCCTGGGAGTAATAAGAAAATTCACGGACTGATATCCCACAATCCAGGAATTTGGGGCTTGGCAGCAATGGGATATTCATGGATGACATCCCAGAATTTGGGGGCTTGGGAGCAATGGGATAATTCATGGACTGATATCCCAGAATCCCAGAATTTGGGTTCTTGGGAGCAATGGGATGTCCATGGACTGACATCCCAGAATTTGGGGCTTGGGAGCAATGGGATAATTCATGGACTGACATTCCAGAATCCCAGAATTTGGGTGGGAAAGGACCTTAAGGATGATCCAGTTCCGAGCAGGGACACCTCCCACCATCCCACGTGGATCCAACCTGGCCTTGGACACTTCAGGGATTCAGGGGCAGCCCCAGATGCTCTGGGAATTCCATCCCAGCCAGGAATTCCCAATTCCCAATATCCCATCCAGCCCTGCCCTCTGGCAGGATATTTTTCCAATTAGAAAGAAATAAAACGAAATCAATTAAAATGAAATAAAATCAAAGAAATTAAGTGTAAAATAAGGAATAAAAATTCAAATAATTAAATTTTAAAAACTAAAATAATCCAAGAATTTAAATAATTAAATAATAAAAATATTTAAATAAATACTAAGTGAATAATAAATGAATTCAAATTAATAAAGATTAAATTAATAAATAATAATCTTTAAATAATTTAACAATTTAATAATTTATAAATGAAAGAAAATAAAAAATGAAAATCAAATAAATACAATTTAAAAGTAATAAAAATAAAAAATTTAAAACAATCCTATTTAAAAAATAAAATAACATAACACAAATAATATAAGTAAAATAAAAATAAATTACGTTCAAATCAAATAAATTTAAAAATAAATATAATTTAAAAATAATGATTCAAAAAACAGAATAACATAGTGATAAAGCTCTGGAATGGCTGCCCGGGGAGGTGGTGCAGTCCCCATCCCTGGGTGTGTTTAACACAGCCTGGATGTGGCACTGGGTGCCAGGGTTGAGTTCAGGTGCTGGGGCTGGGTTGGACTCGATGATCTTTGAGGTCTCTTCCAACCCAGTGATTCTGTGATTCTGGGAATTCTGTGAATTTGGGGGAATTTTGGGAATTCTCAGGGATGAGGGAGGTGGTGCAGTCCCCATCCCTGGGTGTGTTTAACACAGCCTGGATGTGGCACTGGGTGCCAGGGTTTGGTTGAGCTGTTGGGGCTGGGTCGGACTCGACGGCCTTGAAGGTCTCTCCCAACCTGGTCATTCTGGGAATTAATTCTGGCAAATTCCATCCCCATTCTCACCTGCCGGAGCTCCTTGGCCTCCTCCTGGGACACTTTCTGCAGCTGCACCTGCTCCTTGGCCGGCCCTTCGGGACCCCCCGCGGCCCCCAGGAATCCCGTGGCTGCCAGAGAAATTCCACGTTAGGGAAAAATTCCTGCCTGGAAAGGAGGGGGAGCTTCAGGAGCTGCCAGGGAGTTGGGGAATCCCTGGGAATGCCCAAGGGGAGCGCGGGAGAACGGAACTGCTGCTCGTGGAGTCCTTCAGGATCATTCTGGAATTCTGGGATCAAAGTGCTTGGGCTGTGCTTTGCTCCATGGGAATCTGGGAATGCCCAGGATCCAATTTTTCCCATTAAATTCTGATTTTCTGGGAATATTCAAAGTGTATTCCCTACAATTTCTCTTTATTTTTTGTGGGATCTCAGCACCTCAGGATGGAGATGCAGAGAGGCCGAGACCACCCTTGGGGGGCTCAGGAGTCCTGGAATGTTGCCAGAAGTGTCTGGTGGCAGGGCTTTGATCCGACACGGGAGACGACACCTGTATGAGGACTGGGAAGGTTTCACTGGGTGAATGGTGAAGGGATAAGTTAGTTAAAGTGTAAAACACAGGGTTTAGGATTTTGGTACAGGGGGGTCTAAAGAAGTAAGATGGAGGAATTGGGGCGTGTCCTGTCCTTCTTCTTCTTCTTCTTGGCCTCCATCTTCTGTGGTGATGGTGGCACTTTGGGATTGGTTATTACTAAAAGTGCACTGGTTAATAAGGGTAGAAGGTATTGGGGAAAAATGATAAATATTGTAAATGTAATTTTGAGTATAAAGATAAGTGACCGCCCCGGGGGCTCTCAGTGTGCCCATGGCTGACTTGCTGTGCAGACCTCTGTCGGGCTGAAAGAAAATCTTTTAGATAAACAATTAATAAACACCGAGACCGAGACAAGATCAGAAGTCTCTCCTCGTTCTTTGAAGCGCCGGGCTCTTCAAGGCCATCCCTGGGCCTTTCCAGGCCACCTAAACAGCACCGAAAACCTAACAATTTTTCTCCTTTTTTAAAATTTTCTCTTCATTTTTTCTCTTTTGTTTTTTCTTCATTTAATTTTACTTCATTTTATTTATGGTTTGTTATTTTATCTTCACTTTATTTTTATGTTATTTATGTTATTTTAAGTTATTTTCTTTTTTAAATAATTATTTTTTAAATTTAATTTCTTATTTAGGGAGCCTTTTTTATTTATGTTTTGTTATTTTATCTTTATTTATTTTTATGCTATTTAGGTTCTTTTATGTTATTTTATTTTTTAAATAATTATTTTTTTAAATTTTATTTCTTATTTAGGAAGCCTCTGGAAAACAGGATCATTTGGAATGTGAAGATTCATGGGAATTCTCAGCCATTCTTTGGGATAAAATTGGATTAAAACTGTTCTAAAATTTCAATGTTTATCCAAAAAAAACCCACTGGAAAAAAGTGCAAAGCAGGTTAAAAAAATTGAGAAAGTAATAATAATAATAATAATAATAATAATAATAATAATAATAATAGTAATAATAATAATAGTTGATGATTATATTGTTGTTGTTATTATCATCACTATTTCAATAATAACAAATTAATTGATAATTAATATTTTAAAAATAAAATTAGCCAGTAAGTATTAAATAAAAATAATTCCCTAAATTCCTTTTCCGCATGGAATGAAGCCAAAGTGGACTTTTTTTGGAATTTCTATAAATTTAGGCATAAACTGAGGGCACGGTTGGTGTAAACAAAAGATCCAGGTGGGTTTGTGGCAGTTTTGAGGGAAAATACAGAATTTCCCCAAAGATTTCCATGCCCTGTAGGGTGATTTATGCCAAAAATCCTTGGATTAATTTCCTATTGGAAAACACACGGGGGGAACAGAAAAAACTATTTTTTTCCCCTCCTGATTTGAGATAAAGGGAAAAAAATAAGAAAAAAAAAAAAAAAAGAAAAAAAATCAGTTTTCTATGGAAAAATCCCAAAGGCTCCCACACAGTCCGTGAGCGCCACCTTGTGACAGAATGGGAACGGCGACAAATCCAAGGAAAACACAAAAAAAACCGGAAAAATCAGGATTTCTATCAGCTCCCCTCTGCTTCCCAAAGTTTTCTAAATTAACCAGGGAAGGAGAACAAAATCCAGCTGGAAAACAGCAGGAAAGCCTCTGGAAAAGGGCTGGAGATCCAATTATTTCCTGGAATTCCCTCAGGAACTAGGAATTTTTTGGGATAACAGGAAATTCTAGAGGCCAAAATTTACTTCCTTAAAAATCCAGCAGCTTTTCCAAGCTGGAATATTCCTCAAAACCAGGATATTCCCCTTCCCTGCTGGGATTCCAAGCAGAAATTGGTGGATTTCTGAATTTATCCCAATTTTCCAGTTGTTTTTGGTTCTGGATCCATCTTTTCTTTGCTCTTTTAGGATTAAAAATTAGGGAAAAAAAAGGATTCAGTGATGTTGGAAGAATAAATTCCAAGCTGTTGAAAATTCCAAGGCTGGGCTAAAAAACCCATCCTGGAATTTTAGGATTAATAGTAAAAAATGTCAAATTTCTTGTTGGGAATTTTCGGGCTCCAAAGTTTTCTTAAAATTACTCTAAAATTTCTGGAATTCCCATACCTGGACATGTCTAATATCAAAATCCTGGAGTTAATATGGGAAAATCAGGTTTATCCCATGTTCTAACTCAAGATTCCTGGAAAATTGGGGAAAGGATTTAGGGGAATTAAAGGTTTAATATAAATATTGGATATGGGATATTGGATATTAAATATTGGCTATGGAATACTGGATATTGGAAATTGGATATGGGATATTGGACCTGGGATACTAGATATGGGATATTTTATATGGGATACTGGACATGGGACATTTGATATGGGATATTTTATATGGGATATTGGATATGGGATGTGATATATTAAATATCAGATATGGGATATTAAACATTGACTATGGAATATTGGATATTACACACTGAATATTGGATATTTACTACTGGATATGGGATATTGGCTAATAAATACTGGGTATTAGTGACTGGATATTAATTATTGGGTGTTAGCTATTAAACACTGGATATTGGATATGGGATATTAAACACTGGGTACAGAACGTGGAATATCCATTATTAAATACTGAATACCAGATATGGTATATTTGATATGGGATATTGGACATGGCATACGGGATATCTGATATGGGATATTGGATATTAAATACTGGGTATTAATAATTGGATATTAATTATTGGGTGTTAGCTATTAAACACTGGATATTGGATATTAAACACTGGGTACAGAACGTGGAATATCCATTATTAAATACTGAATACCAGATATGGTATATTTGATATGGGATATTGGACATGGCATACGGGATATCTGATATGGGATATTGGATATTAAATACTGGGTATTAATAATTGGATATTAATTATTGGGTGTTAGCTATTAAACACTGGATATTGGATATTAAACACTGGGTACAGAACGTGGAATATCCATTATTAAATACTGAATACCAGATATGGTATATTTGATATGGGATATTGGACATGGCATACGGGATATTTGATATGGGATATTGGATATTAAATACTGGGTATTAATAATTGGATATTAATTATTGGGTGTTAGCTATTAAACACTGGATATTGGATATGGGATATTAAACACTGGGTACAGAACGTGGAATATCCATTATTAAATACTGAATACCAGATATGGTATATTTGATATGGGATATTGGACATGGCATACGGGATATCTGATATGGGATATTGGATATTAAATACTGGGTATTAATAATTGGATATTAATTATTGGGTGTTAGCTATTAAACACTGGATATTGGATATTAAACACTGGGTACAGAACGTGGAATATCCATTATTAAATACTGAATACCAGATATGGTATATTTGATATGGGATATTGGACATGGCATACGGGATATTTGATATGGGATATTGGATATTAAATACTGGGTATTAATACTTGGATATTAATTATTGGGTATTAAATATTGGATATTGGATATGAAATATTGAATATTAAACATTGGCTATAGAACATGGAATATTCATTATTAAATACTGAATACCAGATATGAAATATTGGATATGGGATATTAAATATGGGATACGGAATATTGAATATTGGATGTTGGATATGGGATATTGGATAGTAATTATTGGATATGGGATACGGGATACTGGCTATTGGATATTAATTATTGGGTATTGGATATTAAATACTGGATATTGGATATGGAATACTGGATATGGGATACTGAGTATTGAATATCAGATGTTGGATATGGGATATTGGATATTAAACACTGGATTTGGGATATTAAACACTGGGTATTAGTTATTGAGTATAGGACAGTAATTATTGGGTATTAATTATTGGCTATGGAATATTGGCTATTCCCTTCCAGCTGGGAATTAACTCCAGGAAAAGCAGCAGCAGTGCCAAAGGCTCTGAAGCCACCTGGAGTTTATTCCTGGAATTCATCCTCACCATAGACTCAGGGCCAATTTGCCTCCGGAATATCCTTGGAAAACCTTTGGAGCCTGGAACCCCCTGGCACCTCCAGATGGACATTCCCAAATCCACCTGATATTAAACATTGGATACTGGATATTAAACACTGGATACTGGACATTAATTATTGGGTATTGGATAGCAATTCTTGGGTATTAATTATTAGCTATTGAATATTGGATATTCCCTTCTAGCTGGGAATTAACTCCAGGAAAAGCAGCAGCAATGCCAAAGACTCTGAAGCCACCTGGAGTTTATCCCTTGGATTTACCATGGACTCACTCACCATGACCTCTGGAATATTCCTTGGAAAAAACCTTTGGAGCCTGGAACCCCCTGGCATCCCCAGATGGATGCTCCCAAATCCACTTGATATTAAACACTGGATACTGGATATGGGATACTGGATATTAAACACTGGATATTAGATAAGGGATATTGGATATTAATTATTGAGTATTGGATACTAATTATTGGGTGTTAAACTGGGAATTACCTCCAGGAAAAGCAGCAGCGTCAAAGGCTCTGAAATCACCTGGAGTTTATTCCTTGGGTTTGTCATGGACTCACTCACCACGGCCTCGGGAATACTCCTTGGAAAACCTCTGGAGCCTGGAACCCCCTGGCACCCACCTGCCTGCCAGATGGACGTCCCCAAATCCGCCTGAGGGGACTTCCTGGCTCCGGCAAACCCAAGAGCATCCTCCAAGAACTGGATTTTCTTGCTGAACTGCATCTCCAGGATGGGGATGGCCTCGGGCATGCGCGCGGCCAGGAGCCGGAAGGAGGTGTCGGGTTTGCCGATGAAGCGCTGCCGCACGCTGATCTCGTAGGGAGTGTGCACCCAGATGTCGTCCACGTCCCGCGCCTCGAAGCGGTGCAGGAGCTGGGAATTGCAATCCTGGATCTCCAGGCCCGAGGGGAGCACCGTGAGTTTGCCGGGTTTGGCGTTGGAGTCTGTCCTGTGCGTGATGATCACCGGGATTCGCAGCAGGATTCCCTCCTGGCTTTTGGGATCTGCAGCCGCGGGCGTTTCCTTGGGCTTTGCTTCCACAGGGGATTTCCAGAGTTTGGTGCTGAAGGGCCACCAGGAGGGAGATTCCAGCTCTGTTAGCAGCCTGGAAGAGGGAAGGGAGGATCGGGAGAGGGAAAAGCCCTGGATATTCCAGCAGTTCCAAGAAAATCCCCACAGACACGGGAATTCCTTAATCCCTCCTCAAACGCATCCACAATTTCCCAGGATGCAGGAAATTGAACGTTGGATATTCAATTGAATATTGGATTCCCTTCCAGCTGGGACACCACATTCTCCTCACGATCCACTGGAAAAACTCCCAGAATCCCAGCTGGGAAGGAAGGAAGTGGATTTTTCCAGGCCCATTTCCATGTGTCTGCTCCTCAATATTCCCACTCCTGCCCATCCATCACCACTTCCAAGGCTTTTTCCTGCTCCTTTTTCTTCACCCCCTCAGCCTGATGCCTTTTCCTTTGCTCCACACCCAAATTCCCAGAAAAAACAATAAAAATTCCAGCTTGAGGCTCCAAAATCCAGCAGAAACTTCCCAGAAGTGTCCAGACCCCACCTTCCCATCAGTGTTGGAGCAGCTCCATAAGGAAAACATTCTCAGCAAACAGGGAAGTTAGCCAGGGCTGGAATTGTTCAGATTCAGCTCCTGCTCCAAGGATAAGGAAAATATTCCCCTTTTTTTCAAAGGAGAACTGACAATAATCATCCCTAAAATCCAAGTTAATCCCGTTTTCATTCCCTGTTTTAAATCCATTAAAACCTTGGGATATACTCCTTAAAGTCAATAAAAACTGAGAAGAGCCCTCTGGAATTCCGTGCTGCAGCTCCAAGCTGGGTAATGTTCAGCCACCCTTGAATCTGTGGAATTCCAAGTCCCTTCCCACACTTTGAGTCCTTTCCCACTCCTCTCCTCTCCTCGTGCTCCAGAGCTGCATTCCCCTCACTCCTGCTGGAATTTTATCCAGAGGGTTCCAAGATAAGGAAATACTTGGCACAAATATTCCCAGGAGCCCTGGCTGCTCCCACTCCTGACAATTCCTGCCTTTCCTGGGTGTTGGAATATTGGATATTCCAATCCTGCCACAAGCTCACCCAAAATTCCCAATTTTGGCTTCTTTCCCATTCAATCTGAAGTGTTTTAAAGGCTTGTGGATATTCCTAGAAAATCAGGGCAAAGGATTTCCAGGGAAGCTGTGGGGGAAAAGGGAGGGAAGAAAAGAGGGTGGGAAAGGGAAAAAGTGCGGGAGAGGAAAAAAGGGAGGGAAAAAACAGAGGGAAACAAAAATGGTGGGGGAAAATCATGAGGGAAAAATGGCGGGAAGGAAGCAGCACAGCTCAGGATTTCCCAGGAATGGCAGCAGAAACAGGCACTGCAAACCCTGCTCCTATCCCAGTTTTATTCCTGTGGAGCAGGGCACGGGCAGGAGGAAGGAGATTGGGGCACTCCTGAATTCCCAGAGCTGAATTCCCAACACTCCCTGAGCCCACGGGCACAAAGGCTTGGACTGGAAGGGATCCTAAGGGTGATCCCATTCCATGGGCAGGGAATTCCCACTGCCCCAGGGTGCTCCAGCCTGGCCTTGGGCACTGCCAGGGATCCAGGGGCAGCCACAGCTGCTCTGGGAATTCCATCCCAGCCAGGAATTCCCAATTCCCAATCTCCCATCCATCCCTGCCCTCTGGCACTGGGAGCCATTCCCTGTGTCCTGTCCCTCCATCCTTGTCCCCAGTCCCTCTCCTGGAGCCCCTCCAGGCCCTGGAAGTTGCTCTGAGCTCCCCTGGATTTTTCCTTTCTCCAGCTGAGCATTCCCAACTTCCTCAGTCTCTCCTCATGGAGCTGCTCCATCCTTCCAACGAAAAATCCACACTTTCATTTCCCAAAGCCCTCCCCCAGAAATTCCAGGCCCACCAACCCATTCCCAGCTGTGGGAACGTTCCCATTCCAACCTGTCAGCCACATCCATGTCCCCCTCGATCTTGTGGAGTCCCCTCATGATGTTGTCGAACTGCTCCCCCTGGGCATGCAGCACCTTGGCCGTGTCCTCCAGGCGCTTCTGGGATCCCTCCAACATTCCCGTCAATTCCTTGCCCTTGCTGGACTCCAAGGCCGCTCCCGCTCCCCCCTCCTGGCTGGACACCAGCCGCTCCCTCCAGAAATGCTCCAGGATGTTGAACACCACATTCCTGTTGGGATGCAGGGAGCCGAACCAGTGCTTGGTGCCTTTCTCCAGGACGGTGAGGGAGCTGAAGATTAAATGGGAAGATTCCTTCTTGATCTCGCTGATGCCGGAAAGATGGAAATCCACCAGGAGCTCTCCCGTTTTGTCAGCCGTGAATCTGATGGAAGTGGGAGTCAGGGAGAGCTTCCCAGGGATCCATTGTTTGCTGGTGTCCAGGTAGTAGGAGCAAGGCCAGGAATGGATCCGGATGTCCTCGCTCATCAGCTCGCTCTGCCCGGCCTCCTCTCCCAGGGAAACGCTCTCCAACCCAGCCACAGACACTGAAACCCAAGGGGGAAAAGCAGGAATCCTGAATAAACACACAGGAATTAATCCTGGCTCTTTTCAGCTGGATATCCAAGGAATTTGGGAAGCATTTCTAACCACGGGAATATTCACTCTGGAAAAGCCCATCATGCATTTTCCCAAGAATTCCATTCACATCCTGGAATATTCCCATTCCTCTTACCTTGGTTTACCACAGACCAACAGGCACTGAGGAAAATCCCAGATATCCCAAAATACAAGGTTTCCTCTGGAAAGGGCTGTCAACATCACTGGTCACCCCATGTTCCCAATAATTCTATCGATATTCTGGAATATTCTCATTCCCAGCTCATCCTCAGCTGTACAGACCAACAAGTACTTAGGGAAATCCAGGACATCCCAAAATTCCAGATTTCCTCTGGAAAGAGCTTTCAACATCACTGGTCACCCCATTTTCCCAATAATTCTAACGATATTCTGGAATATTCCCATTTCCAGCTCATCCTCAGCTTCCCACTGACCAACAGGCACTGAGGAAAATCCCAGATATCCCAAAATTCCAGATTTCCTCTGGAAAAGCCCATCAGCATCACCAGCCATGCATTCTCAAAAGAATTCCATTCATATCCTGGAAAATTCCCATCCAAGCTCATCCTCAGCTTCCCATTGATCAAGAGGCACCGAGGAAAATCCCAAATATCCCAAAATTCAAGATTTCCTCTGGAAAGGGCTGTCAGCATCACTGGTCACCCCATGTTCCCAATAATTCTATCGATATTCTGGAATATTCTCATTCCCAGCTCATCCTCAGCTTCCCACAGACCAACAAGTACTTAGGGAAATCCAGGACATCCCAAAATTCCAGATTTCCTCTGGAAAAGGCCATTAACATCACTGGCCATGTATTTTCCCAAGAATTCCATTCATATCCTGGAATATTCCCACTCCTATCTCATCTCGGCTTCCCACAGATCAACAGGCACAGAGGAAAACCCAGGACATCCCAAAATTCCAGATTTCATCTGGAAAAGCCCATCAGCATCGCTGGCCATACGCTCTCCCAAGAATTCCACTCAAACCCTGGAATATTCCCATTCCTCTCTCATCTCAGCTTCCCACAGACCAACAGGCACTGAGGAAAATCCCAGATACCCCAAAATTCCAATTTCCTCAGGAAAAGCCCATCAACATCACTGGCCGTGCATTTCCCCAAGAATTCCATTCATATCCTGGAATATTCCCATTCCCATCTTATCTCGGCTTCCCACACAACATGCACTGAGGAAAATCCAGGATATTCAGAAATTCCAGCTCATCCACATTTATAAATCCCAGCTCTTTCCTCTTCCCCTCTGGCATCTCAACATCCAGGCATGTTAAACACAATGCAGGAATTCTCCAGGAATTGTCAGTATTCCTCAGGAACTGTCAATATTCCTCAGGAATTCCCAGTATTCTCCACAAATTCCCAGTATTCCCCAGGATTTGTCAATAGTCCCCAGGAAATCCCAGTATTCTCCAGAAAATTCCAGTATTCTCTGGGATTTGTCAATATTCTCCAGGAAATCCCAATATTCTCCATGAATTCCCAGTATTCACCAGGAAATCCCAATATTCCCCACAAATTCCCACTATTCTCTGCTTATTCCCAGTATACTCCACAAATTCCCAGTATTCCCCGGGATTTGTCAATATTCTCCAGGAAATCCCAATATTCTCCAGGAAATCCCAACATTCTCCAGGAAATCCCAACATTCTCCAGGAAATCTCAACATTCTCCATGAATTCCCAGTAGTTTCCAGGAATTCTCAATATTCCCCAGCAATTCCCACTACTCTTTGCAAATTTCCCAGTATTCCATAGGAAATCCCAGTATTCTCAAGGATTTGTCAATATTCTCCAGGAAATGTCGGTATTCCCCAGCAATTCCCAGTAATTCCCAGTACTCCCCAGGAAATCCCAATATTCTCCAGGAATTCCCAGTACTGCCTGTGAATTTCCCTCAGTGTTTTTTTTTCCCCTCCAACTTTTCACCAAGGAAAAAATTCCGAAGGAAAATTCAACCAAGGCTGTTCCCAACATGAAAATTCCTTAAGATACAATGGATTTATTCAATTATTTATTCAATAATAAATTAAAAGAAGCTTTTCCTGAGCCTTAGCCCATGTTTCTTATCTGGATTTGCATCCATGGAATTTTCAGGGAGGAATTTTCTCCCTCAGATTTTCCAAGTTTTCAACAGGGAATAAATTCCAAAGGAAAATTCAACTGAGGCTGTTCCCAAAATGAAAATTCCTTAAAATATAAAGGATTTATTCAATAATAAATTAAAATAAGCTCTTCCTGATTCTTATCCCAAGTTTCTTACCTGGATTTGGATCCATGGAATTGTCAGGGAGGAATTCTTCCCCTCAGGGAGGAATTTTCTCCCTCAGGATTTTCTTCCCAAGTTTTCACCAAGGGAAAAAAAATCCAAAGGAAAATACAACTGAGGCTGTTCCCAAAATAAAAATTCCTTTAAAAAAGGAATATAAATCAAGGACTTCTATCTAATTATAAATTAAAATAAGCTCTTCCTGAGCCTTAGCCCAAGTTTCTTACCTGGATTTGGATCTGTGGAATTCTCAGGAATTTTCTCCCAAGTTTTCACCAGGGAAAAAATTTCCAAAGGAAAATTCAACTGAGGCTACACCCAAAATGAAAATTCCTTAAAATATAAAGGATTTATTCAATAATAAATTAAAATAAGCTCTTCCTGATTCTTATCCCAAGTTTCTTACCTGGATTTGTATCCATGGAATTGTCAGGGAGGAATTTTCTCCCTCAGGATTTTCTTCCCAAGTTTTCACCAAGGGGAAAAAAAATCCAAAGGAAAATACAACTGAGGCTGTTCCCAAAATAAAAATTCCTTTAAAAAAGGAATATAAATCAAGGATTTCTATCTAATTATAAATTAAAATAGGCTCTTCCTGAGCCTCATCCCAAGTTTCTTACCTGGATATGGATCTGTGGAATTCTCAGGAATTTTCACCCAAGTTTTCACCAAGGAAAAATTTCCAAAGGAAAATTCAACTGAGGCTGTTCCCAAAATGAAAACTCCTTTAAAAAATCAAGGATTTCTATCTAATTATAAATTAAAAGAAGTTTTTCCTGAGCATTATCCCAAGTTACTTATCCAGATTTGAATCCATGGAATTTTCAGGGAAAAAAAATTTCCCTCAGTGTTTTTTGTTTCCCTTCCAAATTTTCACCAAGGGAAAAATTCCAAAGGAAAATTCAACCAAGGCTGTTCCCAAAACAGGGATCTAAATCCCTTTTTTTTATTCCAAGGAAAAATCCAGCTGAGAATTCAATCCTTTTTCTTTTCCCCAAGAAATAATACAATTGGGAATTAAACCCTTTTTTTTTCTTTTTCCCAAGGAAAAATCCAGTTGGGAATGAAATCCTTTTTTTCCAAGGAAAAATCCAATTGAGAATTCAATCCCTTTTTTTCTCCCCAAGAAAAAATCCAATTGGGAATTAAACCCTTTTTTTTTTCCTTTTTCCCAAGGAAAAATCCAGTTGGAAAATAAATTATTTTTTTTTAATTCCAAGGAAAAATCCAGTTGAGAATTAAATCCTTCTTTTATTCCAAGGAAAAATCCAGTTGGGAACGAAATCCTTTTTATTTTTTTCCCCAAGGAAAAATCCAGCTGGGATTTAAATCCTTTTTTTTTTTTTTTTTTTTTTTTTCAGTTAAAAATCCAGTGAGGAATAAAATATTTTCTTCTTTTCCAAGGAAAAATCCAGTTGGGAATTAAATCCTTCTTTTCCCAAAGAAAATTTCAGTTGGGAATGAAAGCCTTTGTTTTATTCCAAGGAAAAATCCAGTTGGGAATAAAATCCTTTTTTTAATCCAAGAAATAAAAAGAGTTTCATTCCCAATTGGATTTTTTTTTCCCAAGGAAAATCCAGTTGGGAATGAAATCCTTTTTTCTTTTCCAAGGAAAAATCTGGTTGGGAATGAAATCCTTTTTATTTCTCCAATTAAATTATATTTTCATTAGCAACAGATCTGGAGAATTCTTCTCTCTCTCCGCGAAGAAATTTAAATTTCCAATTTAAAGACAAAAGGATTTTTTCCCCAACATAAAACACAGGAAATGGTCGGAATTCTTGGAAAACCAAGGGGCAGAATTATCCTGGAATTCAGGATGGGAATCAGGGAATTATTTGGGAAGGGATCTTAAAGATGATCCAGTTCCAGCTGCCATGGGAACACCTTCCACTGTCCTAAACATTCCACAAGAAATTCCATTTTTTCCCAAAACATTCCCTCACAACTTCTTCCCAGATCAGATCTGGACTCTCCCATTATCCACACTCTTTTTTTAGGGAATAATTGGATTTTTGGCCACATCTGCCCCCAAATCCTGGAATTCCATCCACAGCAAGGCCTGGATCAGCACCAAGGAAATGAGGATTTAACATCTGGCAGCTAATCCATGGAAAAACTGGGACTGGTGAAAAAATAAAACAAACAAAAAAATCAAATTGCTTCTGAATTCTTTATAAATTCAGGAATAGGCTTGAAAATTTTGGAATGCCACAATCCTTCATCCAGGAGACTCCTGAGGGATTCCACAAGAAATTCCTTCAACTTCTTCCCAAAATATTCCCTCACAACTTGTTCCCAGATCTGTCTTTCCTTGTGGGGCCTCTCCCATTCTCTCTTTTTCTAAAGAAATAATCTGATTTTTGGCCATATCTGCACCAAAATCCTGGAATTTCATCCACAGGAACCCCTGGGATTCATAACAGGGAGATGTGGATTTGATATCCATGGAAAGGTCAGGATTGGCAGAAAAATAAAACAAAAAAAATCAAATTGCTCCTGAATTCTTTGTAAATTCAGGAATAGGTCTGCAAACTTGGGAATGCCACAATCCTTCATCCAGGAGACTCCTGAGGGATTCCACAAGAAATTCCTTCAGCTTCTTCCCAAAATATTCCCTCACAACTTGTTCCCAGATCTGTCTTTCCCTGTGGAGACTCTCCCATTATTTTTAGGATATAATCAGATTTTTTGCCACAAAATCCTGAAATTCCATCCGCAGCAAGGCCCGGATCAGCAGCAGGGAGATATGGATTTGACATCTATGAAAAGGTCAGGATTGGCAGAAAAATAAAACATAAAAACCCCAAGTTGCTTCTGAATTCTTTGTAAAATCAGGAATAGGTCTGGAAACTTGGGAATTCACAATCCTTCATCCAGGAGACTCCTGAGGGATTCCACAAGAAACTCCTTCAGCTTCTTCCAAAATGTTCCCTCACAACTTGTTCCCAGATCTGTCTTTTCCTATTATCCACACTTTTTTTAGAAAATAATTGGATTTTTGGCCATATCTGCCTCCAAATCCTGGCATTCCATGCCCAGCAAGGCCTGGAGCACAGCAGGGAGATGAGGATTTGGGATCCATGAAAAGGTCAGGATTGGCAGAAAAATAAAAAATAAAAACCCAAATTGCTTCTGAATTCTTTGTAAAATCAGGAATAGGTCTGGAAACTTGGGAATGTCACAGGTTTGGAAATGGGAATGTCACAATCCTTCATCCAGGAGACTCCTGAGGGATTCCACAAGAAACTCCTTCAGCTTCTTCCAAAATGTTCCCTCACAACTTGTTCCCAGATCTGTCTTTTCCTATTATCCACACTTTTTTTAGGAAATAATTGAATTTTTGGCCACATCTGCCCCCAGCTCCTGGCATTCCACACCCAGCAAGGCCTGGAGCACAGCAGGGAGATGAGGATTTGGGATCCAGCAGTGCCACGGGGACTCTGCAGGAATTCCTTCCCTGAGCATCACCCAGTGGTTATTTCCATAAAAAGGAGCTGATTCACCTTTGCTGAGATCACCCAATTAACCAGGAGCGTTACTCATTAGTTAATTAGGGGGAGGAGCTGGCACCACCCCGGGGCGATGTTGCCATCAACATTTCATTCCCAGGCTTTTTTTTGGGAATGATGGCCAGAAAATTCCTGTACATTTTATTGGTTATTTTTATTCTCTCATTCTGAACAGCTAAGTATTCCACAGGGTGGTTTAATCCCAGCTCTAAATCCGGGAAATGCTGAGCTTCAAACTCCTGAGAGCCACAAGCAGTAAATGAATTTATAAATCATATCCGGTCACTCTTTTTATAATTGAGAGCCAATTCCAGGATTAATAAATCCACAAATTCCAAATTTAGGATTTTCCAAGCCGTGAAGTATCCAGGCCTGACCTCACTCCTTCATTCCCAAGCCTCACTTCTGTTTCCTCACCCCAGGTTGGAATTCCTCCCTCCTGCCAAGGATTCCCATCCCATTCCCAGGAATTTTCCTCTTCCCCACCCCAACGGAGCAGAGAATTCCAAAGGTTTGGGTTGGGAGGGACCTCAGGGATGATCCCATTAATGGATCCTCCACCATCCCAGGTGGATCCAAGCTGACCTTGGACACTCCCACCCTGTGCAGTTCTCAGCAGAGGGTTGGTTCCATCACAAGGGGATCACCTGCAATGGCCACACCATTGATTTCCTGCTGTTCAGTAACTGAGGCATCTCAAACCTTGATTTCATTTCAATCTCACTCACAGTTTCCATATTCTCAAAATCTTTTGGCAGGCAGTCACATGAGGGCATTTTCCCAATATCCAACCAAAACCTCCCTCTGCTCCTGTCCCTGTTCCCTGGGAGCAGAGCCAGAGCCCGAAAGTTCCCCTGATCCTCCTTTTCCTCAGGGTGAGCATTCCCAGCTCCCTCAGGATTCCCAGCCCAGCGTTATCTGCTGGGGAGCACGAAACAGCAAAATTATCAATATGATTGTCTGGGAAGAGATGTTGAGAATATGGAAACTATAAGTGAGATTGAAATGAAAGTTTTGAGATGCCTCAGTTACTGAACCACAGGAAAACAATGGTGTGGCCATTGCAGGTGATCCCCTTTGGATGGAACAAACCCTCATCATGCTGAGAATTCCACGGGGTGGAAGTGTCCAAGGTCAGCTTGGATCCACCTGGGATGGTGGAGGATCCATTAATGGGATCATCCCTGAGGTCCCTCCCAACCCAAACCTTTGGAATTCTCTGCTCCGTTGGGGTGGGGAAGAGGAAAATTCCTGGGAATGGGATGGGAGGAATTCCAGCTTGGGGTGAGGAAACAGAAGTGAGGCTTGGGAATGAAGGAGTGAGGTCAGGCCTGGATACTTCACGGCTTGGAAAATCCTAAATTTGGAATTTGTGGATTTATTAATCCTGGAATTGAGTCTCAATTATAAAAAGAGTGACTGGATATGATTTATAAATTCATTTACTGCTTGTGGCTCTCAGGAGTTTGAAGCTCAGCATTTCCCAGGTTTAGATCTGCTGGGGAGCACGAAACAGGAAAATTATCAACATGATTGTCTGGGAAAAGATGTTGAGAATATGGAAACTGTAAGTGAGATTGGAATGAAAGCTTTGAGATCCCTCAGTTACTGAACAACTGGCAAACAACGATGTGGCCATTGCAGGTGATCCCCTTTGGATGACACAACACCCTCTGCTTGCAGACAGCTCCAAGGGGCAGAGCAGACCCCACAGCCTGGCAGAAGGGCCCAAAGAGGAGTTTGTAGGGTTTGAAATGTAACAGTGTGGTAATGTAGGAATGTGTCACAGACATGTTTTATGAAAAATTCATTCCTTAGGATTTTTCCTCCTGAGAAGCTGAGAGGCCTCAGGAGCAAAATGCAAACATTGATTATCTGCTGCTGTGGGATGCAACAGGTGCATCTGGGATTGGTCTCATGTGGTTGTTTCTGATTAATGGCCAATCACAGTCAGCTGGCTCAGACAGAGAGAGCCACAAACCTTTGTTATCATTCTTTGCTATTCTATTCTTAACCAGCCTTCTGATGAAATCTTTCTTCTATTCTTTTAGTATAGTTTTAATGTAATATATATCATAAAATAATAAATCAGCCTTCTGAAACATGGAGTCAGATCCTCATCTCTTCCCTCATCCTCAGACCCCTGTGAGCACCATCACACAAGAACCTCTTGCACCTGGCTCAGCTTTTCTCTGTTTATTATTTTGCCTTTATTAAATCTTTTTGTTTCCAACACTGCAACAGAAGCCATCCTGATTTTCATGCCTCCAAAGGTAGCTGAGCTACCTTGGGTGTGTTATAGACCTCCTGGAGCTCATTAGACCTGGCTCAAAGAAAATACCTTAACACAGTAATGTAATGATTCTTCCAGGCTGTATGTAAATGCTGTAGGATTTATAGCTTGTATTAGATTGGTGAGAATTAGAATATTCAACACAGAAGATTTATTGTATTGTAATAGAAATATCCCTCTCTCATCCTCTTTTACTCTCTCTCTCTCATCCTCTCTCCCCCTCTCTTCTCTCAGTCCTGCTCTGAGCTGTGGGTGGCAGCTCCCAGCAGGGCCCTGCACCCAGGCCCTGTGCAATAAACCCCAAATCCCAGCAGGGCCCTGCACCCAGGCCCTGTGCAATAAACCCCAAATTCCAAGACTGAGCTCCAGAGATCTCCTGTCTCTGTCCATCCCCGCTGTCCTACCCCCCCCTTCACTCCTACAGTTACCCGGGAATTTACTGATCTCCCCCAGTCCCCTCACCCAGCTCCCTTCCCTGTCCATCAATTCCCCCTCCAAATCCAGGCTCCTCTCGAGCCTTCCCTCGGTGCCAGCTCGGCCCAGGATCCACCTCACGGAGCCTCCCCAGCCCCATCCCGAGCCCCTCCATTCCCGGCCCCCTCTCCAAGTCCCGGCTCGGAGCCGCCGTCGCTCCCCGGTTCCCGGCATGGAACCGCCCCAGCCCCGTTCGAGCCCACGCCAAGCCCTGACACAAAACCTGCCCCAAGTCCCCACACAAAAACTGCCCCAAGTCCCCACACAAAAACTGCCCCAGTCCCGGTTTGAGCGCGCCCCAAGCCCCGACACCAAACCCGCCCCAAGCCCCCACACAAAACCCGCCCCAGCCCCGGTTTGAGCGCGCCCCAAATCTCCACACAAAATCCGCCAGGCCCGGTCCAACACACCGAGCATGGATCGGACCCCCACAGCCCCAAACTCCACCTCGAGCCCTTCCCACTCCGTTCGGAGCCCCTCCCGCCACGTCCAGGCTCCCCGGTCCCGGTCCGAGACCACACCGACCATGGATCAGAGTTTCCCCCCAGACCCCAACTTCTGACGCCTCGGTCCCATTTCCAGCCCCAAGCTCCACCTCGAGTCTCCCCGGGCCCATCCGGAGCCCCCCAAGCCCAAATTTGTGACGCCTCGGCCCCATTTCCAATCCCAAACTCCACCTCCAGCCCCTCCCGCCGCGTTTTGAGTCCCTCCAGGCCCAGCCGGACACTCCCGGTCCCGGTCCGAGACCGCACCGAGCATGGATCGGACCCCCCCCAGCCCCAAACTCCACCTCGAGCTTCTCCCGCCGCATTTCGAGTCCCTCCAGCCCCATCCAGACATTCCCGGTCCAAACGCGACTACGGAGTGGAGCCCCCCCTCCCCAGGCTGTGACTCCCCCAGCCCCATTTTCAATCCGTCTCCATCTCCAGCCCCTCCGGGCGCATTTCGAGTCTCCCCAGGCCCAGCCGGACATCGTCAGTCCGACACCACCGCGGCCACGGATGAGAGCCCCCAGTCCCTGTCCGGAGCCCTCCCAAGCCTCAATTTGGGACCCCCCCACCCCATTTCCAACCCCAAACTCCATCTCGAGCTTCTCCCGCCCCATCCAGATCCCCCACTCACGGTCCGGCACCACCGCGCCCACGCTTCGGAGCCCCAGTAAGCCCAAATTTGGGAGCGCCCAGCCCCATTTCCACCTCAAACTCCACCTCCACCCCCTCCCGCTTCACTTCGAGCTCCTTCAGCCGCATCCGGACCCCCCCGGCCCCCTCATTCCCTGTCCGGAGCCCTCCCAAGCCCCAGTTTGTGACCCCCCAGCCCCATTTCCAACCCCCATTCCCAAGCTCCACCTCGAGCTCCTCCCGCCCCACTTCGAGCCTTCCCGGCCGCGGTCCGAGACAACACCGACCATGGATCAGAGTCCCCCCAGCCCTCAATTTTTGTCGCCCCAGCCCCATTTTCAACCCCAAACTCCACCTCGACCCTTCCCGCGCCATTTCCAGTCCCTCCAGCCCCATCCGGAACCCCCCGGTCCGAGACCACCGCGGTCATGAATCGGAACCCCGCACTCCCTGTGCGGAGCTCCCCTAAGCCCAAATTTGTGACCCCCCAGCCCCATTTCCAACCCCCATTCCCAAGCTCCACCTCGACCCCTCCCGTCCCATTTGGAGCCCCTCTGGCGCCATTTCCAATCCCTTCAGCCCCATCCAGACCTCCCTGTCCCGGTCCGGCACCACCGCGGCCATGGATCGAAGCCCCCCCAAGCCTCAATTTGTGTCCCCCCAGCCCCATTTCCAGCCCCAAGCTCCACGTCCAGCCCCTCTCGCCCCATTTGGAGACCCCCCCCAGCCCCATCCGGACCTCCCTGTCCCCGTCCGACACCACCGCGGCCACGGATCGGAGCCCCGCATTCCCTGTCCGGAGCCCCCCCCAAGCCCCAACTGTGACCCCCAAGCCCCATTCCCAATCTCAAACCCCACCACCAGCCCCTCCGGCGCCATTTTCAGTCCCTCCAGCCCCATCCGGACCTCCCTGTCCCCGTCCGACACCATCGCGGCCATGGATCATAGCCCCCCCCCATTCCCTGTCCGGAGCCCCCCCAAGCCTCAATTTGTGACCCCCCAGCCCCATTTCCAGCCCCAAGCTCCACGTCCAGCCCCTCCCGCCCATTTGGAGCCCCCCGGGCCCGTCCGAGCCCCCCGGCTCCCCACGCACCTCCCTCAGTGCGGCACCGGCCCCGCTCCGCGCCTGCGCCTTCCGCGCGCTCTCATTGGCTGAGCCCCGCGCATCTGAGCGTTCCTATTGGCTGAGCCCCGCGCCGGTGCGCTCCGCTTTTCACCTCCCCCCCGGACCCCACCCGCCCGACGCAGAGGTTCCGGCGGCGCCCGCCATAGGCTTTCATTGTCGCTGCCGACGCCGCCATTCGCGCCGCGGGGCTGCCCCGAGGGGAGCGGGGGTGAGTGTGGCTCCCCTCGGGGTACTCCCGGTTCCTGCGGGCAGCGACGGTGCGGGCTGGACGGGAGGGCGAGGCGGGGATGGCGTGTGCTACGCCCTGTGGTGTCCGGGTCCTCCCCCCAACTCTGGGGATGGCCGTGGGGGGAATTCCCTCATGGACGTTCCCTAATCCCGGTGTTCCCATGGAGATCTCTGAGAGGGGAATTCCCTCATGGACGTTCCCTAATCCCGGTGTTCCCATGGAGATCTCTGAGAGGGGAATTCCCTCATGGACGTTCCCTAATCCCGGTGTTCCCATGGAGATCTCTGAGAGGGGAATTCCCTCATGGACGTTCCCTAATCCCGGTGTTCCCATGGAGATCTCTGAGAGGGGAATTCCCTCATGGACGTTCCCTAATCCCGGTGTTCCCATGGAGATCTCTGAGAGGGGAATTCCCTCATGGACGTTCCCTAATCCCGGTGTTCCCTTAGCGAGTGTTCCCTGAGGAAGGAATTCCCTCATGGATGTCCCTTAATTCTGATATTCCCTTGGAGATGTGTGAGGGAGGAATTCCCCTCATTACGTCCCATAATTCCCATATTCCCTTGGAGCTCTGTAAGGGGGGAATTCCCTCATGGATGTTCCTTAATCCCAGTGGTCCCTTGGAGCTCTGTAAACGAGGAATGCCCTCATGGATTTCCCTTCATTTCGATATTCTCTTGGAGCTCTGTGAAGGAAAATTCCCTCATGAATTTCACTTAATCCCGATGTTCTCTTGGAGATTTCTGAGGGAGGAATTCCCACATGGAAATCCTTTATTCTCACTGTGATATCCCAGTGTTTCCTTGGTGCTCCATGAGGGAGGAATTCCCTCATGGAAATCCTTTAATCCCACTGCCATATCCCTTGGAGCTCTGTGAGGGAGGAATTCCCTCATGGATTTCCTTTCATTCTGAAATTCCCTTGGAGATCTCTAAGGGAAAATTCCCTCATGGAGGTTCCTTAATTTTGATATTCCCTTGGAGCTCCGTGAGGGGAGAATTCCCTCATGGAAATGCTTTAATCCCCCTGCTATATCCAGGTGTTCCCTTGGAGCTGTGTGAAGGAAAATTCCCCCATGGATATCCCTCAATCCCAGTGTTCCCTTGGAGATTTCTGAGGGAGGAATTCCCACATGGAAATCCTTTATTCCCACTGTGATATCCCAGTGTTTCCTTGGAGTGCCCTGAGGGATGAATTCCCTCATGGATTTCCCTTAATTCTGATATTTTCTTGGAGATCTGTGAGGGGGGAATTCCCTCATGGATGTCCCATAATTCTGACATTCCCTTGGAGATGTGTGAGGGCGAAATTTCCTCATGGATGTTCCTTAGTCCTGTTATTCCCATGGAAATCTCTGAGGGAGAAATTCCCTCATGGATTTCCCTTCATTCCAATATCCCCTTCGAGCTCCATGAGGGGAGAATTCCCTCATGGAAATCCTTTAATCCCACTGCCATATCCCTTGGAGCTCTGTGAGGGAGGAATTCCCTCATGGGTGTCCCATAATTCCAATACTTCCTTGGAGATTTCTCAGGGAAAATTCCCTCATGGACGTTCCTTAATCTCAATATTCCTTTAGATCTCTGTGAGGGAAGAATTTCCTCATGGAGATCCCTAAATCCCCTTTTCCCTCAATGTTTCCCAAATCCCATCTCTGCACCCTCTTTGCTTTATTCCCTCTGTGCTCAGATTTTCTCTTCCCTCTTTTTTTGGTTTCTTTTACATTTTTCCCTATTTTTATCCTTGCTCCAAATCCTTGGGGGAAGCTCTGTGGGAAGTGGGAGGTGCCAGACCTGGAAACAAAGGGAAGATCCCAGAGCATTCCCAAATATTTCAGAAATTTCTTTCCCTCTGCCCCTTCAATTCATCAATTCCTTGGAAATATCCCACTGAAATTTTCTTTTCTTGCTTTTTTAGGACAGAACCAGCTCTGACAAGAGGAAGAAACATCCATAAAAAACATCCATTTCCCAGCTATCCCAAAAACAATGCAAAACCCAAATTATCCCAACACTCATTCCCCCTCAATCTCCCCATGATTTCCCACACTTTTAAATCCTCAAATCCCATTTTTAGCAGGGCTTTTTTTGGGATTATTTCTCCAAATTCCTTGGCTCGGCCAGGAATTTTTTGCAGCCTGCATGGACAGAGCAACCTTTGCCTGTTCCACCGCTTTTTTCCGGGATTTTGGGAATTCTTCTCCAGGTGCTCTCCCCGGGGGCCACGTGGATTTTATTGACAAAGTTGATTCCTTCACTTATTCCGATTTTTTCCGGGATTATCTCATTCCCAACCACCCCTGCATTTTCTCAGCCAAATTCACCGAGGATTGGGGCAGCAGGAAAAATTGGGTGACGTGGGATGGGAAACCCAACTTTGAGCATCTCCTGCAGAAGTTTGGTAAGTCCTGGGATTTTTTTTTCCCCATCCTAAAGGATTCGGTATTTTAGGACTGAATTTTAGGGATGAAAGCACTAAAAAATCCAAAAATCCAAGATTTTCCTGAACTAATACATAGGTTTTTTTCCATTTATTCACTCCCAAATTTTATTTTTTATTTATATTTAAATGAATTTAAAAATTTGAGAATTTAACTATTCCAACTCCTAAAGGACTCAGCTTTATAGGATTGAATTTTTTTCCATGGGAAACCCAACTTCAAGTATCTTTTGCAGAAATTGGGTAAGTCCTGGGATGTTTTTCCCAATCCTAAAGAATTCAGTATTTTATGACTGAATTTTAGGGATAAAAGCACTGAAAAAACAGAAAATGCCAAGATTTTCCTAAACTAATAAATGGATTTTCTCCACATATTCATTCCCAATTATTTTTAATTTATATTTAAATAGATTTAAACTCTTGGAGAATTTAATTATTCCAAATCCTAAAGGATTCAGCTTTATGGGATTGAATTTTAGGGATAAAAACACTAAAAAAAACCTAAATTCCAAGTTTTTATCCTAAATTAATCCATGGATTTTTTTTTTCCATGGGAAACCCAACTTTGAGCAGAAGTTTGGTAAGTCCTGGGGTTTTTTCAAAATCCTAAAGAATTCAGCTTTTTAGGATTGAATTTTCAGGATAAAAGCACTAAAATAACCCCAATTCCCAAGCTTTTGCCCAAAATGAATCCATGGATTTTTCCCATTTCTTCACGGTCTGGTTTGCAGATTCCAAACTGAAATGTATTTCCCCATTTTATTTATAATTTATTATTTAAATAAATTCAAAATCTTGGAGAATTTAATTATTCCAAATCCTAAAGGATTCAGTCCTAATCAATCCCTCCCTCCTAATGGATTTAAGGGGAAAATTCCCTTTAAAGAAAAAACTGGAAAATTCAGGTCACAGCAAGAAAAAAAAAACCAGGAAAATTTGGGGCACATGAAATAAAGAGCAGGAAAATCCAGGACACTTAAAATAAACCACTCTGGATTTGGGTGGTGTTTCCCTGGAATGGTTCCTTTGGAATATCTGAAGCCCAGAATTCTGTGGGGATGAGCTTGAGGGAGGTGATTTGATGGATCCTCCTCATTCCTGAGGGATTTGTAATTCCTGGATGGTGTTCCTTGGTTCTGGAATATTGGGATGTTCCTTTGGAATATCTGAAGCCTGGAATTCCGTGGGGATGAGATTGAGGTGGAGATGATTTGATGGGTCCTCCTCAATCCTGAGGAAAACTCCTGACAGATTTTTAATTCCAGGGTTGTATTTCCCTGGAGCGATGGTTCTGGGATATAGAATATTCCTCTGGAATATTTCATCCCCTGCCCAGAATTCCGCAGGGATGAGCTTTAGGGAGGTGATTTGATGGCTCCTCCTCATTCCCAAGGGATTTGTAATTCCTGGATCATGTTCCCTTGGAATGGTGGTTCTGGGACATTGGGATGGGTCCTCTGGAATACTGGAAGCCTGGAATTCCATGGGGATGAGATTGAGGTGGAGATGATTGATGGGTCCTCCTTATTCCTGACAGATTTGTAATTCCAGGATTGTATTTCCCTGGAACGATGGTTCTGGGATATAAAATATTCCTCTGGAATATTTGAAGCCCAGAATTCCGCAGGGATGAACTTTAGGGAGGTGATTTGATGGGTCCTCCTCGTTTCCAAGGAAAATTCCTGAGGGATTTGTAATTCCAGGATTGTATTTCCCTGGAATGATGGTTCTGGGATATTGGGATGGTTCCTCTGGAATATTTGAAGCCCAGAATTCCACAGGGATGAACTTTAGGGAGGTGATTTGGTGGGTCCTCCTCATTGCCAAGGGATTTGTAATTCCTGGATCATGTTCCCTTGGAATGATGGTTCTGGGATTTTGGGATGGTTCCTTTGGAATATTTAAAACCTGGAATTCTCAGGGATGAGCTTGAGGGGGAAGTGATTTGATGGATCCTCCTTATTCCTGCAGAGGATTCCCGAGGGATTTGTAGTTCCTGGATCATGTTCCCCTGGAATGATGGTTCTGGGATTGGGATGGTTCCTCTGGAATATTTGAAGCCCAGAATTCCATGGGGATGAACTTTAGGGAGGTGATTTGATGGGTCCTCCTCATTCCCAAGGGATTTGTAATTTCTGGATCATGTCCCCTTGGAATGGTGGTTCTGGGATTTTGGGATGGTTCCTTTGGAATATCTGAAGCCTGGAATTCTGCAGGAATGAGTTTGAGGGAAGTGATTTGATGACTCCTCCTCATTCCTGAGGAAAACTCCTGAGGGATTTGTAATTCCTGGATTTTGTTAGCTTGGAGTGATGGTTCTGGGATTGGGATGATTCCTTTGGAATATCTGAAGCCCAGAATTCCATGGGGATGAACTTTAGGGAGGCGATGTGATGGTGATTTGATGGATCCTCCTCTTTCCCGAGGAATTTGTAATTCCTGGATCATGTTCCCTTGGAATGATGGTTCTGGGATCTTGGGATGGTTCCTTTGGAATATTTAAAGCCCGGAATTCCATGGGGATGAACTTTAGGGAGGTGATTTGATGGCTCCTCCTCATTGCCAAGGGATTTGTAATTCCTGGATCACATTCCCTTGGAATGGTGGTTCTGGGACATTGGGATGGGTCCTCTGGAATACTGGAAGCCTGGAATTCCATGGGGATGAGATTGAGTTGGAGATGATTGATGGGTCCTCCTTATTCCTGAGGAAAATTCCTGAGGGATTTGTAATTTCTGGATTTTGTTAGTTTGGAACGATGGTTCTGTGATAGAGAATATTCTTCTGGAATATTTGAGGCCCAAAATTCCAAAGGGATGAACTTTAGGGAGGTGATTTTACAAGTCCCCCTCATTCCCTGAGAAAATTCCTGAGGGATTTGTAATTCCTGGATCACGTTTTCCCCGGAGTGATGGTTCTGGAACATTGCGATGGTTCCGTTGGAATATTTGAAGCCCGGAATTCCGCGGGGCTGAGACTGAGGCGGAGATGATTTGATGAATGCTCCTCATTCCCGCGGAAAATTCCCGATGGATTTGCAATTCCAGGAGAAGCCGTGGTGCCCGTGGCCAACTGCGATGTCAAGGAGTACAACTCCAACCCCAAGGAGCAGCTGCCCTTCAAGGAATACGTGCAGTACTGGCGGGAATACATCGGGAACGGCCACCGCTCCCCACGGGGCTGCCTCTACCTCAAGGACTGGCACCTGAGCAGGTCAGGGCTCGTTCCCAACAATCCAGCACCGGGAATGTTCCTCTGGAGAAGGGAGGCATCCGTGGAACCCTCAGAGCCCCTTTCAGAGCCCAAAGGGTGTCCAGGAGAGCTGGAGAGGGATCTGGGACAAGCATGGAATGACAGGACCCAGGGAATGGCTTCCCACTTAATTTATGAAGGAATTCCTGGTTGGGATGGAATTCCCAGAGAAGCTGCTCCATCCCTGGAACTGCCCAAAACCAACTTGGAGCACCCTGGAATAGTGGGAAGTGTCCCTGCCATGGGGCTGGGACTGGAAGTTCTTTAGGATCCCATCCAACCCTAAAATTTCCATGATTTTCAGTTGTTCCAGTTGGGGTTTTGAGGCAAAGCAGACAAGCTCAGCATCAGCACGGAGGGAAAATACTCCAACATTCCCTGAGGGATTCCAAAGCCTTGGCCTCCAGCTCCAAAAAGAGCCCCAAATTCCTCAAATCCCCGATATTCCAGGCTGATGTCATTCCCTCAGCCTCATTCCCAGCTTTTATTCCAAGCTCAAGATCCATTTAAATTCAATTTGGGCAGGAATTGCTGGCTGGGCAGGTTGGGAGGGGCTGGGATGGAATTCCCAGAGCAGCTGGGGCTGCCCCTGGATCCATGGAAGTGTCCAAGGCCAGGCTGGAGCTGCCTGGGACAGTGGGAATTGTCCTTGGCCATGGAAGGGGATGATCCTTAAGGTCCCTTCCCACCCAAACCATTCCATGTTTTCTCCCTATGGAAAATAGGACTGGAGCAGCTCCTACAGTCAGACCTGGAGTGGGATTTGGGTTGGGATTATTCCATGGCCATGTTGGATTTGGGATCCTTTCATAGCCACTGGCTTTTCTGGGAACATTCCCATTCCTTCCAGTTGCCTTCCCCCAGCTCTGCCTGTCCTTCTCCAGCTGGAAAAGAACCTTGGGAAGGAATTTTCCCTGTGGGAATGGGGAG
Organism: Ammospiza nelsoni; assembly: GCF_027579445.1. Classification (NCBI taxonomy): domain Eukaryota; kingdom Metazoa; phylum Chordata; class Aves; order Passeriformes; family Passerellidae; genus Ammospiza; species Ammospiza nelsoni. The sequence goes on along the minus strand of NC_080633.1, from coordinate 1,732,676 downwards.
GGGCTGGGATGGAATTCCCACAGAAGCCGTGGCTGCCCCTGAATCCCTGGAAGTGCCCAAGACCAGCTTGGAACAATCTGGGACAGTGAAAATTTGGGATAAGCTGCTCCTTCAACTCCTTTTCACCCCAAACCCCTGGAATTCCATCCTGAGGGATCCACCTTGCTCTTCCCACTGCATTTGGGGGATCCTGTTTTCCCAGGCTGCTTTTCCAAGTGTTTTTGTTTTCCAGAGCTTTTCCAGAGCAGGATGTTTACACCACTCCCGTGTATTTTTCCTCGGATTGGCTCAATGAATATTGGGATGCCGTGGCTGTGGATGATTTTAGGTTCGTCTACATGGGACCCAAGGGATCCTGGTAAGGCTCTCATCCCAAAAAATTCCTTTTGCAGCTGAATATCCCAGGAAATTATCCCATTATCCCTCAGGATAAGCCGGCAGGTTTCCCGGTGTCCTGGTTGGCTCTGGGTGGGAGGGAAAAGGGAAAACCCCAAATTGTGCCCACAAAAACAGAAAAAAAAAAAAAAAGTATCTGGGAGATTAAAGGAGAAATTCCCTTGGGATCAGCCACGTGGAATGTGCAGGGGTAACTCCAGTGTTTTCCAGGGGAAAATTCCAGGTGAAAATTCCAGCCCAGTGTTGGTTGTAAAGTTGAATTTGGGGTGTTTTTATCAGAATTCCCTGTCCTTAGGGGATTTTCAGGATAAATTAAAAAGAAGCACAAAGGATATAAAATACTCAGTTATCCAGCCAGAATTCCATCAGGAATTTTGGCATCAGTATCCATATAATGGCCTTTTAATAACCAAAACTCCCATCATCCAACTGAAATTCCATGAGGAATATTGGGATCAGCATCCATATAATAGCCAAAACTCCATAAAGTAGAGAAGATCTAAAACACTCCATTATCCAACCAAAATTCCATGGGGAATTTTGGGACCAGTATGGATACAGTGATTTTTTAATAGCCAAAACTCCCATCATCCGTCTGAAATTCCATGAGGAATTTTGGGATCAGCAACCACGTAATGCCCTATTAATAACCAAAACTCCCATCATCCAACCAAAATTCCATGAGGAATTTTGGGATCAGTAACCACGTAATGCCCTATTAATAACCAAAACTCCCATCATCCAGCTGAATTTCCATGAGGAATTTTGGGAAAGGTATGGATACAGTGGCTTTTTAATAACCAAAACCCCATAATCCAACTGAAATTCCTCACGGAAATTTGGGATCAGTATCCATATAGTGGCCTTTTAATAATCAAAACTCCACAATCCATCCAAAATTCCATGAAGATTTTCAGGATCAGTAGCCACATAATGGCCTTTTAATAACCAAAACCCCATAATCCAACTGAAAAATTCCTCATGGAATTTTGGGATTGGTATGGATTCAGTGGTGCTTTTATAGCCAAAACTCCAAAATCCAACTGAAATTCCATGAGGAATTTTGGGATCAGTAGCCACATAATGGCCTTTTAATAACCAAAATTCCCATCATCCAACCAAAATTCCATGAGGAATTTTGAGATTGGTATGGATACAGTGATTTTTTCATGGTCAAAACTCCATAACCCAATCAAAATTCCATTAAGAATTTTGGAAGCAGCATCCATATAACAGCCTTAATAGCCAAAACTCCATAATCCATCCAAAATTCCATGAGAAATTTTGGGAAAGGTATGGATACAGTAGCTTTTTAATAGCCAAAATTCCATAATCCAACTGAAATTTCTTATGGAATTTTGGGATCAGTATCCATATAATGGCCTTTTAATGGCCAAAACTCCATAATTCTTCTGAAATTCCATGAGGAATTTTGGGATCAGTATGGATATAGTGGCCTTTGAATAGTCAAAACCCCATAATCCAACTGAAATTACATCAGCAATTTTGGGATCAATATCCATATATTGGCCTTTTAATAGCCAAAGTCCATAATCCAACCAAAATTCCATGAGGAGTTTTGGGATCAGTATCCACGTAATGCCCTATTAATAAGCAAAACTCCCATCATCCAACCAAAATTCCATGAGGAATTTTGAGATTGGTATGGATACAGTGATTTTTTTCATGGTCAAAACTCCATAACCCAATCAAAATTCCATTAAGAATTTTGGAAGCAGCATCCATATAACAGCCTTAATAGCCAAAACTCCATAATCCATCCAAAATTCCATGAGAAATTTTGGGAAAGGTATGGATACAGTAGCTTTTTAATAGCCAAAATTCCATAATCCAACTGAAATTTCTTATGGAATTTTGGGATCAGTATCCATATAATGGCCTTTTAATGGCCAAAACTCCATAATTCTTCTGAAATTCCATGAGGAATTTTGGGATCAGTATGGATATAGTGGCCTTTGAATAGCCAAAACTCCATAATCCATTCGAAATTCCATGAGAAATTTTGGGATCAGCATCCATATAATAGCCTTCTAATAGTCAAAACCCCATAATCCAACTGAAATTACACCAGCAATTTTGGGATCAATATCCATATATTGGCCTTTTAATAGCCAAAGTCCATAATCCAACCAAAATTCCATGAGGAGTTTTGGGATCAGTATCCACGTAATGCCCTATTAATAACCAAAACTCCCATCATCCAACCAAAATTCCATGAGGAACTTTGGGATCAGCATCCATATAACAGCCTTTCAATAACCAAAACCGCATAACCCAACTGAAATTCCTCATGGAATTTTGGGATCGGCCCCCTCACCTTCTCAATGCCTCGAATCCACGTTGGAATTTTTCGGGATTGATTCCCGCCCGTCCCTGTTTTTTTCCCAGGACGCCGTTCCACGCCGACGTCTTCCGCTCCTACAGCTGGTCGGCCAACGTGTGTGGCAGGAAGAAATGGCTGCTGTATCCCGCGGGACAGGAGGAATTCCTGAAGGATCGCCACGGCAATCTCCCCTTCGACGTGACGGCTCCGGCTCTTCGGGACAAGAGGATTTATCCGCGCTACAGCCAGAGCCAGCCCCCTCTGGAGATTCTCCAGGAGGCCGGGGAGATCGTCTTCATCCCCAGCGGGTGGCACCACCAGGTTCACAACCTGGTGAGGGCATGGGTCCACTGGGAATCGCTCCGGGATCGGGAAGTTGGATCCCAAAGGTTTCGTTGGGACGGATGGAAATTGGGATTTCCAGGGAAAAGGTTGATCCGTTCTCCTGGGTGATGTTGGGAGGTTTGGAATGGTTTTCCCAGAGGAGCTTCATCCCTGGAAGTGTCCAAGGATAGCTTGGATGAGACTTGGAGCACCCTGGGATGGTGGGAATGGGATGGTCCCTAAGGTCCTTTCCCACCCAAAACATTCCAGGAATTCCGTGGGATAGAATTGGGGTGAGAAGGAGAGGAAGAGGAGGAGGACGAGGAAGATCCTGGAAAAAGGAAGAGGAGACAATGGAAATCCTTCCCAGGAAGGAGGAATTCCAGCTTGGAGCACTCTGGGATGGTGGGAATGGGATGGTCCCTAACGTCCTTTCCCACCCAAACCATTCCAGGAATTCCATGGCAGAGAATTGGGGTGAGGAAGAGGAGGAAGATCCCAGGGAAAAGGAAGAGAAAAGGATGAAAAAAGGAGGAATTCCAGCTCGGAGCACTCTGGGATGGTGGGAATGGGATGATCCCTAAGGTCTTTTCCCACCCAAACCATTCCAGGAATTCCATGGCATAGAATTGGGGTGAGGAGGAGAAAGATCCCGGGATAAAGGAATAGGAAACAATGGAAATCTTTCCCAGGAAGGAGAAATTCCAGCTTGGAGCACCATGGATAATGGGAAGTGTCCCTGCCCATGGGATGGGATGATCCTTAAGATCCCTTAAAATGGAATTTTTGGAGTGGCACATTCCATATTATCATCCCTAATAACTTAATTAGTGACTAATTACTAATTATCCATGGATTATCCCAGATTTTTGCCTCAGGAAGACACCATCTCCATCAACCACAGCTGGGTCAGTGGCAGCATTTTGGGAATTAGGGGTATTTTAGAAATTAGGGACATTTTGGATTTCTAAAGAAGGAATTAGGTTTTTGGAGCAGCAAATCCCATATTATCATCCCTAATCACTTAATTAGTATCTAATTACTTTTTATCCATAGATTGTCCCAAACTTTTCCCTCAGGAAGACACCATCTCCATCAACCACAGCTGGGTCAGCAGCCGCATTTTTGGAATTATGGATATTTTGGGTTTCTAAAGAAGGAATCAGGTTTTTGGAGTGGCAAACCCCATATTATAATCCTTAAAGACTTAATAAGTGTCTAATTGCTAATTATCCATGGATTATCCCAATTTTTTCCTTCAGGAAGACACAATTTCCATCAACCACAGCTGGGTCAGTGGCAGCACTTTGGGAATTATGGACATTTTGGATTGCTCAGGAATAGGATTTTTGGAGCAGCACATTCCATGTTATCATCCCTAAAAACTTAATTAATGAGTAATTACTAATTACATGTGGATTATCCCAAACTTCTCCCTCAGGAAGACACCATCTCCATCAACCGCAGCTGCGTCAGCGGCTGCATTTTGGGAATTAGGGACATTTTGGATTTCTAAAGAAGGAATCAAGTTTTTGGAGCGGCACATTCCATATTATCATCCCTAAAAACTTAATTAGTGACTAATATTACTAATTATCCATGGATTATCCCAAATTTTTCCCTCAGGAAGACACAATCTCCACCAACCACAGCTGGGTCAGCAGCCGCATATTGGCAATTAGGGACATTCTGGTTTGCAGGAATAGGATTTTTGGAGCAGCAAACCCCATATTATCATCCCTAATAATTTATTAATTGATAAATTACTAATTATCCATTGATTATCCCAAACTTTTCCCTCAGGAAGACACCGTTTCCATCAACCACAACTGGGTCAGCAGCAGCATTTTGGGAATTAGGGACATTGTGGGTTGCTCAGGATTTTTGGAGCAGTGCATTCCATATTATCATCCCTTATAACTTAATTAGTTGCTAATTACTAATTATCCATCAATTATCCCAGACTTTTCCCTCAGGAAGACACCATCTGCATCAACCACATCTGGGTCAATGGCAGCATTTTGGGAATTAGGGACATTGTGGGTTTCTAAAGAACAAATCTGGTTTTTAGAGCAGCACATTCCATATTATCATCCCTAATAACTTATTTATTGACTAACTACTAATTATCTGTGGATTATCCCAAATTTTTCCCTCAGGAAGACACCATCTCCATCAACCACAGCTGGGCCAGCAGCAGCACTTTGGGGATTAGGGACATTTTGGATTTCTAAAGAAGGAATCAGGTTTTTGGAGCAGCAAATCCCATATAATCATCCCTAATCACTTAATTAGTATCTAATTACTAATTATCCATAGATTATCCCAAACTTTTCCCTCAGGAAGACACCATTTCTATCAACCACAAGTGGGTCAATGGCTGCATTTTGAGATTTATGGATATTTTGGGTTTCTAAAGAAGGAATCAGGTTTTTGGAGCAGCACATTCCATGTTATCATCCCTAATAACTTAATTAGTTGCTAATTACTAATTATCCATGGATTATCCCTAACTTTTCCCTCAGGAAGACACCATCTCCATCAACCACAACTGGGTCAGTAGCAGCACTTTGGGAATTAGGGACATTCTGGGTTTCTAAAGAAGGAATCGGGTTTTTAGAGCAGCACATTCTGTATTATCATCCCTAATAACTTATTTATTGACTAATTGGTAATTATCCATGGATTATCCCAAACTTTTCCTTCAGGAAGACACCATCTCCATCAACCACAGCTGGGTCAGTGGCAGCACTTTGGGAATCAGGGACATAACAACTTGCTCAGGAATAGGATTTTTGGAGCCGCAAATCCCATGTTATCATCCCTAATAACCTAATTAGTGACTAATTACTAATTATCCATGGATTATCCGAAATTTTTCCCTCAGGAAGACACCATCTCCATCAACCACAGCTGGGTCAGTGGCAGCACTTTGGGAATCAGGGACATAACAACTTGCTCAGGAATAGGATTTTTGGAGCCGCAAATCCCATGTTATCATCCCTAATAACCTAATTAGTGACTAATTACTAATTATCCATGGATTATCCGAAATTTTTCCCTCAGGAAGACACCATCTCCATCAACCACAGCTGGGTCAGTGGCAGCACTTTGGGAATCAGGGACATAACAACTTGCTCAGGAATAGGATTTTTGGAGCCGCAAATCCCATGTTATCATCCCTAATAACCTAATTAGTGACTAATTACTAATTATCCATGGATTTTCCCAAATTTTTGTCCCTCAGGAGGACACCATCTCCATCAACCACAACTGGGTGAACGGCTGCAACGTGGCCGTCATGTGGAGCTTCCTGCAGGATGAGCTGGCGGCCGTCCAGAGGGAGATCAGCCAGTGGAAAGATCCCATGGACGATTGGCACCTCCAGTGCCAGGTACCCCCCGCTCCTGGATCATCCGGCATTTCCGGGATTCTTGGACTTCTCACGGCAGAATTTCCGTGGGTTTTAAGGAAGTAGGAGTTGGGGGGACAGCTTTGTTTTGTTGGGAAATGTTCCCTATAAAAGTTTGGGAATGCTGCCTGTAAAAGTTTGGGAATTGCTTCTGGTTGTTGGAACCTGCTGTGTCCAGGTTGGAATGTGTTGGTTGGAAAGGTGGGGAAAAATCAGGATCAGGAGAGCTGGGAATGTTCACATGGAGAAGGGAAAATCCTCAGAGCCCCTTCCAGAGCCTAAAGGGGCCCCAGAAAAACTGGAGAGGGATTTGGGATAAACCTGGAATGACAGGAGACAGGGAATGGCTTCCTATTGGAAAAAATGGGGATTTAGGGAAGGAATTCCTGGCTGGGATAAAATTTCCAGAGAGAAGCTGTGGCTGCCCCTGGATCCCTGGAACTGGGAAAGAATCCAGAAGATCAAACTTCACAATCCAACCAAAATTCCATGAGGAGGACAATGGGTGAAATTCCTTCCAAAATCTTCTGGATGAACCAAATCCCAAATTTATTTCTGGAAGCTGTTCCCTCTCCTTGGGTTGATTTCCTTCCAGAAATGAATATTTGGGAAAATCCCCACAGTTAATATTTGGGAAAAACAGTCCAGCTCCAGAAAAGCTGGAGAGGGATTTGGGATAAACCTGGAATGACAGGACACAGGGAATGGCTTCCCATTGGAAAAATGGGGATTTAGGGGGAATTTCGGGATGGAATTCCTGGCTGGGATAGAATTCCCATAGAAGCTGTGGCTGCCCCTGGATCCCTGGAGCTGGGAAAGAATCCAAAAGACCAAACTCCACAATCCAACCAAAATTCCATGAGGAAGAGGGTGGGTGGGATTCCTTCCAAAAACTTATGGATGAGGAAAATTCCATTTTATTTCTGGAAGCTGTTTCTTCTCCTTGGGTTGATTTCCTTCCAGAAATGAATATTTGGGAAAAACAACTCAGTGTCTTTGGATCCAGAAGCAATTCCAATGAAAAAATTATTAAACATAATTATTTATGATTCCAAAGAATTCCCAACTTCATCAGATCCAATTTTAGGGATTTTTTCCTGCTGTCATTCCCACTCTCACTCCGTTTCCCCCTTTAGCTGATCATGAAATCCTGCACGGGCATCGACTACAAGGAATTCTACAACTTCCTCAAAGTCATCGCGGAGAACCGGATTTCGGTGCTGGAGAAGGGCCTGGACGAGGAATCCTCATCCCAGAACAATTCCAAAGCCGCCATTTCCACCCTGGGAATGCTGCACGCCGTGTTTGACCTCAAGCGGACGGTGAAGGTGCTGAGCTCGTTAAGCGCTAACGAGGATTTCCGCAAGCTGGACCTGACCTCCCTGAGCCCTTCTCCAGAGGCTCTGCTCCAGCACCTGGAGTCGGCCATAGACACGGCCCTGCTCTGAATTCCTGCTTTTCCAAGAGGTTTTCCAAAGGTTTGGAGAAGGAAATGGACTTGGACAAGAGCTTCACCCAGCAGGAGGAGGGAGAACGGAAGGAGGGAGAACATTCCCAAGGTTCTGAGTGGTTTGCAGGAATTAAGGAGAAAACCACCCCAGCCAAAGGAAAATGCCAAACTTCCTTAGGGTTCTGAGCATCACTCAGGTCAAAAATTCCCTCTGGATCATCTGCTGTTGGAATGATGCAAATTCCCTGTGCTAAAGCTCAGCTTTGTTAAAACCTCTTCTCTTCCAGGTCCAGCTCACCTTTTCCATTCCTTTTTTTGGGAATTCCATGGAAGCCTGAGCTGGAGCCAGGATTTGGGAATGTTGATTCCATGTCTTCCAAAGTGGGATTTCCAAGGCTGAGACGCTCAGGATTAAATTTAATTTAATTCAACTCCCAGCAAAACCTGCCTTGGTATATCCCAATAATAAACAGGAATGGGAATGCGCTCCCAGAATTCCCTCCAGGAAAGATCAGGAAAGTTCTGAGTGGTTTGGAGGAATTAAGGAAAAAAACATCCCAGCCAAAGGAAATCCAAAATTTTTTAGGATTCTGAGCATCACTCAGGGCAAAAATTCCCTGTGGATCAAGCCTGGAAGTGGAATGAAGCAAATTCCCTGTGCTGAAGCTCAGCTTTGTTAAAACCTCTCCTCTTCCCGGTGTAGCTCAGCTTTTCCATCCTTTTTTATGGAATTCCAGCTGCTGAATTCCATGGAAGCTGAGCAGGAGCCAGCACCTGGAATCAGCCATAGACACGGCCCTGCTCTGAATTCCTGCTTTTCCAAGAGGTTTTCCAAAGGTTTGGAGGAGGAAATGGACTTGGACAAGAGCTTCACCCAGCAGGAGGAGGGAGAACGGAAGGAGGGAGAACATTCCCAAAGTTCTGAGTGGTTGGGAGGAATCAAGGAAAAAACCATCCCAGCCAAAGGAAAATCCCAAACTTCCTTAGGATTCTGAGCAGGCACTCAGGGCAAAAATTCCCTGTGGATCAAGCCTGGAAGTGGAATGAAGCAAATTCCCTGTGCTGAAGCTCAGCTTTGTTAAAACCTCTCCTCTTCCCGGTGTAGCTCAGCTTTTCCATCCTTTTTTATGGAATTCCAGCTGCTGAATTCCATGGAATCTGAGCTGGAGCCCGGATTTGGGAATGTTGATTCCATGTCTTCCAAAGTGGGATTTCCAAGGCTGAGACGCTCAGGATTAAATTTAATTTAATTCAACTCCCAGCAAAACCTGCCTTGACTCTTCCCAATAAAAAGCAGGAATGGGAATGTGCTCCCAAAATTCCACACTCTATCCCAAGCTCCAGAATTCCCTCCAGGAAAGATCAGGAAAGTTCTGGGTGGTTTGGAGGAATTAAGGAAAAAAACAAAAACCATCCCAGCTAAAGGAAAATCCCAATTTTTTGAGGATTCTGAGCAGGCACTCAGGGAAAAAATTCCTTGTGGAATTTTTTTGCGGATCCAGCACCTCCTGCACGCTTCCACAGCACAATTCCCACCCAGAATATTCCCAGAGGAACCCCCCCTCCTGCTTTTCCTTGGAAAAATCCCAAAACCTGGAAGCACAAATGGCTGCACACTGTTACCTTCAGGCCTCGCTTGAACTCCTCCCGAAATCAAAGCCGAGAAAAACTTGGAATTTCGGGAAGTTTTAGGAAGTCAAACTGAAAATCCACCTCGTTTTCCTTGAATTCCTTGGAATTTTTACCCCCCCTGCACTTTGCATGTCCTTTTCCAGTAGGAATTTTGCATTTTTTCTTCATTCCAAAAATACCAAGGAGTCGTTTTCCCGGATTCTTGAAGACGACAAGAATTGGAATAAGGAGCACGCAGAGCCTGGAATCTTCAAAATTCCAAAGTTTTATTTAAATAAAAATTCCTGGCAAACTTCCAGTTAGAGTCTCTCATTAATATATTAATTATTAATTAGTAATATAGGAATTAATCGGTTATTTATTACAGGATAAAAATTTGGGGAAAATGGGAGGAAAAAGCTTGGAGGGTTTTGTTTTCCCAGAGTCACCTGGATAAGGTTTAAAATTCCTTGGAAAAATGAAGAAATTCCATGGAAAAATTATAAAAATCCCATTTATTTAAAGGTTTGGACTTCCAATTTTTCTTCATTCCCAAAAATATCAAGGATCCACTTCTCCTTCATTTAGAAAATTCCCAAATTCCTGAAAACAAAGAAGATGGGAAGCAGGAGCACGTGGATCCTGGAATTTCTTCAAAATTCCCATAATTTTATTTAAATAAAAATTCCTGGCAAACTTCCCATGGGATTCTGCCATTAATGAAATAATTATTGTAATTAATCTGTTATTTATTACATGATAAAATTTGGGAAAATGGGAGAAAAAAACTTGGAGGGTTTTGTTTTCCCAGAGTCACCTGGATAAGGCAAAAAATTCCTTGGAAAAATGAAAAAATCCCAAGGGGAAAATTATAAAAATCCCATTTATTTAAAGGTTTGGACTTCCAATTTTTCTTCATTCCCAAAAATATCAAGGATCCACTTCTCCTTCATTTAGAAAATTCCCAAATTCCTGAAAACAAAGAAGATGGGAAGCAGGAGCACGTGGATCCTGGAATTTCTTCAAAATTCCCATAATTTTATTTAAATAAAAATTCCTGGCAACCTTCCCATGGGATTCTCCCAATAATATAATAATTCTTGTAATTAATCTGTTACTCATTAAATGATAAAATTTGGGAAAAATGGGGGAAAAAAACTTGGAGGGTTTTGTTTTCCCAGAGTCACCTGGATAAGGTTTAAAATTCCTGGGAAAAATGAAGAAATTCCAGGGAAAAAAAGACAAAAATCCCATTTTTTGAAAGCTTTGGATTTCCAATTTTTTGTTTCCAAAAAAATCAAGGAGCACTTTCCTTAATTTAGAAAATCAGGAAAATTTGGGGAAAACACCTGGAAAAAGCTTGGGGAGTTTTATTTTCCTGGATAAGAAAAAAAAAAATCCCAGGAAAAATGGAAAAAATGGGATAAAAACTGTCAAAAACAAGATTTTTTAGGACTATTTTAAAATTATTTTGGGATGCTGGGAACAGCATCCCAAATATCCATTGGGAATATCCCAAATATTCTTTTTCCAAAGGGAAATTCCAGCTCAGAGCACAAATCCAGCTGGGATTGGAGTTTTTATTCCATAATTTCTGGTTGTTTTCTTGGAATTTCCCAAAATTTGGGAGAAATCCATGTTTTTTCCAAGCCCTCCAGAATCCCAAGGTGTGGGATCACCCCTGAGGTCTCTCAAGGAGAAATAAAAATCTTGGAGCATGGGAAAATCAGGAAATTTGGGAATAGCAGCTTCCAAATGGAATTGGAAAAATCCTGAGTTGGGAAAAATAGGAAAAGGAGTGGTGGGAAAAATCTCCTCCAATTCCCAGAATTTTTTAGGAGTTTTGGGATGAGTTTCCCTTCTCAGTGCAAGAAATCCCATTAAAAATTGGGTTTTCCCAAAGAAATTCTTTTTCTGGGAATTTTCCAGTGCAAAAAATAAATAAAATCCTCATCCTGAGCAGGGAAAGGAGATTTTTCCTGGGAATTATTTACAGGAAAAGAGGATAAAACTCCAAAAACAAAACCTTGGAGATGGAAATTCCAGCCCTTCCAGTGTTTTTGGGATTAGGAAAACCTCGGCTGGGGAGGAATTCTTCCCTTTGAAGGCAGCCAGGGATAAAATTTCCACTTTTTACAGCGGGGTTTGGTCCAGAAAATTCCGGAAAATTCCGATTTTCCCCATGGATCAGGAGCTGTGGGAGTTTTCCTTTGGATGGAGCCGGATCCTCTGGATGTGTTCATAGCACGACTGGGGAGGGAACAGAGAAAAAAATCAGGGAAAAATTTGGGAATTCTGGGATCAAATCCAGGCAGAAAATCCCTGCTGATCCCAAGGAGAATTCCAACAGAATTCAATCTGTCTGGAATTAAGGATTAGGATTTTTTTCCCAGCCCAGCAAGGGAATAAAATCTCAAAAATTCCATTCCAGAAAAGCTGGAATTTTGCTGGAATTCCTGGAAAAAAAATTTCCTTACCTCCAGTGTTGTCAGCAGGAAGTCCAGCATTCCTCCCTGGTTGGTCGGATCCATCAAATCCCGGATCAGGTGGATTTCAGCTCCCAGGTGTTGGATCCTAGGGAAAAACAAATCCCAAAATCCAGGAAAAATCTCAGGGCATGTGGAGGGGTTGGAATTTTGGAGAAGAGTAGGAAAACTCTGGAATTCCGGTGCTGGTGCATCTGGATCTGCTGGAGGGATCTGGGATCTCGGAATCGCAGAATCCTGGAACTCCAGGATCACAGAATCAGAGAATTCCAGAGTCACAGAATCCAAGAATTCCAGAATCCCAGAATTTCTGAACTCCAGAGTCCCAGAATCACAGAACTCCACGTTTCCAGAATAACAGAATTCCAGAATCTCAGAATCCCAAAATTCCAGAGTCCTGGAACTCCAGGTTTCCAGAATCAGAGAATTCCAGAGTCACAGAATCCAAGAATCTCGGAATCCCAGAACTCCAGAATCACAGAACTCCAGGTTTCCAGAATCAGAGAATTCCAGTGTCACAGAATCCAAGAATCTCAGAAGCCCAGAATCCCAGCATTCCAGATTTCCAGAACTCCAGGTTTCCAGAATCACAGAATTCCAGAATCCCAGAATTCTGGAATCCCAGAGTCCTGGCACTCCAGATTTCCAGAATCGTAGAATTCCAGAGTCACAGAATCCAAGAATCTCAGAATCCTGGCATTCCAGAATCCCAGAACTCCAGATTTCCAGAATCACAGAAATCCATATTTCCAGATTCATAGAATTCCAGAATCACGGAATCCAAGAATTCTAGAATCCCTGAATCCCAGAACTCCAGGTTTCCAGAATCATAGAATTCCAGAGTCTCAGAATCCCAGAATCCTGGCATTCCAGAATCCCAGAACTCCAGATTTCCAGATTCACAGAATTCCAGAATCCCAGAATCCCAGAACTCTGGAATCACAGAACTCCAGGTTTCCAGAATCATAGAATTCCAGAGTCACAGAATCCAAGAATCTCGGAATCCCAGAACTCCAGAATCACAGAACTCCAGATTTCCAGAATCAGAGAATTGCAGAGTCACAGAATCCAAGAATCTCAGAAGCCCAGAATCCCTGCATTCCAGATTTCCAGAACTCCAGGTTTCCAGAATCAGAGAATTCCACAATCTCAGAATCTAAGAATTGCGGAATCCCAGAATCCTGGAACCCCAGTTTTCCAGAATCACAGAATTATGGAGTCACAGAATCCAAGAATCTCAGAATCCCAGAACTCCAGATTTACAGAATCATAGAAATCCATATTTCCAGATTCATAGAATTCCAGAATCCCAGAATCACAGAACTCCAAAATCACAGAACTCCAGGTTTCCAGAATCAGAGAATTCCAGTGTCATAGAATCCAAGAATCTCAGAATCCCAGAACCCCAGCATTCCAGATTTCCAGAATCCCAGAATTCCAGAATTCTGGAATCCCAGAGTCCCAAAATCCCAGAGACCCGGAACTCCAGATTTTCAGAATCACAGAATTCCAGAGTCACAGAATCCAAGAATCCTGGAATCCCAGAACTCCAGAATCACAGAATCATAGAATTCCAGAATCCCAGAACTCCAGATTTCCAGAATCAGAGAATTCCAGAGTCACAGAATCCAAGAATCTTGGAATTCCAGCCTTCCAGAATCCCGAGATCCAAGAACTCCAGAGTGTTTGGGGCTGGGAAGCTCCTTCAGGGAAATCCATGAGCAGGGATTTCCCATTATCCCAATTTTTTCCAAGCGCTTCCCACTGGGAACACTTCCAGGGATGGATCAGCCACAACTTTGGGATACCCCATCCCAAGAAAATTCCAGATCCGTCCATAGGAAATTCCAGTCGCTGGATGGAATTTTGGATTCTTCATCTCCCAACAGAATCCCAGTCCCTGCTGAGGGTGGAAAATTCCTGTGGGAATCCCAGAATTCCAGAGTGTTTGGGGTTGGAAAGGTCCTTAATGATGATCCATGGGCAGGGACCTCCCACTATCCCAATTTTCTATGGGATAAGAGGTGGACTGGGATAAAAGGAACGATTTTCCATTAAAACCTTGGAATATCATCTGGGATAAGGCACAGACAGTCTGGAATTCCAGGATAAAAGGAATCACTTTTTCCATGAAATATCCTTTGGGATAAGAGATGGACACTCTGGAATTCTGGGATAAAAGGAATCTCATTTCCATGAAAACCCTGGAATTCCTCTGGGATAAGACACAGACACTCTGGACTTCCAGGATTAAAAGAATCTGATTTTCCATGAAATATTGTCTGGGATAAGACACAGACAGTCTGGAATTCTGGGATAAAAGGAATCACTTTTCCCATTAAAACCCTGGAATATTGTCTAGGATAAAACATGGAAACTCTGGAATTCCAGGATAAAATGAATCTGATTTTCCATGAAAATCCTGGAAGAGGCTCTGAGATAAGACACAAACTCTGGAATTGTAGGATAAAAGTAATCTCATTTCCATGAAATATCTCTGCCATAAGACACAGACACTCTGGAATTCCGAGATAAAAAGAATCTGATTTTCCATGAAATATTGTCTGGGATAAGACATGGACAGTCTGGAATTCTGGGATAAAAGGAATCACTTTTTCCATGAAAACCCCAAAATATCCTTTGGGATAAGACACAGACACTGTGGAATTCCAGGATAAAAGGAATCACTTTTTCCATTAAAACCCTGGAATTCCTCTGGGATAAGACATGGACACTCTGGACTTCTGGGATAAACGGAATCTGATTTTCCATGAAATATCCTTTGGGATAAAACGTAGACTCTCTGGAATTCTGGGATAAAAGGAATCACTTTTTCCATGAAAACCCCGAAATATCCTTTGGGATAAGACACAGGCAGTCTGGAATTCCAAGATAAAAGGAATCTCATTTCCATGAAATATCCTTTGGAATAAAACACAGACACTGGAATTCTGGGATAAAAGGAATCTGATTTTCCATTAAATATTGTCTGGGATAAGACATGGACACTCTGGAATTCTGGGACAAAAGGAATCTCATTCCCATTAAATATCCTTTGGGAAAAAAACACAAACACTCCAGAATTCCATCCACACTTTATATCCCAAAAACCCAACCGCGCCTCTGGAAAAAAAAAAAAAAAAAAACACACAAAAACCCCAACACATCCAACCCCAGATCCCAAAAGTTTCCATTGGAATTCTTCCAGCTGGAAACATTCCAGAGGGAACGAGTTGCACTCACTTGGCCCGGGACACGACGAAGACGAGCAGCGGCAGGAGGTCGTCCATGGGCAGCCGGTACTCGGCGCCGCGCAGCCGCGACACCGTCAGCTCCAGCTCCTCGTACGTCCTGCGCAGGATCTCCAGCTTCTGCCGCGGGTCCACCGTCGTGCTGTGAGGGGGGGAAAAACAAACGTGGAGAAGCTGCACCCGGAAAAACGGGGTTTAATTAAAAAAAAAAAATTGGGGATTAAGGGATTTCGGGAGATTTGGAGTTCGTGGATTGGCTCCAAAGGGTGGAGGAAAGAGAAGCAACAAGAGCCGGGGCCAGGAGATATTCCAGGGTGGAATGGGACACTGCTGGTGTCTTCCATATTGTGTCCAATCCCCCAGGATGGGACATTCCTGCTGTCTCAAATATGGAATAGGACATTCTTGGGATCTCTGAAGTGGAATGGGACATTCCTGGCATCTCCCATATTGAATGGGACATTCCTGGAGATCCTCTTCTGGAGGATCTCCAGCTTCTCCCGCGGATCCACCGTGGTGCTATGGGGGTAAAAGAGCCGTGGAAAAGCTGCACCCGGAAAAACGGGGTTTAGGAAAAAAAAAAAATTCGGGATTAAGGGATTTCGGGAGATTTGGAGTTCGTGGATTGGCTCCAAAGGGTGGAGGAAAGAGAAGCAACAAGAGCCGGGGCCAGGAGATATTCCAGGATGGAATGGGACGCTGCTGGTGTCTTCCATATTGGATGGGACGTTCCTGCTGTCTCAAGTATGGAATAGGACATTCTTGGGATCTCTGAAGTGGAATGGGACATTCCTGGTCTCTCTCATATGGAATGGGACATTCCTGGTCTCTCTCATATTGAATGGGACATTCCTGGAGATCCTCTTCTGGAGGATCTCCAGCTTCTCCCGCGGATCCACCGTGGTGCTATGGGGGGTAAAAGAGCCGTGGAAAAGCTGCACCCGGAAAAACGGGGTTTAGGAAAAAAAAATAAATTCGGGATTAAGGGATTTCAGGAGATTTGGAGTTCGTGGATTGGCTCCAAAGGGTGGAGGAAAGAGCAGGCACCAAGGTTGGGCCAGGAGATGTTCCAGGGTGGAATGGGACCTCCTGGGATCTCCAGTATTGGATGGGACATTCCTGGTGTCTCCCATGTCTCCCATATGGAATGGGACGTTCCTGGTGTCTCCCGAGTGGAATGGGACAATCCTGGAGATCCTCTTCCAAAGGATTTCCAGCTTTCCCCTGGGATGCACCGTGGTGCTGTCAGGATAAAAGAGCCATGGAAAAGCCGTGAAAAAAATAAATTAGGGATGAAAGGATTGATGGATTGGCTCCAAAGGGTGGAGGAAAAAGGAGGCTCCAAGGTTGGGCCAGGAGATGGTCCAGGGTGGGATGGGACATTCCTGGGATCTCATATATGGAATGGGACATTTGAGGATTTCAGGAATTCTGAGCTCTTTTGGGAGCTGGGCTCCAAGGCTTTGGAACCCCTCAGGGAATGTTGGAATATTTTCCCTCCGTGCTGATGCTGAGCTCGTCTGCTTTGCCTCAAAACCCCAGCTGGAACAACTGAAAATCATGGAATTGTGGAATTTTCAGGGTTGGATGGGATCCTAAAGAACATCCACCTCCAACCCCATGGCAGGGACACTTCCCACTATCCCAGACTGCTCCAAGTGTCCAGCCTGGCCTTGGACACTTCCATGGACCCAGGGGCAGCCACAGCTTCTCTGGGAATTCCATCCCAGCCCCTCCCCAACCCTCCCAGCCAGGAACTCCTTCCCAGGGAATATCTGTGGGAAGTGAAGATGCTGAGCAGAAAATTACTGGATTTCATCATTGATGTCATCGTGAAATTTTGGAGGGAAAAATTCCATGGAGTTCGCTTTGAACCAGAAAGCACATCCCAAACAACTTTTCCTTAAATAATGAATGGAATGGCATGGGAATGCTTTTAAAACAGGTACAAATTCCTGACATTTCCCAAAAATAAATCCCTGGATTTGAGTGGGAAGAGCTGGACAGGACTCACATGAGCTTCTGCAGGCACTCGGTGGCCGACAGGAAACATTTGTCCTTGATCAGGGAGCGCCTCTGGAAAAGAGACAGGAATACCTTTGGAATGTCAGGGGCAGAGATTCCAGAGCCATCCCACAAAACCTCCGTGGAAATCCACAGGCAGAGCCTCTGGACGGGAGCTGATCATGGAGCTCGGATTCCTGGGATTCGCTGGGAGAAGCTCTGTCCCCATCCAAGCCCAATTCCATGTCCCATTCCCATTCCCGGCTGGCTCCGAGGGTTTTCCTTACCTGGTTGGAGGTCAGGGAGAGGTCTTTGAGAGGCCACAGGTGCCTGGAAAGGGAAAAGCAGGAATTAGGATGGATTCCATCCTGAATCCCCTCAATTCTTCCATCTCCTCCTCCAAGGTGCTGCCAAAGCTTTGGAGGCTTCATTTGCTTCTCTCTTGGCCCTGCTCCAGGTGGGATTTGCCTCAGGAACCTGGGAGCTCCCATCCCATGGATCCACTTCCCTGGGAGCTCCCATCCCATGGATCCACTTCCCTGGGAGCTCCCATCCCATGGATCCACTTCCGTGGGAGATCCCATTCCAGGGATCCACCTCCCTGGGTGCCTCCATGCCATGGATCCAATTCCCTGGGAATTCCAGCCCATGGATCCACTTCCATCAGAGCTCCATTCCATGGATCCACTTCCCTGGGAGTTCCCATCCCCACGGATCCACTTCCCTGGGTGCTCCCATCCCATGGATCCACTTCCCTCCATCCCATGGTTCCACTTCTATCAGAGCTCCCATCCCATGGATCCACTTCCCTGGGAATTCCATCCCATGGATCCACTTCCCTGGAAGCCTCCACTCCCATGGATCCATTTCCCTGGGTGCCTCCATCCCCATGGATCCACTTCCATCACAGGTCCCATCCCGTGGATCCACTTCTCTCCATGCCACAGATCCACTTCCCTGGAAACCTCCATCCCCATGGATCCATCTCCCAGGGAGTTTCCATCCCATGGATCCACTTCCCTCCACCCTATGGATCCACTCCCCTCAGAGATCCCATTCCATGGATCCACTTCCCTGGGAGCCTCCATCCCACAGATCCACTTCCCTGGGAGATCCCATTCCATGGATCCACTTCCATCAGAACTCCATCCCATGGATCCACTTCTCTCCATTTCATGGATCCACTTCCTTGGTGCCTCCATCCCATGGATCCACTTCCCTGGGAGCTCCCATCCCATGGATCCACTTCCCTCCATCCCATGGATCCACTTCCCTCCATCCCATGGATCCACTTCCCTAGGAGCTCCCATCCCATGGATCCACTTCCCTCCATCCCATGGATCCACTTCCCTAGGAGATCCCATCCCATGGATCCATGGGAAGCTCCATCCCTGGGAGCTCCCATCCCATGGATCCCCTTCCCTGGGGATCCCATCAGAGTATGTGTTCCTCAGGGACGATCCCAGGAAAATCCGTGAGAAATTTTGGCACTTTTGGATCCAATTCCTCTCATTTCTTTTGGATGGAATCCAATTGAGACCCTGGATCTGCTGCGCTCCTGAAATCCTGGAGGGAAATTCCCAAGCTGCTTCCCATCACTTCCAGAGGTGGATCCAGGAGCACGAATGAATGAGAGAAACACCTGCCTCCACTTTTTCCATCTTTTCAGTTGGTATTCCCGTATTTTAAAAGGGAATGCCCTGGAATAAACATTCCTTTTCCAAGATATTTAACAATTCCAGATGATTTGGAGAAAAAAAATTGGGAATTTTCCACACAAAAATGAGGATTAGCAGGGATAACAGCAGTTTTCCATTACCAATTTTCCTTCCAACCAAACATTCCCAAGTAGGAATTCTGGGAGAAATTCCAGTGAAAAACTGGGAAAAACCAATGCTGAACCCAACAACAACTCAACCTTTCTGGGATTTTCCCTGGGGATGGAAAAAATCCCGCTTACTTCTGCACATCCAGGAACTCCAGGAGCTGGATATCCGGGAAGAGGCTGAGCTCCACAATTCCCTGGCAGTAGAGCTCGTCCTCACGCTGGTGCTGGAGCATGTAGAGCATGGAGAGCTCGGGATAGAATCCGGGCAGGATCAGCGGCAGCACCAGGCTGGGGCCCTTCCCGAGACTGGAAAACAGGGAAAAAACCCGGGATTTTCCAGGGAAATCCATGTGGATATTCCCAAACCCATGAGGGCATTTCCGAGGGGTTCTCCTTGTTTTCTGCTCTTCTGAGCTTGGCACGGTTGGGTTACGGTGGCCACAAGTTGGTCCAAGAGGATCTGGTGCTCCAGATCTCCAGGGAATTCACTGGGAGAAACCAGGAGCTCCAGATCTCCAGAATCACCAGGAAAAACCTGGAGCTCCAGGAGATGTTTGGAGTCTCTGGGAAAACCGGGAGCAGCAGGAGATCTCCAGGAAATTCACTGGGAGAAATCTGGAGCTCCAGATCTCTGGAGTTACCAGGAAAAACCTGGAGCTCCACATCTCCAGAGTCACCAGGAAAACCAGGAGCTCCAGGAGATGTTTGGAGTCTCTGGGAAAACTTGGGGCAGCAGGGGATCTCCAGGAAATTCACTGGGAGAAACCTGGAGCTCCAGATCTCCGGAGTCACCAGGAAAAACCTGGAGCTCCAGATCTCCAGAGTCACCAGGAAAAACCTGAAGCAGCAGGAGATGTCCAGGAAATTCACTGGGAAAAACCTGGAGCTCCAATCTCCAGAGTCACCAGGAAAAACCTGAAGCAGCAGGAGATCTCCAGGGAACTCACTGGGAGAAACCTGGAGCTCCAGACCTCTGGAGTCATCAGGAAAAACCTGGAGCTCCAGGAGATGTCTGGAGTCCCTGGAAAAATCTGGAGCAGCAGGAGATCTCCAGGGAATTCACTGGGAGAAACCAGGAGCTCCAGATCTCCAGAATCACCAGGAAAAACCTGGAGCTCCAGGAGATGTTTGGAGTCTCTGGGAAAACCGGCAGCAGCAGGAGATCTTCAGGAAATTCATGGGGAGAAATCTGGAGCTCCAGATCTCTGGAGTTACCAGGAAAAACCTGGAGCTCCAGATCTCCAGAGTCACCAGGAAAACCAGGAGCTCCAGGAGATGTTTGGAGTCTCTGGGAAAACTTGGGGCAGCAGGGGATCTCCAGGAAATTCACTGGGAGAAACCTGGAGCTCCAGATCTCCGGAGTCACCAGGAAAAACCTGGAGCTCCAGATCTCCAGAGTCACCAGGAAAAACCTGAAGCAGCAGGAGATGTCCAGGAAATTCACTGGGAAAAACCTGGAGCTCCAATCTCCAGAGTCACCAGGAAAAACCTGAAGCAGCAGGAGATCTCCAGGGAACTCACTGGGAGAAACCTGGAGCTCCAGACCTCTGGAGTCATCAGGAAAAACCTGGAGCTCCAGGAGATGTCTGGAGTCCCTGGAAAAATCTGGAGCAGCAGGAGATCTCCAGGGAATTCACTGGGAGAAACCAGGAGCTCCAGATCTCCAGAATCACCAGGAAAAACCTGGAGCTCCAGGAGATGTTTGGAGTCTCTGGGAAAACCGGCAGCAGCAGGAGATCTTCAGGAAATTCATGGGGAGAAATCTGGAGCTCCAGATCTCTGGAGTTACCAGGAAAAACCTGGAGCTCCAGATCTCCAGAGTCACCAGGAAAACCAGGAGCTCCAGGAGATGTTTGGAGTCTCTGGGAAAACTTGGGGCAGCAGGGGATCTCCAGGAAATTCACTGGGAGAAACCTGGAGCTCCAGATCTCCGGAGTCACCAGGAAAAACCTGGAGCTCCAGATCTCCAGAGTCACCAGGAAAAACCTGAAGCAGCAGGAGATGTCCAGGAAATTCACTGGGAAAAACCTGGAGCTCCAATCTCCAGAGTCACCAGGAAAAACCTGAAGCAGCAGGAGATCTCCAGGGAATTCACTGGGAGAAACCTGGAGCTCCAGACCTCTGGAGTCATCAGGAAAAACCTGGAGCTCCAGGAGATGTCTGGAGTCCCTGGAAAAATCTGGAGCAGCAGGAGATCTCCAGGAAATTCACTGGGAAAAACTTGGAGCTCCAGATCTCCAGAATCACCAGGAAAACCAGGAGCTCCAGGAGATGTTTGGAGTCTCTGGGAAAACCGGCAGCAGCAGGGGATCTCCAGGAAATTCACTGGGAGAAATCTGGAGCTCCAGATCTCTGGAGTTACCAGGAAAAACCTGGAGCTCCACATCTCCAGAGTCACCAGGAAAAACCTGAAGCAGCAGGAGATGTCCAGGAAATTCATTGGGAAAAACCTGGAGCTTTAATCTCCAGAGTCCCCAGGAAAACCTGGAGCTCCAGATCTCCATGGGATGGGAGCTCCAATGGAAGTGGAGTCACCAGGAAAAACCTGGAGATCTTTGGAGGCACTGGGAGAAACCTGGGCACTGAGCCTGGCTCAAGCAGACAAAGTCTGGGCACTGAGCCTGGCTCAAGCAGACAAAGTCTGGGCACTGAGCCTGGCTCAAGCAGACAAACACAAGCCCAGCACTTCCTGAATTTCAGGACCCCTCATAAATCCCACCGGCATCTGAACACGGAACCTCCGGGGGCACCACCAACCTGGGATCCACATCCTCCGAGGGCGCGCGGCCCTTCCGCTCCAGGGCCACCCGCAGCAAACCCCTGGGGAGAAAAAGCAAGGATTAGCTCCTTCCCTGGTTTTATTTAAGGATAATTTGTTCCCAAATGAGGCGCTGTCCCAGCACCCAGTGGGAGATCAGTGAAAATCCCTGGAATTCCGGCAGAGCTGTTGCAGTGTTTGAGGGGTTTCTGCTGGAGCAGCACAAGCACCAGGAATGGCTGAGAACTGCAGAATTTCCATGGATTCTGAAGAGCACGGTGGCCACAATTCCTGATCCCACTCTGGAAAAGGAGCTGGGCTTTGTCTCAGTTTTCCAGATAATCCTGGAATGGTTCAGGTTGGATTTTAGGAATTCCTGGCTGGGAGGGTGGGGAGGGGCTGGGATGGAATTCCCAGAAAATCTGTGGCTGCCCCTGGATCCCTGGAAGTGTCCAGGGAGAGGCTGGATGGGGCTTGGAGCGCCCTGGGAAAGCAGGAAGGGACTGGAGCGGGATGAGATTTCCAACCCAAAGCATTCCATGATCCCATTTTTCCTTCCGTCACGGATTTCCAACCACAGGGATTTGTGCTCTGACTGATGCTGTCACCTCAAGGAAGCAACTCTGCCAGGAACTCCCAAAGACTCCCAGGAATTGTCAAGAATTCCCAAGAATTACAAAGAACTCCCAAGAATTCAGAAGAATTCCCAAGAATTATAAAGAACTCACAAGAATTTGGAAGAATTCCCACAAATTACAAAGAGCTCACAAGAATTCTCAAGAACTCCCAAGAATTACAAAGGACTTCAAAGAATTCAGAAGAATTCCCAAGAATTACAAAGACTCCCGAAAATTCTGAAAAATTCCCAAGAATTCCAAAGAGCTCCCAAGAATTCCCAAGAATTCAGAAGAATTCCCAAGAATTACAAAGAACTCCCAAGAACTCCCAACAAATTCAAAGAATTCACAAGAATTCAGAAGAACTCCCAAGAATTTAGAAGAATTCCCAAGAATTCCCAAGAGCTCCCAAGAATTTCAAAGAATTCCCAAGAACTGCTAAGAATTCTCTAGAATTGCCAAAAGAACTCCCAAAAGAACTCCCAAAAGAACAACTCCCAAGAATTCTGAAAAATTCCCAAGAATTACAAAGAACTCCCAAGAGCTCCCAAGAGCTCGCTAAAATTCCCAAGAATTCCAAAGAGCTCCCAAGAATTCCCAAGAATTCAGAAGAATTCCCAAGAATTACAAAGAACTCCCAAGAATTCGGAGGAAGTCCCAAAGAAGTCCCAAGAATTACAAAGAGCTCCCAAGAATTCTGAAGAATTCTCAAGAATTCCCAAGAATTACAAAGAACTCCCAAGAACTCCCAAGAAATTCAAAGAATTCACAAGAATTCAGAACTCCCAAGAATTTAGAAGAATTCCCAAGAATTCCCAAGAGCTTCCAAGAATTCCAAAGAATTCCCAAGAACTGCTAAGAATTCTCTAGAATTGCCAAAAGAACTCCCAAAAGAACTCCCAAAAGAACAACTCCCAAGAATTCTGAAAAATTCCCAAGAATTCCAAAGAACTCCCAAGAGCTCCCAAGAGCTCGGAAAAATTCCCAAGAATTACAGAGAGCTCCCAAGAATTCTGAAGAATTCTCAAGAATTCCCATGAATTCCAAAGTACTCCCAAGAATTCCCAAGAATTTCAAAGAATTCACAAGAATTCAGAAGAATTCAGAAGAACTCCCAAGAATTCCCAAGAGCTCCCAAGAATTTAAAAGAATTCCCAAGAACTGCTAAGAATTCTCTAGAATTGCCAAAAGAATTCCCAAAAGAACTCCCAAAAGAACTCCCAAAAGAACAACTCCCAAGAATTCTGAAAAATTCCCAAGAATTACAAAGAACTCCCAAGAGCTTGCTAAAATTCCCAAGAATTCCCAAGAGCTCCTAAGAATTTCAAAGAATTCCCAAGAACTGCTAAGAATTCTCTAGAATTGCCAAAAGAACTCCCAAAAGAACAACTCCCAAGAATTCTGAAAAATTCCCAAGAATTACAAAGAACTCCCAAGAGCTCGCTAAAATTCCCAAGAATTACAAAGAGCTCCCAAGAATTCCCAAGAATTACAAAGAACTCCCAAGAATTCTGAAGAAATCCCAAGAATTACAAAGAGCTCCCAAGAATTCTGAAGAAATCCCAAGAATTACAAAGAACTCCCAAGAATTCCCAAGGACTCCCAAGAATTCCAAAGAATTCCCAAGGACTCCCAAGAATTCCAAAGAATTCCAAAGGACTCCCAAGAACTCCCCAAGAACTCCGGACCACAAACGAGGCCCAGCTCCAAATCCCACAATCCCAAACCCCCATCCCATGCTCCCACCCCACGGCGAAGCTCCAGGCTGGACTCACTGGTAGAACTCCCAGATCTTCCTGGAGTAGAACTTGACCTCCTCCTGCGCCATGGCCACCAGGTGCCGGTTGGCGCCGATGCCGGAATACGTCGCCTGGAACGCCGCGGTCAGAGCCCGGAGCAGCTTCCCCAAGGGATGCAGGGAAGATTCCAACGCCTGGAAATTCCAATTTCACGGATCAGGAGGAGAGGGAAAACCCCAAAGGGCGCCGGGATTTCTCCTGGAATTCCCAGCTGGAATTTGGGATCTTCTGGAGGCCTTAAATACTCCCCAGTTGGGATTTACTGGGATATTCCAGAAGGAACAAAAGGAAATTCCAATTTCACGGATCAGGAGGAGAGGGAAAACCCCAAAGGGCGCCTGGAGTTCTCCAGGAATTCTCAGCTGGAATTTGGGATCTTCTGGAGGCCTTAAATGCTCCCCGATCCCTTTTCCAGTTGGGATTTGCTGGGATATTCCAGAAGGAACAAAAGGAAATTCCAATTTCACGGATCAGGAGGAGAGGGAAAACCCCAAAGGGCGCCTGGAGTTCTCCAGGAATTCCCAGCTGGAATTTGGGATCTTCTGGAGGCCTTAAATGCTCCTCGATCCCTTTTCCAGTTGGGATTTACTGGGATATTCCAGAAGGAACAAAAGGTGCTCCAGGGAAAATTGGGTGAGGGAAAAATTTATTATTGATTTTTAAATTATATAATTATATATATATTTTATATATATAATTATATAATTATATATATAAATATATATATTATATATTTTTTAAATATAATTATATAATTATATATATTTTTTTAAAGTCACTTCTCTATTTGTAATAAATTCGTTATTATTAAATTCTCCATTTATTTTCAAATTCTGTATTACTACATTTTCTAGTATAACAATTATATGTTTTTAAAACCTATAAATAAATGTTTATCTCTAAATCCAAATAAATTTTCTATTATTAAATTCTTATTAAATTTTCTATTTACTAATAACTTCTCTATTATTAAAATCTCAATTTATTATTAAATTATTCATTACTAAAATCTCTATTATGTAAATTCTCTATTTAGTATGAAATTATTATCTATCATGAAATTCTTTATCAAATTCTCTACTGATAAAATAATTATTATATTAAATTCTCTATTATTCTCTATATTATTATTCCCTATTTATAATAAAAATCTCCATAATTAAAAATTCTCTATTTATTAATACATTCTTTATTATCAAGCTTTATATGCATTGTTACATTGTTATTAAATTCTCTATTTATTATTAAATTATTTATTAAGTGCTCTAATAAATATTAAAATTTTTATTATTAAATTTTCCATTTATTATATAAATTCTGCATTTACTAGTGAATTCTCTATTATTAAATTACCTTTTTTATTAATAATTCTCTATTTGTTACATAAAGTCTCTATTATTAATTTAATAATTCAACATCAATATATTATTAAATGCTTTATTATCAAATTGGCTATTTATTATTCAATTCTCAATTTGTGATTCAATTCTGTATTATATAAATTTTCTACTATTAAATTTTCTATTTATTATTAAATTCCCTATAAATTCTCAATTATTAAATTATTCATTATACTAAATTCTCTATTATTAAATTCCCTACTTATTAAAGCTCCATAATTAAATCGTCTATTAATTACTAAACTCTCTATTTATTATTAAATGCTTTATTTTAAAATTCTCTATTTATTAATAAATTCTCTGTTAATTATTAAATTATCCATTATTAAATTCCCTGTTTATCATATACATTTCTTATTAAATTCTCCATTACTAAATTTCCTTTTTTTTTAATATAAATTCCTTTGTTACAAATAAATTCCTCATTTATAATATATTGTAATTTATAATATATTTATAATATAGATTTATATTTATATTTTTATAATATTTCTCTTATAATATAAATCCTTTATTATTTAATTCTCTATTAATAAATTCTCTACTATGAAATTATTTCTTCAATAAATCCTCTGTTATTCAATTATTTATCATCAAATCCTGGATTTTGATCATTTTAATAATGAAATTTTTATTAATTTTTGATAGTTTTATTAAATAATTTCAATCCTCACCTTCTCCAAATAACTCTGGAGTGACTCTGGCTCCTGGTGCTCGGTGAGGTCTTCCAGGATCTCCTCAATTTTCCAAGAAAACTCCTCAGAACCTCTGGAAAATGGGAATTGAGGAGTGAATGGATAAATCCCAACTGGCAAATTCCAAAGGGGCACTGAAATAATTTCAACAAATTCATTTTTCACGGATGTGGATTAATCTCAGCAGCAAAAATTCCAGCTGAGGTGGGAAATTCCTGCTCCTTTTTCTTGAGCGGGAACAACTGGAAAATTCTTGGAATTGCGCAACACTCCTGGGTGGGAATGAGGGTTTGCATTCCCAACAGGAATTCCTGGGATTTCCTCTTGGACAGAGCAGGAATTCCCAGGATTTCCTCAGTAAAAGTTCCCTGGCAGAACAGGAATTCCCAGGATTTTCTCTTTGGGGGAAAAGGAATTCCTGGGATTCCCTCATAGTCAGAACAGAAATTCCCAGGAATTCCTCAGGGACTCCTGGGATTTCCTCACTGGAAGAACAGAAATTCCTGGGATTCTTTCTCTGGGATTCTCTCTCTGGCAGAAAAGGAATTCCTGGGATTCCCTCATTGGCAGACCAGGAATTCCTGGGATTTCTTCCTCAGCAGAACAGGAATTCCCGGAATTCCCTCAGTAAAAGTTCTTTTGGCAGAACAGGAATTCCCAGGATTTTCTCTTTGGGGGAAAAGGAATTCCTGGGATTCCCTCATTGGCAGGACAGGAATTCCCAGAATTCCCTCAGTAAAATTCCCGTTCCTTTGGGAGAACGGGAATTCCTGGGATTCCGACATTGGCAGAACAGATATTCCCCATTTCCTCAGGAATTCCCAGGATTTCCTCAGGAATTCCCAAGATTCCCTCAGTACCTCTGGCAAAACGGGAATTCCCTGAATTTCCTCATTGGAAGAACGGAATATTCCCAGGATTTCCTCACAAATTCCCAGGATTCTCTCTTTGGCAAAACAGATATTCCTGGGATTTCCTCAGGGATTCCCAGGATCCCCTCATTGGCAGAACAGGAATTCCCGGGACTCTCTCTTTAGCAGAACAGAATATTCCCAGGATTTCCTCAGGAACTCCCTGGATTCTCACTTTGGCAGAATATGAATTCCCTGGATTTCCTCAGTGATTCCCAGGATCCCCTCAGTGGCATAACAAATATTCCCAGGATTTCCTTGGGAATTCCCGGGATTCCCTCAGTACCTTTGGCACAAGAGGAATTCCTGGGATTTCTTCTTCAGCAGAACAGGAATTCCCAGAATTCCCTCAGTAAAATTCCTGTTCCTTTGGGAGAACAGGAATTCCTGGGATTTCCTCATTGGAAGAACAGAAATTCCCAGGATTTCCTCAGGAATTCCCGGGATTCTCTCTTCAGCAAAACAGGAATTCCCTGGATTTTCCTCTTTGGCGGAACAGGAATTCCTGGGATTCCCTCATTGACAGGACAAGAATTCTTGGGATTTCCTCAGGGGTTCCTGGGATTTCCTCAGGACCTTTGGCAGAACAGGAATTCCCAGGGTTTCCTCAGGGATTCCCAGGATTCCCTCACTGGAAGACCAGAATATTCCCGATTTCCTCAGGAATTCCCTGGATTCTCTCTTTGGCAGAACAGGAATTCTCTGGATTTCCTCAGTGATTCCTGTGATTCCCTCATTGGTAGAACAAATATTCCCGATTTCCTCAGGGATTCCCAGGATTCCCTCATTGGCAGAACAGATATTCCCGATTTCCTCAGGAATTCCCTGGATTCTCTCTTTGGCAGAACATGAATTCCCTGGATTTCCTCAGGGATTCCTGGGATTTCCTCATTGGAAGAACAGAATATTCCCAGGATTTATTTCCTCAGGAATTCCCAGGATTCTCTCTTTGGCAGAACAGGAATTCCCTGGATTTCCTCAGGGATTCCTGGGATTCCCTCATTGGCAGAACAGATATTCCCAGGATTTCTTCAGGAATTCCTGGGATTCTCTCAGCACCTTTGGCAGACCAGGAATTCCTGGGATTTCTTCCTCAGCAGAACAGGAATTCCCGGAATTCCCTCAGTAAAAGTTCCTGTTCCTTTGGGAGAAAAGGACTTCCTGGGATTCCCTCATAGTCAGAACAGAAATTCCCAGGATTTCCTCAGGGACTCCTGGGATTTCCTCATTGGAAGAACAGAAATTCCTGGGATTCTTTCTTTGGCAGAACAGGAATTCCTGGGGTTTCCTCAGGAATTCCTGGGATTCCTTCATTGGCAGATCAGGAATTCCCAGGATTCCCTCAGTACCTTTGGCACAACAGGAATTCCCGGGATTTCTTCTTCAGCAGAACAGGAATTCCCAGAATTCCCTCAGTAAAAATCCTGTTCCTTTGGCAGAACAGGAATTCCTGGGATTGCCTCATTGTCAGAAGAGGAATTCCCGGGGTTCTCTCTTTTGCAGAACAGATATTCCCATGATTTCTTCAGGAATTCCCAGGATTCCCTCAGTACCTTTGGCAGGACAGGAATTCCTGGGATTTCTTCATTGGAAGAACAGAAATTTCCAGGATTCCGTCAGGAATTCCTGGGATTCTCTCTTCGGCAGAACAGGAATTCCCAGGATTTCCTCTTTGGCGGAACAGGAATTCCTGGGATTCCCTCATTGACAGGACAAGAATTCTTGGGATTTCCTCAGGGATTCCTGGGATTCCCTCATCGGCAGAACAGGAATTCCCTGGATTTCCTCAGGGATTCCCAGGATTCCCTCATTGGCAGAACAGATATTCCCGATTTCCTCAGGAATTCCCTGGATTCTCTCTTTGGCAGAACAGGAATTCCTGGAATTCCCTTCGTACCTTTGGCAGAAGAGGAACTCCCTGAATTTCCTCAGGGATTCCTGGGATTCCCTCATTGGCAGAACAGATATTCCCAGGATTTCCTCACAAATTCCCGGGATTCTCTCTTTAGCAAAACAGATATTCCTGATTTCCTCAGGAATTCCTGGTATTCCCTCAGTAGCTCTGGCAGAACAGGAATTCCCTGGATTTCCTCTGGGATTCTCAGGATTCCCTCATTGGCATAACAAATATTCCCAGGACTTCCTTGGGAATTCCCGGGATTTCCTCAGTACCTTTGTCAAAACAGAAAGGAATTCCTGGGATTTCCTTATTGGAAGAACAGAATATTCCCAGGATTTCCTCAGGAATTCCCGGGATTCCCTCAGTACCTCTGGCAGAACAGATATTCCTGGGATTTCCTCAGCTCCTTGCTGGTTTGGATGTGGAATCCCGTGAAAGATTCCTCCATTTCCTCCTTGCAGCCAGAATGGAGGAATTCCAGGAACTGCTCGAAGATTCCCGTCCATCTCTTCTCCACTGGGAACTCCTTGAGGCCCAGCTGGCTGGAAAACAACACAGGGTTGGGATTTTCCATGGTTTTCCCAAATTCTTGTGGATTTCCCCCTAAAATATCTGGGATTTGATGGAAATACAGGGCTGGGAGAGCTGGGAATGTTTTCCTGGAGAAGGGAAAATTCCAGGAGAGCTGGAGAGGGACTGGGATAAGGGATGGAGGGACAGGACACAGGGAATGGCTTCCCATGGGAAAAATTTGGATTTAGATGGGATTTTGGGAAGGAATTCCTGGCTGGGATGGAATTCCTAAAGAATCCGTGGCTGCCCCTGGATCCCTGGAAATGTCCAAGCTCAACTTGGATCCAGCTGGGAGAGTGGGAGAATCCATGGAATGGGATCATCTTTAAACTCCATTCCCACCAAAACCATTCCCAGATAATCCTAAATGGATTCCATAAATAGGAATTCCATAAAAACCCTTCAAGTCTCTTGTCCTGACAATAAAAATCCTTTGAGGAAAAAAAAAAATTCCAGTGGGACAGAAATAATCTGGAATTTTTGAATTCCTGCTTCATGCACTGCTGGATATTCCTAAATATTCCTAATTAAAATTCTTTATCTCCCTGGAATTCCTGCAGAAAAGCTGGAAAAGAGTTGAGGAACTGCTCCCAGGAGTTGTTCCTGCCTGGATAGCTCAGGGAAAAGGAATTTCTGTCCCACGGATGCTCTGAGGGACTGGGAATGTTTTAGGGGGGAAAAAAGATGGAACTGAACTGGGATTTGGGAGGGGAACTGGAATTTGGGTCCCATTCCCCAGGATCCCATCCCGAGGACCCCATTCCCCAGGATCCCATCCTGAGGATCCCATCCTGAGGACCCCATTCCCCAGGACCCCATTCCCCAGAATCCCATCCTGAGGATCCTGTTCCCAAGGACCTCGTTCCCAAGGATCCCATTCCTGAGGAGCCCATTCCTCACGATCCCACTCCAAGGACCCTGTTCCCGAGGACCCCGTTCCCAAGGATCCTGAGGATCCCCCTCCCGAGCACCCCATTTCCCCAGGACCCCATTCTGAGGATCCCGTTCCAAGGATCTCTTCCCGAGGATCCTGTTCCCAGGGCCCCATTCCTGAGGACCCCCTTCCCCAGGATCCCAAGAATCCCATTCCGAGGGTCCCCTTCCCAAGGATCCCAAAGACCCCGTTCCCCAGGACCCCTTTCCCGTGGATTCCAAAGATCCCCTTCCCGAGGACCCCGAGGACCCCATCCCCCAGGATCCCGAGGACCCTGTTCCCCATGACCCCGTTGTTCCCCAGGACCCTGTTCCCCAGGATCCAATTCCTGAAGACCCCAAGAATCCCATTGCCCAGGACCCCATTCCCCAGGACCCCATCCTTCCCCAGGACCCCGTTCCCCATGACCCCAAGCACCCCGTTGTTCCCCAGGACCCCAAGCACCCCGTTGTTCCCCAGCACCCCGTTATTCCCCATTATTCCTCAGGATCCCGTTGTTCCCCATTGTTCCCCGTTGTTCCCCATTGTTCCCCAGGACCCCGCTGTTCCCATTGTTCCCCGTTGTTCCCCGCTGTTCCCCACTGTTCCCCGTCGCTCCCCGCTGTTCCCCGTTGTTCCCCAAGACCCCACTGTTCCCCAAGACCCCGCTGTTCCCCATTGTTCCCCGCTGTTCCCCGCTGTTCCCATTGTTCCCCGTTGTTCCCCGCTGTTCCCCATTGTTCCCCGTTGTTCCCCGCTGTTCCCCATTGTTCCCCGCTGTTCTCCGCTGTTCCCCTCTGTTCCCCGCTGTTCCCCAGGGCCCCGCTGTTCCCCGCTGTTCCCCATCGTTCCGCGCTCTCCCCGCTGTTCCCCGCTGTTCCCATTGTTCCCCGCTGTTCCCCGCTGTTCCCCATCATTCCCCGCTGTTCCCCTCTGTTCCCCGTTGTTCCCATTGTTCCCATTGTTCCCCGCTGTTCCCCGCTGTTCCCCATCATTCCCCGCTGTTCCCCTCTGTTCCCCGTTGTTCCCATTGTTCCCATTGTTCCCCGCTGTTCCCCGTTGTTCCCCATCGTTCCGCGCTCTCCCCGTTGTTCCCCGTTGTTCCCATTGTTCCCATTGTTCCCCGCTGTTCCCCGTTGTTCCCCATCATTCCCCGCTGTTCCCCATCATTCCCCGCTGTTCCCCGCTGTTCCCCGTTGTTCCCCATCGTTCCGCGCTCTCCCCGCTGTTCCCCGTTGTTCCCATTGTTCCCATTGTTCCCCGCTGTTCCCCGCTGTTCCCCATCATTCCCCGCTGTTCCCCTCTGTTCCCCGTTGTTCCCATTGTTCCCATTGTTCCCCGCTGTTCCCCGCTGTTCCCCATCATTCCCCGCTGTTCCCCTCTGTTCCCCGTTGTTCCCATTGTTCCCATTGTTCCCCGCTGTTCCCCGCTGTTCCCCATCATTCCCCGCTGTTCCCCTCTGTTCCCCGTTGTTCCCATTGTTCCCATTGTTCCCCGCTGTTCCCCGCTGTTCCCCATCATTCCCCGCTGTTCCCCGTTGTTCCCCGTTGTTCCCATTGTTCCCATTGTTCCCCGCTGTTCCCCGCTGTTCCCCATCATTCCCCGCTGTTCCCCTCTGTTCCCCGCTGTTCCCCATCATTCCCCGCTGTTCCCCTCTGTTCCCCGTTGTTCCCATTGTTCCCATTGTTCCCCGCTGTTCCCCGTTGTTCCCCATCGTTCCGCGCTCTCCCCGTTGTTCCCCGTTGTTCCCATTGTTCCCATTGTTCCCCGCTGTTCCCCGCTGTTCCCCATCATTCCCCGCTGTTCCCCGCTGTTCCCCGCTGTTCCCCATCGTTCCGCGCTCTCCCCGCTGTTCCCCGTTGTTCCCATTGTTCCCATTGTTCCCCGCTGTTCCCCGCTGTTCCCCACTGTTCCCCATCATTCCCCGCTGTTCCCCGTTGTTCCCATTGTTCCCCGCTGTTCCCCACTGTTCCCCATCGTTCCACGCTCTCCCCGCTGTTCCCCATCATTCCCCGTCGTTCCCCGTTGTTCCCCGCTGTTCCCCGCTGTTCCCCATCATTCCCCGCTGTTCCCCTCTGTTCCCCGTTGTTCCCATTGTTCCCCGCTGTTCCCCGCTGTTCCCCGTTGTTCCCCATCATTCCACGCTGTTCCCCGTTGTTCCCCGTTGTTCCCATTGTTCCCATTGTTCCCCGCTGTTCCCCGCTGTTCCCCGTTGTTCCCCATAGTTCCGCGCTCTCCCCGTTGTTCCCCGTTGTTCCCATTGTTCCCATTGTTCCCCGCTGTTCCCCGATGTTCCCCGTTGTTCCCCGTTGTTCCCATTGTTCCCATTGTTCCCCGCTGTTCCCCGCTGTTCCCCGTTGTTCCCCATAGTTCCGCGCTCTCCCCGTTGTTCCCCGTTGTTCCCATTGTTCCCATTGTTCCCCGCTGTTCCCCGCTGTCCCCCATCGTTGCGCGCTGTCCCCGCTCTCACTCCGGCTGTCTCTGGGGCTCGGGGGCCGCGCTGAGCTCGCCCCGGGCGCTGAGCCCGCCCCGCGCGCTGAACGTCCCCCGCAGCACGGAGCCGTTGGCAAAGGACAGCTTCCCCTAAAGGAAGAGTCATCATTTAATTCAAATTGTACATTCCATGCGGTTTTAATCAAAAATGACATTATTTATTTTTATTTCTCAATTATTATTAAATTCCCTTTTATTATTGAGTTCTCCATTATTAAATCCCCTTTTTATTATTGAATTCTCTATTTATTATGAAATTCCCTTTTTATCATTAAATTCCAGAGAGCCTTCTCTGCAGAAAAATCTGGAATTATAAATTAAATTAAAAACTATAAATTTGAATAATTTTTAATTTTAAAAAATTACTTACTTCAATTTCTCTACATCAATTCTTTATTAAATTCTTGATTCGTTGTTGTTAAATTCTCTATTTGCTATTAAATATTCTATCATTAAATTATTTTTTTATTATTAAATTCCCATTTATTACTAAATTCTCTATCATTACATTCCCTTTTTATTATTGAATTCTCTATTTATTATTAAATTCTGGAGAGCTTTCCCTGCAGAAAAATCCAATATTAGGAATTAAATTTAAATTACTAATTATAAAATAAATTCTTTATTTCAAATTCTCGATCCAATTCTCTATTAGTATTACATTATTTTCATTTTGTTTAAATTTTAGTTTGTCATTAAATTCTCTATTTCTTACTGAATTCTCTAATTATTAGATTGTCTGTTATTGAACTTTCTATTAATTACATAAATATTCTATTATTAAATTCCCTTTTTATTATTAAACTCTCTGTTATTAAATTGCCAACTATTAATTTAATATAATAATTCAAAATACAATTTATTATTAAACACTTTATTACCAAATTCTCTATTATTAAATTCTATGTATTATATAAATTCTCTATTTATTACAGAAATTCTCTATTTGTTTTAAAATTCTTTCATTTTAAATCCTTTATTATTGAATTCTTTATAATTAAATTCTCTATTTACTATTACATTCTTTATTATTAAATTCTTCATTTATTATATAAATTCGGTATTATTAAATTCTCTATTATCAATTCTATAATTTTAAATTCTTTACTTTTAAATTCTCTATTTATAATTAAATTCTCAATTATTCTTCCACTCTCCATTAGTCAATTCTCCATTAATTATTCAAATCCCACAAATGAAATCCAACACAATGTCCCAAATCTGCCTTGGAATTCCAGCTGCGCCCAAATCCCGGATTTCTCTGGATTTGCCACCAAATCCAAGCAGGAATTTTGGAGGGAAAATTTCCCAGCGCTGGAATCAATCCCTCAAAATCCACCCCAGGGATTCCCAGGGATTCCCAGATTTTCCCCATCCCGGGTATTCCCAGATCCCAAGGAATTCTTGGATTCCCCACCATTTTCTCAGCATGGAACGCCCTTGGAGGAGGAAGATGATGACAAATTCTTCCTCAGCTGCCAAAGCTCATTAGCATTAATTAACGAGCATTAATTGTGCCTTCCCCCAGAATTCCTGCCAGGCTGATCCCAGATTTTTTTCAAAACTCGTTTTCCCTGCCCTGGGGGTTTTCTCAACGCTTTGGAGCAGGAATTTCTGTTGGAATCCAACCACAGAAGCCGGGACGGGTCAGGGCAGGGCCCGGATTGGGAAATTCCAAATTTCCGCTGCCTCAGTCTGGGCAGCTCCGGGTTCTGCATCATTTCCTGTGGCCCCAATGCCTGGAATGTGCTTTTTTTAAAAATAAAAAAGGACCTTGGGTAGAGTC
The DNA here is from genome assembly GCF_027579445.1 of Ammospiza nelsoni. NCBI lineage: Eukaryota > Metazoa > Chordata > Aves > Passeriformes > Passerellidae > Ammospiza > Ammospiza nelsoni. The sequence goes on along the minus strand of NC_080633.1, from coordinate 1,697,725 downwards.
ACTAAGCACAGCTAAAAATTTTAAAAAAACCTGATAAAAACACTCAAAAATATGAAAAAACCCCCAAAAAACTCAATTAAAAATGTCCCATAAAACCCAATAAAACCATAACAATTCAAGCAAAAATATCTCATAAAACCCAACTAAAAAACAAAAAAAAAAATCCCAAAACCTCAACCAAAAATGTCACTTTAAACTCAACAAAATCTCAGTCAAAAAAAAATCAAGTAACTCAATCAAGAATGTCCCATAAAACCCAATAAAACCATAAAAAAAATCAAGCAAAAATATCTCATAAAACTCAACTAAAAAACAAAAAAAAATCCCAAAACCTCAACCAAAAATGTCACTTTAAACTCAACAAAATCTCAGTCAAAAAAAATCCAGTAACTCAATCAAAAATGTCCCATAAAAGCCAATAAAACCATAAAAATTCAAGCAAAAGTATCTCATAAAACCCAACTAAAAACCCCAAAAAAAGAAAAGAAATCCCAAAAACTCAACCAAAAATGTCGCTTTAAACTCAACAAAATCTCAATCAAAAAAACTCCAGTAAATCAATCAAGAATGTCACATAAAACCCAATAAAACCATAAAAATTCAAGCAAAAATATCCCATAAAACCCAACAAAAAAAAAAAAAAAGAAAATAAGAAAATCCCTAAATCTCAATCAAACATGTCTCATAAAACCCTAATAAAACCCAATTAAAAAAAAAAAAAAACAACAAAAACTCAACCAAAAATATCCCATAAAACCCAATGAAAACCCAACCAACAAACCCCAATAGCTCAATCAAAAATGTCCTTTTAAAACCCAATTTAAAAACCCCAAAAACAGAGGAAAAATCCCAAAAGCTTAACCAAAAATGTCCCATAAGACCTCATAAAAACCTCAAAAACTCAACCAAAAATGTCCCATAAAACTCCTCCAAAAAACCCCATAAACTCAACCAAAAATGTTCCAAAAACCCAACAAAAAACCCAGAAAACTCAACTAAAAATGTCCCATAAACCAAATAAAAAAGCTCAAAAAAGAGTAAAAAATATCCCAAAACCTCAACCAGAAATGTCCCGAAAAACCCAAGAAAAACCCAAAAAAATAAACTCCAAAAACTCTAACCAAAAACCCGACCCAACCAACATGAAGTAAATAAAACATGAAAATCCCAAATTATTCTTGAAATTCCCAAAATCTCCAGCTGGAGCTTTCCTTCTGTGCTACACATTCCAGAAATCTGGAAAATGGGGTTTTAGAGGGAGCTGAGGAAGCAGAGCAGGAAGGAATAAAGTTGGGAGATGAATCCATGGAAAATTCCAGAAGAAGAGGGAGGAAATTCCAACCTTTCCAACGAACGTCAGATCATCCGTGAAGTTCCCTTCGTAGACGGAGTCGTCTTCCAGGAGGAGAATTCCTGAACCCTTGGGATGAAAGGAAAAATTGGGAATTTGTGGAATGAACTTCCCATCTGGCCCAATTCATGCCATAAAAAATTTATGGGATGCAGATTCCAAGATTTATTTTTTTTAAAGCCAAACATCAGCTTTCAATGTCTGGGAGAAGCTCCAAGAAAACCCACGGAGAAGGAGGTCAGGAAACTTGGACACAATAAAATGATTTCATGGATTTTCCATGGAAAAGGAACAAAACACCAGGAAAAGCCACCAAGGATTGTCACAAAGTCAAACTCGTGGTGCTCTCAATCCTGGGGTATTTTAAGGAATTCTTTGGGAAATGATTCCAAGAAAACAGCAACTCTGTGAAATTCCCTCTGGGAAAGGGATCCAAAAGGATCAAAATCCAACTCTTGGCAGAGGAGACATCCCAAGAATTCCCAGAAAATCCCAGAGCTCTGGCAGCGTTGGGAATGTGCCCATTCCATGGGAAACTATTCCAGGGAATAATTCCTGTCCATAAGGAATTTTCTGCCCACTGGGATTTATTCCATGGTTTAAGCCCAACTGGAATATTTTCCTCTGGAATGAAATGCCCCAAAAAACTCAACCAAAAATGTCCCATAAAACCCAATAAAAAACCACCAAAAAGAAAAAAAAATTAAAAGATCCCAAAACCACAACTAAAAATGTCTCATAAAACCCAATAAAAAACCCAAAAAAGAGGAACAAAACCCCAAAAACTCCATCAAAATTGCCCCATAAAACCTAATAAAAAAAAACCAAAAAGAAAAAAAAAATCACAAAACTGCAACCAAAAAAGTCTCATAAAACCCAATAAAGAACCCAAAAAAAAAAGAGAAAAAAAATTCCCAAGAACTCCATCAAAATTGTCCAATAAAACCCAAAAAAAAAAAAAAAAACCCAAAAGAAAAAAAAACCCTAAACTTCAACGAAAAATGTCGTATAAAACCCAATAAAAACCATTTTTCCCTAATTCAGGAAGTGGGAATGGGGTTGTTGTTGGTTTTTTTTAAAGGATGGATTTTTTAGGGTTGGGGTTTTTTGAAGGATGTTTTTATTCCAATGCCCATTCCCTTTGCTTTCCCCACCAAATTCCCAACATTCCATGAACTGGATGAGTGAATTCCCACTGGAAAAATAAGGATCTCATGATTTCCAGGGAAGATGGAATGCTCTGGAATTCTTGGAATGGTTTGGGCTGGAAGGGACCTTCAGGATCCATGGGCAGGGATCTCCCACGGTCCCAGGGTGCTCCAACCTGGCCTTGGACATTCCAGGGGCTGCCACAAATCTCTGGGAATTCCATCCCAACCCCTCCAACCCAGGAATTCCTTCCCAAAATCCCATCAATCCCTCTGAAAGGGGAGAAAAAAACAAAACCTTGTTCTTCCAAACCATGATTGTGGGAAAATCATGGAATATCCTGAAGGGCCCACAAGGATCCAAACCCAACCCCTGGCCTTGCACAGAGATCCCAACAATCCCATCCTTTCCTGGAGAGTTTTCCAAACATTCCTGGAGCTCTGGCAGCCTTTGGAATGTGCCCATTCCCTTGGGAGTGTCCATCCCGAGCACCTTCTGCGGGCAGAACCTTTCCCTGATCTCCAAACCCTCTTTGTCCTCCAGGATGAATTTGGGAATGAAACTTCGATCTTGCCCTCAGCGATGGATTCCCCATCTCAGGGATTCCCAGATTCCATGGAAATCTTGGACTCACCACCATTTTATCCGCATGGAACGTCCTCTGGTAGCAGAGCCCCGACTGGGTCACCACGATGCCTTCTCCGTGTCTGTGGTCATCCAACCACATCCCGATGTACCTCTCCGCTCTGGAATGCAAGGAGACCCCAAGTGATGGATGTTCCCACTTTTCCCAGCTCTCAATCCGTCAGATTTGTCCTGCTCAGGGTGGTTTTTCCTGACACAACGCCCCAGGCTGGCAGTCCCACACAAACTGAGCTCTGGGAGTGTTTTCCAAGGAATTCAAGCCTTACATCCCCAACCATCCATCCCACATCTCCAGGATTTATCCCACCAAACCCAAAGCTGTCCCATGTCCTGGACATATTTCATGAAAAATCCTTTTGCCAGGATCTTTTTTCTCCTGAGAAGCTGGGAAGTTTCAGCTTCTCCACGTTTTGCTGCTTTGGAATGTGATTTGGAGAATTGTTCACCCAGCGTGTGAAATTGTTTTTACTTGGTGACCAATGGCAGCCACCTGTGTCGAGTCTGTGAGCAGCCACAAGATTTTATTTTCATTCCTTTCTATTCCTTGCTATCCTTTCTTCTATTCTTTTTGTGTAGTTTTAATATATCAATATAATATAATATTATAACATTAATATAATATAATATAATATAATATAATATAATATAATATAATATAATATAATATAATATAATATAATATAATATAATATAATATAATATAATATAATATAATATAATATATTATATTATGATAATATTACATTATTATATAATATGATATGATATGATATGATAATATGATAATAGTATATTATCATATGGGATTACCATATTATACGTATTATATATTATACATATATAATATATGCAATATATGCTATATATGCTATATATTATATTATACATAATATAATATATATTATATATAAAATAATATATAATATTATATTATCATATTATATATCATATCAATGTAATGTCACATAATGTCACGTAATGTCACGTAATGTCATATCAGCCTTCTGAAACATGGAGTCAAGATTCTCATCTCTTCCCTCGTCCTGAGGACCCACAACAACACCACAACAATAAATAACCACACCCCTGTGTCACGGACATATTGTATGAAAAATTGTTTTGCTAAGATTTTTCTCCTGAGAAGCTGAGAGGCCTCGGGAACAAAATGCAAACATTGATTATCTGCTGCTGTGGAATGCAACAGGTGCATCTGGGATTGGTCTCATGTGGTTGTTTCTAATTAATGGCCAATCACAGTCAGCTGGCTCAGACTCTCTGGTCAGTCACAAGATTTTATTTTCATTCCTTTCTATTTCTTCTATTCTTTTACTGTAGTTTTAATACATAATTTTCTTTTAATATAATATATATCATAAAATAATCAATCAGCCTTCTGAAACATGGAGCCAAGACTCTCATCCCTTCCCTTGTGGGGGTTTCCTGCAAACTCAACATTCCTGCACCTCAGATCCATCCCACTTTACCTCTGCTTGTCCTCCCAGACTCCATATCCGTTCTTTTTGTCGTTTTCCCACTGTCCCGTGTATCTGAAGGGATGCTCAGCCGAGAAGTTCTCCAGGATCCCGAAGCCCTGGCGCACGTTGTCCTTGAAGTAGCCCTTGTAGACCAGGTCATTCCCGTACCTGCAGGAAGAGGGGTGCAATTCCAGCCTGGGAATATTTGACAGCTACTCCTGGAGTAGAAAACCAGGCAAGTGAGGAGATCAGGCTCATCCATCTCAAAATATTCCAAGGATTTTCCCCACGGCATTGAATTGGATCCCTGTTTGCTGTTGGGAATGTGCATCACCCAAACCGGACATTCCAGAGCTTCCCAAATTATCCAAGGACTCAACACATGGGCTTGGAGTTGTCCTGGGAGAGGCCATTCAAGAATTGACCTCTCACCAGCCTGGGCACAGGAAGCTCTGGTGAATCCAGGCTGGAAAATTGGATCCATAGGAAGGACGCCAAGCTTGGATCCAGCTCTTTGTGGTGGCCACCAGCCCTTCCCTGGACAGGTCCCTCTGGGAAGAGCAGCTCCAATTCGAACAAAGAAGCAGAACATCCAGGTTGGAGGACAGGCCTATGCCATAGGCCTATCCCAGCTGGAATGTTGGGTCTGTCCCACTTGGCATGGAGAAATCAGGGATAGGGATGAGCAGGAAGCAGGCACAGCCCCGTGTTACCAGGGGCCAAAGCATTTGGGGTCACCTCAGAGGAGAAAATTCCAGGGAGAGCTCAGAGCTCCTTGCAGGGCCTGGAGGGCTCCAGGAGAGCTGGAGAGGGACTGGGGACAAGGATGGAGGGACAGGACACAGGGAATGGCTCCCAGTGCCAGAGGGCAGGGATGGATGGGAGATTGGGAATTGGGAATTCCTGGCTGGGATGGAATTCCCAGAGCAGCTGTGGCTGCCCTGGATCCCTGGAATGTCAAAGGCCAGGCTGGAGCACCCTGGGACAGTGGGAGGTGTCCCTGCCCATGGAACGGCATCATCCTCAAGCTCCCAAACAATTCTGGAATTCTAAATGCCCACAAAGCATTTCCAGACCAGGCTCGAAAGATTTCAGGGAGCATTTCCCACTTTAAATCCCTGGAACCCCCTTTTCCCTGGAACCCATCCTGGATTTTACTTACTCACAGATTCCATAGCCCCTCATCTTGCCCTGGTACCAGTGGCACTTGTAGCAGTCGTAGCGATCCTCGGAGCGCCGCGGGACCAGGCAGATCCCAAATCTGATGGGGGCACATGGAAAAGGTCAGCATGGGAAAAAAAATGTCAGCATGGAAAAGGTCAGCATGGAAAAATCAGCATGGAAAAGGTTGGGATGGAAAAAAAGTCAGCATCAAAAAGGTCAACATGGAAAAGGATGACTCCATTGTAGTGGATGAACTTCAAAAACCATTTTGAACTCCATGGGGTTGATTTTTGTTCTGTAAAAAACTTCTCATTTAAATGAGGTCTTAAAGAGATCTAACAGCAACCTTAAGATGCTTTCTGTGAATAAATTCCCATGGATTTGGGGATGTGGGATCAGAGTCCAACTGGATGGAAATGTCTGCATGGAAAAGCTCAGCACAGAAAGCAGTGACTCCATTGCAGTAGATGAAGTTTTAAAACCAACTGGAATTTCATGGGATTGGGGTTTTTTTCTGTAAAACTCCTCATTTAAGTGAGGTTTATAAAAGGATCTAAAAATAACTTTAAGACTCTTCCTATGAATAAATTCCCATGGATTTGGGGATGTGGGATCAGATTCCACTGGATGGAAATGTCTGCATGGAAAAGCTCAGCACAGAAAGCAGCGACTCCGTTGCAGTGGATGAAGTTTAAAAACCAACTGCAATTTCATGGGATTTTTTTCTCTGTAAAAACTCCTGACATGAGGTTGATAAAAGGATCTAAAAATAACTTGAAGACTCTTCCTAGGAATAAATTCCCATGGATTTGGGGATCTGGGATCAGAGTCCAACTGGATGGAAATGTCTGCATGGAGAAGGTCAGCACAGAAAATAGTGACTCCGTTATAGTGGCTGAAGTTTAAAAATCAATTTGAATTTCATGGGATTGGGTTTTTTTCTGTAAAACTCCTCATTTAAGTGAGGTTTATAAAAGGAACTAAAAATAACTTTAAGACTCTTCCTACGAATAAATTCCCATGGATTTGTGGATCTGGGATCAGATTCCAACTGGATGGGAATGTCTGTATTAAAAACAGCAACTCCATTGTAGCAGATGAAGTTAAAAACCAGGGATTGTCCAAATTCCCAATGTTTATGTGCTTGGATCAGCTCTACCTGAGACACTTTTCCCAGGTGCCACTGGACTTTTCCCATAGGAAAACTCATCCCTTTGGGAGCTGCACTCCCAGATCCTCACTGTTCCTTCTCCAGAGTTTCTTTCAGTTCTGTTTTCCCCTCTTTCCCCCTTTCCCATTTTAGGGGCTGAGTTAAATGTTCTGGGATTTCCAACAAAAGTGTTTGGGATTTTCCCCCACCTTTGGAAAAATGAGGAATCCTGAAGTCCTATTTCCAATAAAATTGAGATAAATTATACTGGAATTTCATGGATTGGCTTCTTAAATCTTGAAGAAAAAACTCATTTAAGTGAGGTTTTAAAGAGATCTAAAAATAACTTTAAGACACTTCCTAGGAATAAATTCCCACGGATTTTGAGATCTGGGATCACATTTCAACCTCTGGGGTCAGTCAGTGTCAGTCCTTCTCTCCAGGTTCCACCCTCTGGCAGGAACCATTCCAGTTTAATTTCAAAGCAGGGAATGTCCCGTTTTCCAAGGCTTACCCGTGCTCCAGGCCCTCCTGGAAATCGCCAACGTGGTTGCGTCCATCGCGCCACTTCAGCGTCCCCCTGGAAGCCAAGGAATTCTCTCACAAGGGACACCACAACATTCCCACATGGAACAGCACCTGCCAAAGCCCAGCCTAAACATTTACACGGGCTTAGATGGAGCTTGGAAGGTGCCCATGGCAGGGGAGTGGAATTGGATCTTTCCCAAAGTTCTTTCCAACCCAAACCATTCCCAGATTTGATGGCAAACATCCAAAATGTTCCTCGGAGCACAGAGACACAAAAGGCACCCCCAGGCCTTGGTTTCCAGCACCAGGATTTAATCCCATAATGTTTTCCTGCTCTGGGCTCAGTGGGAAGAACCCATTCCATTCCCTAATCCCAAAAGTATTTTCTGGAGGTGCTGCCTCGTGCCTTTGGGACCTTGCACCTGATCCTGAATTAATTACAGGGATTAATCCAGCTGCAGTTCCTGCCTGGCCCATCCCCGTGGGCACGGTGACACCACAGCCTGGAATTCCAGCGGCTCAGCCACCGGGAAAGCAGAGAGGAAAACCATTCCCAAGGGATCGTTCATCCCATGTTCTGTGGGGCTGGAAAGTGATTCCAGGAGCTGATCCCACAGCAAGGAGAGCCGGGAACGGGCAATGCCAGGGAAATTCCTGCCCGGCCGTGCCCGGCTCCGCAGCAATTTCCCTCCCTCCCGGAATCCCACTCCACCCACACCCACTGAGAGCTTCAATTCCGGCCTCAGCCCAGAAAATCCGATCCTGCACGTTCCCCAGCTGGACACAATGGAATTACAAAATCCTGGAATGCTTTGGCTTGGAAGGACCCTCAAGATCTTCTCATCCCATGGGCAGGGACACCTCCCACTGTCCCAGGCTGCTCCAAGTGTCCAGCCTGGCCTTGGGCACTGCCAGGGATCCGGGGCAGCCACAGCTGCTCTGGGAATTCCATCCCAGCCCCTCCCCACCCTCCCAGCCAGGAATTCCTGCCCAAATTGAGCTTTAAAGGTTCTTGAGCTTGGAATAAAAGCTGGGAATTAGGCTGAGGAAATATGGGGGATGTGAGGAATTCTGATCTCTTTTTGGAGCTGGAGGCCAAGGCTTTGGAATCCCTCAGGGAATGTTGGAATATTTTCCCTCCACGATGATGCTGAGCTCGTTTGCTTTGCCTCAAAACCCCAACTGGAACAACTGAAAATCATGGAATTGTGGCATTTTTGGGGTTGGATGGGATCCTAAAGAACATCCAGTTCCAACCCCATGCCAGGGTCACCTCCCACTGCCCCAGGTGCTCCAGCCTGGCCTTGGCACTTCCATGGATCCAGGGGCAGCCACAGCTTCTCTGGGAATTCCATCCCAGCCCCTCCCCGCCCTCCCAGCCAGGAATTCTTTCCCAACAATAAATCCAAACCTCCTCTGGGTCGGTTTGCCAGGAGATGGTGCAACACCAAAACCGTGAGGAGGTTGTTTGACTTTCACCCAGGTTGTTGTTTCAAACACCTCCACGAGAGTGGCTCTTCTCCAAGTTTTCCAGAGGATCGGTTGGATGTGTTTGAAATTTCAATATTTTAATTTTAATTTAAAATTGAATCTCCTTTGGCTTTATGGGACTGAATAGAAAAGGGGAGCAGCCAAAGGGGTGAGGGAACAGCTGGAGCTGGGCCAGGTTTAGGTTGGATTTTAGGGAAAAGTTCTTCCCCCAGAGGGTGTTGGGCACTGAACATTCCCCAAGGAATGGGCACAATCCCAAGGCTGCTCCAGGAGGTTGGACAGGGTGGGGTTGTTGGGATCTGTACAGGGCTTGATCCCTGTGAGCCCTTCCCACTCAGGATATTCCATAATTTCAGGTCTGCTCCAGGCACAAGGATGTTTAGGCCACATGTGAGTGGGAGTCTGGCCTTCTCCCAGCCCAGGTCACCTGAAATTCCAGGAGAGCCACTGGAGAGCTCTGGAATTCCAGGACAGGCAGAATGGAGCTGGAGAATGCCGATGTTTTTGCCAAAGAGCCCAAATTCCCACTCCCACAGCTCTGCCCACGTGCTCTTCCCTTGGAAATCCCTGAGCAGCCACCATGGCCAGGATGCTGCTCGGGAACCTTCCAGAAACAAAATCACAGCAGAGGAATTCCAGCAGTGGGAAGGGAACTCAAATCCAAGGAATTTAACACCTGAAGTCCCTGAATTCTGGCACAAATCTCCTGGGATGCCTCACCCAAATCACTGCTTGGGGTCAGGAGAGGTTTGGATTAATCCCAGTTTTCCAGCCCTGAGGCAGGAGAGGACAAAAACCAGGAGATGGTTTTGAGGGAGTGAGGGTGGGGATGACCCCAAGGTCTCCTGCCCTAAACGCTCCTTTGATGCTGTTCCAGGACACAATCTCTTCCACAGAATATTCAGAATTCAGTTTTGGATTTGGGGCTGGAACTGGATTCAAATCCCTTCCAAGCCATTTATATTCTGGATTCTTTCATTATTCTAAGGCTCTCTCAAACTGAGATAGTTTCTCTCTATCCTTTTTGCTTCCAGAGCAAACTGTGTAAAACTCATGGGAAATAAAATTTCCCAGTGTTTTGGTGGCTGAGCAGATTGGTCATATTCCAGATTTCTTCCCAAAAAAACCCCAATGTTCTCTATCCTATGTCCAGAAAGTTTTGGTTGGGATCTTTGATTTACAGACATTCCTTCACTTGAACTTGGATTTATTGAACATTTCCCAATGTTACCATTTTAGCTCCTTTTGGATTTAAGCTTCTCTTAATTCCTGGGATAAAAGTTTGGATGTTCAAGTTTGGATAAAGTTCAGAGAGATTCTGATAGCAGAGAATGAAATAAAATAAATATAAATAAAATTCTCCCCAAAATGTTTTTATTGGGGATTTTCCTCATTGTGAGGGTGAGATTTTCATATCCCAGGCTGAGATCTCAATTTTAGGCCCAGGCTAAATCCTAAGTAGAGGCACCAGCTCATGCAGTATCAGGGTGACCAACACCACATTTCTGGGGCAGCCTTTAGGATTTAATCCACGAACCACCAATGAGATGCCCACAATAAATCCCAAGTTTTAGGACTCAGGCTTTGCTAAACTTGCTCTCCAGGCCAGAATTCCCTCTGGGAATGAGTGAGGCAGGGACCAAGAGAGCCAGGCCTGGATTCACATCCACATCATCGATAAGAATCAAATTTTGATCTTAACCCCACCCTGGAAGTGCCAAAAAAAGGAGCAGACCCTTGGTGAGGTGGCTGAGTGAGCTTGGAGATCGTTCCCAACCTTCACGGAAACTCCAAACCAACACTTCCAGCCCTATTCCCACTCGGAAAAGGGGCCCAAAATGTTCCTTACTTGCCATGGGGCTTCCCCCAGAGCCACTCTCCCTCGTAGGTGGCCCCACAGAGCTTGCCTAGAAAAGGAGCAGCTCCTTCATGAGTGACCTGGAGATGTTTGGGTTGACCTTGGAGATCTTTCCCAACTTTCACAGCAACTCCAAACCAGCAGTTCCAACCCTATTCCCGCTTGGAAAAGAGGCCTAAAAGGTTCCTTCCCAGAGCCACTCACCCTCATAGGTGGAGCCCACCCAGAAAAGGAGCAGCCCCTTCATGATATGTTTGAGTGACCTGGAGAAGTTTGGGTTGACCTTGGAGATCTTTCCCAACCTTCATGGAAACTCCAAGCACTTCCAACCTTATTCCCACTTGGAAGAGAGGCCTAGAAGGTTCTTCCCAGAGCCACTCACCCTCATAAGTGGTTACTCTGCCTGCCCAGAAAGGAGCAGCCCCTTCAAAAATGACCTGGAGAAGTTTGGGTTGACCTTGGAGGTCTTTCTCAACCTTCACAGCAACTCCAAACCAGCACTTCCAACCTTATTCCCACTTGGAAAAGGTGCCCAGAAGGTTCCTTCCCAGAGCCACTCACTCTCGTAGATGGCCACCCTGAGCCTGCCCAAAAAGGAGCAGCCCCTTCATGAGTGACCTGGAGAAGTTCGGGTTGACCTTGGAGATCTTTCCCAACCTTCATGGAAACTCCAAGCACTTCCAGCCCTATTGCCACTTGGAAAAGGGGCCCAAAAGGTTCCTTACTTGCCATGGGGCTTTCCCCAGAGCCACTCTCCTTCACAGGCGGCCCCCTGGAGCCTGCCAAGAAAACTGTGGGCAGGCTTCATGATGTGGTCAAGTGACCTGGAGATGCATGGGTTGACCTCGAATATCTTTCCCGGCCTTCATGGAAATGCCAAACCACCACTTCCAACCTTATTCCCCCTTGGAAAAGTGGCCCAGAAGGTTCCTTACTTGCCATGGGGTTTCCCCCAGAGCCACTCCCCCTCGTAGGTGGCCCCGCGGAGCCGTCCCTCCATGCGGAAGACGTAGCTGAAGAAGCGTCGGGACGGGGCCTCGCTGCCCTCCCCGCTGCGGCCCCAGAGAGGGAAATCCCGCTTCCCGTTCAGCGCCTGGCGCACGGCCTGCTCCAGCTTCCACCTCCACACGGCCTGCGGGCACGGAAAACACGGAATGAGCACAAATCCCTGAAAATCAACCGGAGACAACTGCAGGAAAGCGGCGAGGAGCTTGTGGGTTCCCATCAAAGCCCTTCTGCAGCTTCCACAGGGGATCTCCTGGAAGGTGGATACTGCAGCGAGGCACAACAGCTGGGAGGGAGGAATTTCCACTTGGATGTTGAAAAAGAGGGAAAAATTCCACTTGGATATGAAAAAAAAAAAAAAAGAAAGACAAATTTCAAGCTGATTTGCCTGTGGGATAGGCCTGTCCTTCAGGAAAAGCAGCAAGAAACCGACAGGTTCCAACCAGCATTCCTCACCAGCCATCAAGTCTGAGCCACCTCTGGCCATCTAATGCAGGATTTTTTGGGGAAAAGGAGCCAAAAATCCCAGCCCACCTTCACCAGAATGATTATCCTGCTTTAAATACTAAAGAGATGGGAAAATCCCAAAGCCTGACCTTCATCTGAGGGTCCTTGGTGGAGAGGACGAACGTCTCTTCCGGGGTTGTGATGCGTAGGCTGTGCCTGGGAGGGAAACAAAAGGATGGAAAACACAATTCCCAATCCATCAGCTCTTCCCATTCCCCTCCTGGAGATCCTGGTGCTTTCCCACGTGGTTCTTCTGGAGAGATCTCAAGTTCTTCAGGGCTGGATTAATGAATTTTGGGATTCATTGGCAACAAATGGGATGAGAGGGAACAGCCTCAGGTTGTGCCAGGGGAAGGTCAGGTTGGACAGCAGCAGGAATTTTTTCATGGAAAACGTGGTCAGGCCTTGGAATTGCCCAGGGAGGTCTGGAGTGTCCATCCCCAGAGGTGTCCAAGGAATTCTGGGCTGGGAACAAGGTGGGGATGGGACACACAGGTTGGATTTGATGATCCCAGAGGGCTTTTCCAACCTCAAAAATTCTGGGATTTCAATCTGGCAGCAAATTCCAAGCTGGTGAGATCCCATTATTCATATCCCAATCCCATGGCTTGGAAAGGAGACGGGACAAAGCTTTGGATCATTTTTCCATCAACCTGAACATTTTTATTCCTTTTATTTAACCCCCAGTGGGAATTTCTCACTCACAGTCCTGGAGCCGATTTCTCTCCACAGTTTTCATCCACCCACACCAGCTTCAGATCAAAACTCTGGAAGCCGTTTCCCTGGAAAGAAAAGGGGAAAGATGGTCCTGTTATTGCTGGAAACATCCATGGAATGGCAGAGCTGGAGTGGCAGCAGAAATTCCCAACTTTTTGATCCATCCATCTCACACTGGGAGGAGAGACCTTGGAGATGGAAAAGCCACCAGAAAAGGAGGGAAGTTCTCGTTTGAACACTCCTAAAGCTCTTCCAAAATTCCGTGGCCACATCCAGGACTAAAACATCCCCACATGACCCTGATCTCCACAGGAGTTCCTTCCCTATCACATGGCAACATTCCCAAATCATTCCGGCCAATATTCCCAGAGATTTGTGGTTGCCCATCCCTGGAAGTATCCAAGGAAAGGTTGGACAAGGCCTGAAGCAACCAGGAACCATGGAATGGGGTGGGAATGGATCATCTTTGAGCTCCCTTTCCATCCAGTCCATTCCAGATTTATTTAGGATTTGGACTCCGGGTGGAGTCCACCAAAAATATCCCAGAAATCCCAAATTTAAGGAGTCACTTTTGGGATCAGCAGCACCCAAACAAAACAAACTCCAACAACTGGAATAAAAGGAAAATTTTAATTTCTCATCTCCTTTCCTGCCTCACATCCAGCTGTTCACACAGAGCTGCTGCCTGGAGGGATGGAGTTTTCCAAGGAATTCCACTGTGTTTTCCCAGGTTTAGGAGAACAGAAAAGGAAGGGACATCAAAATTCCCAACAGGTCAATCCCAATTCAGTTGGAATTCCCAAACCTCCATAAAGCTCAGCAGCATCAAGTGAGACACAAATGGAAATCATGGATTGAACATGGAGGTAATTCCATGGATTTGCTGATCTCGTGTTCCCATCCCAGCCACGGCACGAGCCAAGCTGGAATTTCCTCATGGGAACAAATCCCCACACCCCGAAATTCCCAAAATAGCCCCAAAACCACCTCCAAATCTGCAGCCATGGCACAAACATGGAATATCCTGTTTATTCCAATGCGTGGGAGTTCATGGAATGTCATCCTTGATCCACCAAATCCCTTGGAATAACCAAGGGCCAAAATTCCCTGTGGAAAAGGATGTGGACCACTCAAAAGATGCCTGTGATGGTGGACAATCCACACTTCCTAGAAAAATATTCTGTGGATCTCCTCAACTCCTTCCTAGATTTCCTTTATTTTCCAGAGCCAACCACACGCAGATGGATCTGAAAAGTTTTCCCAACAGCCAAACTCTGCTGTGAGTTCAACACCAAAAAACTGGAATTTTACCACCATTCCTATGGAAATTCCTGACATTTCTGCCATTCCACTGGAATTTCGGGTCCATTTATCCATGCTCCCTTCCCAGGAGGATCCCGGGCTCACCTGGATGAGCACCAGGACGTCGTCGAAGAGCAGGAGCCGCTCGGAGCGGGCGGAGCCGGACGTGATGGGAAGGTTCCTGCTGTCCTCCAGGAGCCTCCTCTCAGGGACACACAGCACGTCCTGGAGCAGCAGGAAAAGCCAGGATTGGGAGAGGACAGGGAATTCCAGGCAGGAATTCCTGCAGGGATCAGGCAGCTTGGGGTTCCAGTGACTGTGACACACTTGGGACGCAAATTCATCTTCCACCCAATTCTGCTCTGTCAGCTTCAATCCTCAAACTCCCAGTCCATACCAAATTCTCAACCCACATCAAATTCCTGATCCGTACCAAATTCCCGATCCATATCAAATTCCTGATCCATACCAAATTCCTGATCCATATCAAATTCCTGATCCACACCAAATTCTCAACCCACATCAAATTCCTGATCCACACCAAATTCCCGATCCATACCAAATTCCTGATCCACACCAAATTCTCAATTCATATCAAATTCCCTGTGGCTCAGGGTTCCAGCATCAGTGACAAACTCGGCTTTGAAATCCCCATTGAGTTTCTCCAACTCTTCCACCCAGCTCCGCTCTGTCAACTTCAATCCTCAATTCCTTGATCTATATCAAATCCATGTCACATCCATATCAAATTTGCAATCAAAATCAAACTCCTGATCCATATCAAATTCATGATCCATATGAAATTCCCAATCCACATCAAATTCCCTCTGGCTTGGGGTTCCAGTGACAGTGACACACTTGGGACACAAATTCGGCTTTGAAACCCCAGGGAATTCCTCCAACTCTTCCACCCAACTCTGCTCTGTTGAATTCCAGCCTCAAATTCCCAATCCATAATAAATTCCCGATCCATACCAAATTCCTCATCCTTATCAAATTCCTGACCCATATCAAATTCCCCATCCAATTCCAATTCCTCATCCTTATCAAATTCCCAATCCATACCATATTCCTGACCCATATCAAATTCCCAATCCGTATCAAATTCTTCATTCTTATCAAATTCCCTATCCAATTCCCCATCCACTTCCAATTCCCAACACATATCTGATTCCTCATCCTTAACAAATTCTGAATCCACTTCAAAATCCCAGTCCATACCAAATTCCTCATCCTTATCAAATTCCTGACCCATATCTAATTCCTGACCCATACCAAATTCCCAATCCATATCAAATTCTTCATTCTTATCAAATTCCCTATCCAATTCCCCATCCACTTCTAATTCCCAATCCGTATCAAATTCTTCATTCTTATCAAATTCCCCATCCACTTTCAATTCCTCATCCTTGTGAAATTCCCCATTCATTTCCAATTCCTGATCCATACCACATTCCCCATACATATCTCATTCCTTATCCTTAACAAATTCTGAGTCCACTTCAAATTTCTCATCCATATCAAATTCCTGATCCTTATCAAACTCCCAGTCCATACCACATTCCTGACCCATATCAAATTCCCAATCCACTTCAAATTCCTGATCCATATCTAATTCCTAACCCATACCAAATTCCCAATCCGTATCAAATTCTTCATTCTTATCAAATTCCCCATCCACTTCCAATTCCTCATCCTTGTCGAATTCCCCATTCATTTCCAATTCCTGATCCATACCACATTCCCCATACATATCTCATTCCTTATCCTTAACAAATTCTGAGTCCACTTCAAATTTCTCATCCATATCAAATTCCCCATCCATATCAAACTCCCAGTCCATACCATATTCCTCATCCATATCAAATTCCCCATCCACATCAAATTCCCCATCCATATCAAATTCCCAATCCGTACCAAATTCCTCATCCTTATCAAATTCCCCATCCATACCACATTCCTGACCCATATCAAATTCCCAATCCACTTCAAATTCCTGATCCATATCTAATTCCTGACCCATACCAAATTCCCAATCCGTATCAAATTCTTCATTCTTATCAAATTCCCCATCCACTTCCAATTCCTCATCCATACCACATTCCCCATACATATCTCATTCCTTATCCTTAACAAATTCTGAGTCCACTTCAAATTTCTCATCCATATCAAATTCCTGATCCTTATCAAACTCCCAGTCCATACCATATTCCTCATCCATATCAAATTCCCCATCCATATCAAATTCCTCATTCTTATCAAATTCCCGATCCGTACCAAATTCCTCATCCTTATCAAATTCCCCATCCATATCAAATTCCTCATTCTTATCAAATTCCCGATCCGTACCAAATTCCTCATCCTTATCAAATTCCCCATCCACATCAAATTCCCCATCCATATCAAATTCCCAATCCATACCAAATTCCTCATCCTTATCAAATTCCCCATCCATACCACATTCCTGACCCATATCAAATTCCCAATCCACTTCAAATTCCTGATCCATATCTAATTCCTGACCCATACCAAATTCCCAATCCGTATCAAATTCTTCATTCTTATCAAATTTCCCATCCACTTCCAATTCCTCATCCATACCACATTCCCCATACATATCTCATTCCTTATCCTTAACAAATTCTGAGTCCACTTCAAATTTCTCATCCATATCAAATTCCTGATCCTTATCAAACTCCCAGTCCATACCATATTCCTCATCCATATCAAATTCCCCATCCATATCAAATGCCCGATCCGTACCAAATTCCTCATCCTTATCAAATTCCCCATCCACACCAAATTCCCCATCCCTGTTCCATTCCCTTGGCACTCACGGTGAATTTGTAGCCCAGGGATTTCCAGAGCTCCTTGGTGAAGACGGCTTCATCCAGGACCTGGCTGATGAAGGATTCCAGCTTCCCAAATTCCTGCGCCACAGTGGCCACCACGTCCCGCTCCGAGCCCTGCGAAAGGACAGCAAAACTCCAGGAAATGTGGGTCAACGGAGGTCCAGGCAGGATTTTAGGGAATATTTATCTATTTAAACATTAAATTGAAATATTTATATTTAACAAAGGCCAGGGAGAACATTTGGGAATATTCAGCATCGTGTCCTGCCTGGAATGAGGGAGGTCCAGGGTGGATTTTAGGGAATATTTAGCAAAGAAGGTCCAGGTTGGATTTTTGGGAATATTTATCAATGTCCGGATTGAATTTTAGGGAATATTTAGCAACACGTCCGTTCTGGATCAAAAAAGGTCCAGGCTGGATTTTTGGGAATATTTAGAAAAGGCGTTCCAGGTTGGATTTTGGAGAATATTTAGGAAAGGATTTCCAGATTGGATTTTTGGCAATATTTAGCAACACGTCCATTCTGGATCAAAAAAGGCCCAGGTTGGATTTTTGGGAATATTCAGCAACATGTCCACCATGGATCAAAAAAGGTCCCGGCTGGATTTTAGGGAATATTTAGGAAAGGAGCTCCAGATTAGATTTTGGGGAATATTCAGCAACACATCCATCCCAGATCAAAAAAGATCCAGGTTGGATTTTTGGGAACATTTAGGAAAGGAGTTCCAGTTTGGATTTTTGGGAATATTTAGCAACATGTCCATTCTGGATCAAAACAGGTCCGGGCTGGATTTTAGGGAATATTTAGGAAAAAAAATTCCAGGTTGGATTTTTGGGAATATTCAGCAATCTGTCCATCCCGGGCCAAACAAGTTCCAGGTTAGATTTTCAGGAATATTTAGGAAAGGAGTTCCAGGTTGGATTTTAGGGAATGTTTCTTCCCACAAAACCCATCAAGAAGATCCCCTGAGCGTTCCAGGGAATTCCCACCTCCTGGAGCTGCTCCTGGAGCTGCGAGAGGAGCTGCAGGTAGCTCTGGATGTGCTCCTGGAAGGGTTTGTGGAGCACCAAGTGCAGGGCCAGGCCCAGGGAGCTCTCCGAGGTGAAATCCCGCAGGAATTCCTTCAGCACCGCCTTGTGCAGCCTCCAGGCGTCGCTGGAAAATTGGCAATCATGAGAAAGGGTCGTTAATTATCCCAGAATTCCTGCTCTTCTGTTTTCCAAACTTTCTGCGTGGTGAGGATGGAGAAAGGCGTGAAAAATCCGGGAATGCGCTCGCTAAAAATTTGTGTTTGCAGTTGTTGCTTCCATAAAAATCTGGGATTGGTGGGAATTCCCAGCCCGATTCCCACCCCTTCCCTAAATCCTCAAATCCTAAATTTCCAACTCTGGAAGGGGCTGGGGGTGGTTGGAAAGAGGGAACTGAGAAAGAGGGAATCCATCCATGGATAACAGGAGCCATGGAAAAATTGGGAATGTACTCCTTAGAAATCCAAGTTTTCATTCCCTTCTTTCATAAAAATCTGGGATTAGTGGGAATTCCCAGCCAGATTCCCACCCCATTCCTAAATCCCCATATTCCAAGTTTCCAACTCCACAAGGAGCTGGGGGTAGTTGGGAAGAGGAAAATTCAATCCTGGAATTGGGCAGGGTTTGGAGCAATCTGGGAGAGCGGGAGCCATGGAAAAATTGGAAAAATTAGGAATGCACTCCTTAGAAATCCATGTTTTCATTCCCTGCTTCCTAAAAATCTGGGATAAATTGGAGAAAGGAATTTGGCTGGGAATTCCAATTCCATCTTTTCCCTAAATCCCCAAATCCCAAGTTTCCAACTCCAGAAGGAGCTGGGGTTGGTTGGAAAAGGAAAATCCAATCTTGGAACTGGACAAAGCCTGGAGCAACCTGGGATAGTGGGAGCCAAGGAAAAATTGGGAATGTGCTCCTTAGAAATCCACGTTTCCATTCCCTGCTTCCATAAAAATCTGGGATAAGTGGGAATTCCCAGCCAAATTCCTCTCTCCAATTCCATCTTTTCCCTAAATCCCCAAATCCCAAGTTTCCAGCTCCAGAAGGGAAGAGGAAAATCCAATTCTGGAATTGTCCAAGGTTAGAAAGGGCTTGGAGCAACCACAGTGGGAGTTGGCCCAGAATAGGATGAGAGGATTTTTTTGGGGAATTTTCCAAACCATTCTGGAATTCTGGAATTCTGGAATTCTCTGGTGTCCCCACATCCCAAGGATTCCCAAAATTCCCAAGGATTTTCCACCCGCTGACCTCTTGCTCCTGGCGGCCTGCTCGAAGCCCTGGACCACGACAAAGTTGGCGAAGGTGACGAAATACCTGGAAAAAATTCCAAGGAGGAGTTTGAGAAGGAAATTCGGGATGAATTTATGGATTCCAGCTTTTTTTATCCCATAAAAGCACTTCTGGACAAATGCAGGCCCAGATGTTGGATGGACTGGGATCAAAGGTTGGATCAGATCTTGGAATTCTTTCCCAATCTTAATTCCAGGATTTTTTGGGAGACTTGGATGAGGCAAAAGTGCTGATAATCCTGGGATCTGTTTCCATCAGATTTTACAGAATAAAATTCCATAAAGGAATTTTCTGATCCGAGCTGTTCATTCACCACAGAATTCCCAACAGAATTGGAAAAATTTGGGAATTCTGGGATGGAAATAATGGAGTTGTCACACTCTGGCTCCGAGTTTTATTTTTCCAAGTAAAACTCAAAGTTTTCTTTTTCCATCTCATATTTCCCAAAATTTTCTTCCTAGATCTGCATTTTCTGTACCTAAAATTCTCAGTAAATCCCACATTTTCTCCCAGCAAATTTCACATTTTCCCAGCAAATCCCACATTAAACCTGGGTTTAATTCCAAAAAAACAAACAGGAAAAAAATCTCATGAAAATTCTTTTGGATCATCCAAAACCTCATCCACCTGGGAAAGCCCAAACTGGGAAAGCCCAAACTGGGAAAGCCCAAACTGGGAATGCTTTGGCCGCTTCCATGGAGAAGCAAAAATGCGGAATTGAAGACTTTTATGGAATTTCAGCTCTCCATAACATTTCACAAAATCCTGGAAAAATCCCACCCAACCCATTTTCCAAGGATATTTTCCCTCTGTGAGCTCCCATCCCAATTTTTCCCGATATTCCCAATGGGATCAACCCAATCCTGTTTTCCCAAATATTCTGACACTCACTGGATGTAGAGGCTGAGGAAAACTTCTCCTTTCCACAGGATGTAAAAATCCTGGATACAACCGGAATTTTCCAACTGAGATTTCCCCCTCAGGATCCGGGAATTCTCCTCCGTGAAATTCCAGAGGGTTTGGAAGCGATCGTTGAGGAGCACGAAAAGCTGGAAATTCTCCTTTTCCTTCGGATCCTGCGGCTCTGGGAGGGAAAAATTGGGAAAATCCTGTGGGAAAAGTGGAATTCCAAAGGGATTTTTGTGGAATTTTGTGGTTGAGAAGTTCTGAGAAATGGGAAATTTCAAGATTTTTTTACCAGAGCTGTTTTGGTTGGAAGGAATGAATTGAATAACTTGGGAATGCAGAGAAAAGAAACTATGGGAAGAATGAAAAGAAAAAAAGGGGGAAATTCCAGGAATTTTCAGAGGCCAGGGAGCCATTTTGCTGGAATAAATTGAAAAATTTGGGAAAAAGGAAAAAAATGGGAAAAATGGAAAAAATTGGGGAAATTCCAGGAATTTTCAGAGTCCATGCAGCCATTTTTCCTGGAGGAAATAAATAATTTGGGAATATAGAGGGGGAAAAAATTGGGAAGAATGGGGGGAAAAAGGGAAATTCCGGGAATTTTTGAAGCTGCTTTGACTGGAAGGATATAAATAATTTGGGAATATAGAGAGGGGAAAAAATGGGAAGAATAGGGGGAAAAAGGGGCAAATTCCAGGAATTTTTGGAGGCCATGGAGATGTTTTTGCTGGAATGGGACAAACTCTATCCCAAACTCTCTGGACGCTTTTCCCAAGGGTGGGAAAAATTCCCACTTTCCTTGGAGTCATCCCAAAAAGAATTCCTGGAAAAGCCCCACGCAGGAAAATCAGGGCCAGGAATTTCCCTGGATTTGGAATTTCCCTGGATCAGGAACGCTGATCCCGATGAAAACACGGATTGATCCCAAAAACCACCCTGGTCTTGTTCCCCATTCCCGATTTTAAGGAAAACATTCCCACAAAACATTTCCTCTTCCCAGCAGGAATTCCAGCTGGAAATCCCTTCCCAGATCGATTCCAGGTGGGAATTCCATAGAAAAATTCCCAGAAAATTCCGGAATTTACCTGCCTGGAGCAGAGGTTTGATGATGAGGGCGTCGATCCGGGCCAGGCAGGAGGAGAAGTTTTCCTCCAGCTGGAGCAACAATTCCAAAATTCCCGAAATTCCAGCTGTGGACATGGCCTGGAAAACAGCGGGAACGAATCAAACCCCTGGAAATCCGTCGGATTCCATCTCCAAGGTTTTTCCTTGGATTTCCAGCAAAGCTTCCCTGCCCTTGGCCCCATTCTTGGGTGGGGTCAATCCCAAAAATCCTCGAGAAAAGTTGGAAGAGAAACAGAAACCAAACAGCTCAATCAGAGACAACCCAGCCCAGCTTTCCTGGATTTTCCCAAATTTTCCCAAATTCCCAATGACCTCAGTGCTGGAAAAGCTTGGAATTAATTCCTTGTGTTAATCCTGATGGGAATTTTCCCATTCCAGAGGGGCTTTTCCAACAGAAATCCTGGAAATCCCAAGGATGAAAGTGAAATCGTTTCCTACCACTCTCACTCCTGTCCCACTCATTCCCAGCCTTGTTTTTTGAAATTCCCAATAATCAGGAAAAGCCTGGAATTCCTTGTGTTAATCCTAATGAATTCCAGAGGGGTTTTCCCAGGAGAAAATTCTGGAAATCAAGGGATGAAGGAGAAATCTCTTCCAACCTCACTCATTCCCAAATTCCCCATGATCTCAAGGCTGGAAAGCCTGGAATTAATTCCTTGTGGTAATCCTGATGAATTCCAGAGGGGAAAATCCCAGAAATCCACAGGATGAAGGAGAAATCTCTTCCCAACCATCTCATTCCCATTCCCATCCCTCTTTTCCCAAATTCCCAATGATCTCAGGGCCACAAAATATTCAGAAAAACCGGGAATGAATTCCTTCAGGAATTAATGGAATCCAGCAGGATTATTTTCCTTTTCCCAAAGAAAATTCCCCCAATTCCCAGAGGAAATTCCCACAATTCCCACAGAAAAATTTTCCCAATTTCTGCAGAAATTTCCCCCAATTCCCAGGAAGATTTCCCACAATTCCTGGAGGAATTTCCCCCAATTCCCAGAGAAATTCCCCCCGGGAGCTTTCCTGCCCAAAGCCTTTCCCAAAGGAATTCCGGGTGCTTTGCATGAGGCTTTTCCAACCCCTTTGGAATGTCAACATTCCCAAACAGGTCAGGCCTGTGCCTCAGCTAGGCTGGGATTAACCAGAGCTGATTTTAGCAACCAAACCTAAACCCAGGAGGCTTCCCGACGTTTATTTTGCTCCTATTCCCAAAAAAACCCCAGCTCTGGAATCAGGAATCTCCAAATTCCCAACTTTAGTCCCTGTTCCTCCCTGTTGTTCCCAAATTTTTCCGTAATTCCCGGATTTTTTGGCCTCCAAAAGCACTCTGGGTTGGGGTTTTTTTTGGGATAATCCCACCCACATTCCCAAAAATTCCCATTTTCCTGCTCTTTGGGATTGAAGCCATTCCAGGGAGCAGCTGCAGGTTCCAAAGGGGTTTTACCTAAACAGCCTCAGCTTTAGGCCAGGCCCACATAAACCCAATTTAAACCCAGCTCCAAATTAAACCCAAGCTTAAAACACGCCCCAAACTAAGCCAAAGTTTAAACCCAATTTAAACCCAGTCCCTAATGAAACCAGTTTAAACCCAGCCCCAAAATAAACCACGGTTTAAACCCAGCCCCAAAATAAACCACGGTTTAAACCCAGCCCCGAAATAAACCACAGTTTAAACCCAGCCCCAAAATAAACCCCAAGTTTAAACCAAAGTTTAAACCCGGCCCCAAAATAAACCCCAAGTTTAAACCCACGTTTAAACCCAGCCCCAAAATAAACCCCAAGTTTAAACCCAGCCCCAAAATAAACCCACGTTTAAACCCAGCCCCAAATGAAACCGAAGTTTAAACCACAGATTAAGCCCAGCCCCAAATGAAACCTCAGTTTAAACCCAGCCCAAACTGAAATCAAAGTTTAGACCCAGCCTCAAAGGAACCCCAAGTTTAAAGCAAAGTTTAAACCCAGCCCCAATTTAAACGAAAGTTTAAACCCAGCCCCAAATGAAACCACAGCTTAAACCCAGCCCCAAACGAAACCAAAGTTTAAACCACAGACTAAACCCAGCCCCAAAACAAACCCAAGTTTAAACCCAGCCCCTCCTCTGCTTTTCATTCTTTATTATTTTTAAAAAGCCTCCAAAGCGCCGCTTCCCACCCAAAACCGAGCCTTGAATCCCGACTTTCCACGGAATTCCGAAACTCCTGAAGGGTTTTTATGGGATCGCCTCCTCCCGGACAGAAACCTGTTAAACCGAGCTTATCAGCCCGGCTTTAATTCTCCATCTCTTGGCACGGCCGCGGCTTCCCCAGCTTTGTTCCGTCCGCCCTGGAATTGCAGGCGAGGCTGGAAAATCCCTCCCTGCAGGAGCAGGATTGGAAATCCCGCCTGGAAAAGCCGCGGTGGGAGCAAGGACCGCGTTTAAATCGGGGTTTTATTTTCGCCAGGAGTGAAATTCCTTAAGAAGAGCTGAAATTCCTTAGGGAAAAGCGGGGGTTTTGTGGGAAAATTCGCGCCGGGATTTGGAATTTGATCCCGCTTCTACACGGGGAAAACACTCGCAAATTTCATCCGGATTAAATGAAACTGATCCCAAAAGCAAGCAGGAAATCCCAAAGTTCGCTGGATTTTGGAGGGACCCACCTGGAGTGAGGCAGCGCAGGAAAATTCCCGGCTGGGAAAATCTCCGGGAGGCGCAGAAATCCGGGAATTCTCGCTGTTCCCGAGGCTGGAAATTTTCCCTCCCATCTTTCCCTCCCACATTTGGAGGCAGAGCCTCAAATCCCAAACACCCACGGCAGCCGTGGATTACAAAATCCCAAATCTTGGCTCCCCAAAGTTCCTGCTCCTCCTCTTCCCCCCAGCTTTTATTATTTTATTTATTTATTTATTTAAATAATCCCGGATTTTGTCAGGCCGGATTTTGTCATCCCGGATTTTGTCGACGCGGATTTGGGGGAAGTTGAACTTTCGGGAAGTTGAAAATTCGAGAAGTGAAAGGAAAAAAGGTCAGGAGGGGTTTTGGGGGCAAGTTTCGTTTCTCTGCCTCTCTCTGTTCCCGCAATGCTTCTCCCAAAAAAAAAAAAAAAAAAAAATTGGTTTTTTTTTTTCCTCCTCTTTCCAGGCTCGCTCCCATTTGCTGGGAAATCCAGGAATTCCTTGGAAAGGGAGAATTTTCCTGCCATTCACATGCGCCGCGAGCCGCTTCCCTTCCGCATGAAAACCCCAAAACCAACCCCAAACTTCCCGAATCCCTCGGGCAGGAGCTCCCAGGGTTCTCTGCTGCACCTCAACCTTTAACTCTTTCCCTTCCTCCTAAAAAAAATCCTAAATCCGACCCTAAAATTCCCGAATCCATCGGTCAGGGGTTCTCTGTGCAGCTCAGCCACCTTTAACTCTTTCCCCTCCTCCTAAATCCAATCCTAAAATTCCCAAATCCATCGGTCAGGAGATCCCAGACACTTCAGCCACTTTTAACTCCTTCTCTTCCTCCTAAAAATTTCTAAATCCAGCCCTAAAAATCCCAAATCCATCCCAGACACCTCAGACACTTTTAACTCTTTCCCCTCCGCCTAAAAACCCTAAACCCGACCCCAAAATTCCCAAATCCTTTTCTCAGCGGGTCCCGGAGTTTTTTTCCCGCACCAGAAATTCTTTTCCGTCCTCCTAAAAATCCTAAATCCAACGCTAAAATTCCCAAATCCATCGGCCCGGAGATCCCAGACACCTCACGCACTTTTAACCATTTCCCCTCCTCCTTAAAGCCCTAAACGCCGCCCCAAAATTCCTAAAACGTTTTCAGGAGATCCCAGACACTTCAGCCGCAGGGAACATTTCCCCTCCTCCTAAAAATCCTAAATCCAACCCAAAAATTCCCTAATCCATCGGTCCGGACATCCCAGACACCTCAGGCACCTTTAACCATTTCCCCTCCTCCTAAAAATCCTAAATCCGACTCCAAAATTCCTAAAACTTTTTAAGGAGACCGCAGATACATCAGCCACCTTTAACTCTTTCCGTTTCCCTAAAAATCCCAAATCCAACTCCAAAATCCCCAAATCCATCCCTCAGGGGATCCCAAAGTTCTCTGTGCACCTCAGCCACCTTTAACCATTTCCCTTCCTCCTAAAAAATCCTAAACGCAACCTTAAAATTCCTAAAAGCTTTTAAGGAGATCCCAAACACCTCAGCCCCAGGAACTCGTTCCTAAAAACAACCCCAAACTCCCGAATCCTTCTCTCAGGAGATCCCAGAGTTCTCTGTGCAGCTCAGACACCTTTAACCATTTCTCATCCTCCTAAAAATCCTAAATCCGGCTCCAAAATTCCTAAAACTTTTTAAGGAGACCCCAGACACCTCAGCCACCTTTAACTCTTTCTCCTCCTCCTAAAAACCCTAAACCCAACCCTAATGTTCCTAAAACCTTTTAAGGAGATCCCAGACACCTCAGCCACCTTTAACTCTTTCCCTTCCTCCTAAAAAATCCCAAATCCAACCGCAAAATACCCAAATCCATTCCTCAGGATTCCCCAGGCACCTCAGCCCCAGGAACTTTTTCCGCTCCTCCTAAAAACCCTAAATCCAACCCCAAACCCACAAATCCTTCTCTGAGGAGCTCCCAGAGTTCTGTGCTCCAGCTCAGCCACCCTTAACTCTTTCCCTTCCTCCTAAAAATCCTAAATCCGACTCCAAAATTCCCAAATTCTTCTCCCAGGATATCTCAGACACCTCAGCCATCTTTAACTCTTTCCCCTCCTCCCCTAAAAACCCCAAATCCAACCCCAAACCCACAAATCCTTCTCTCGGGAGCTCCCAGAGTTCTCTGCTGCACCTCAGCCACTTTTAACTCTTTCCCTTCCTCCTAAAAATCCCAAATCCAACCCCAAAATTCCCAAAACCTTTTGAGGACACCCCAGATACCTCAATCCCAGGAATCATTTCCCTTCCTCCTAAAAAATCCCAAATCCAACCCCAAAATTCCCAAATTTTTGCTTTGCAAGTCCAGCATTCCGGGATTTTCATGTTCCTGGAAAACGGGGGATGTGGAGCTGCGATCCCAAAACCCAATCCCACTTTTTTCACCACAACAACGCAAACCTTTCCCTAAAGGATGAGGCTGAGGCGCCTGGGATCTCCTGAGGAATGGATTTGGGAATTTTGGAGTTGGATTTAGGATTTTTTTAGGAGGAAGGAAAGGAGTTAAAGGTGGCTGAGGTGTCCGGGGTCTCCTTAAAAGGTTTTAGGAACTTTGAGGTTCAGTTTGAGGTTTTTTAGGAATTGGAAAACAACGGGAAAAAACCCAGGATCAGCAGTGGGAATTTGCTTTGAAGAGCTGTTGGAAACCAGGATGGAATTCCAGGGTTAATTCCAGAAAATTCCCTTTTAGGAAAATCCCGTTGGGATGAACAGGAGGATTTAGGGGAAGATGGGATGGGATGGGATGGGATGGGATGGGATGGGATGGGATGGGATGGGATGGGATGGGATGGGGTGGGATGGGATGGGCCAGGAGAGGCCGGAATTCCATGGCAATCCCCGGGGCAGTTCCCCCACCCGGCTGCCGCTGGAATTTCTCCAGGAGGTTCTCCAGGAGTTCCAGAACCTGTCTGGCTCGACCGCCAGGTCCCAGGAATATTTTATTCCAAGGAATTCTCAGCCCTTGGATCGGGATCAAGGGTTTGTCCCTTCCTTTGGAGGGTTCCAGGTTGGATTTGTCCCGTTCCAGCTTTTCCAAGGGCGTTGTCCAAACATTCCTTGAGTTCCATCACCACCAGGATGGTTTTTCCTGTGGCCTCAGGAGCTGGTGGCCTTGGAATGACCTTTCCATCCACATCCAACCTTTCCATCCACATCCAACCTTCCCATCCATCATCTCCAACCCTTCCCATCCATCATCTCCAACCCTATCCAACCTTCCCATCCATCTCCAGCCCTTCAGAACCTTTCCCAATTCTTCCCATCCCTATCCAACTCTTCCCATTCACCTCCAATCATTCAGAACCTTTCCCAACCTTCCCATCCATCTCCAACCTGTCCCACTCAGCTCCAACCTTTGGATATGGAGGAGACAGGAGAGATGAAGTCTCGGAATTGGTTGCTCTGGAGAACATTTGGACGTCCCTTCCATCCCAAACATTCCAGGACTTTTTTCCTGTGGCCACACGAGTTGGTGGCCTTGGAGGGGCCTTTCCATCCCTATCCAACCTTTCCACCCATATCCAACCCTTCCAAACCTTCCCGTCCATCTCCCACTTTTCCCATGTTCCTCCAACCTTTCCCAACCTTTCCCATCCACATCCAACCTTTCCATCCATCTCCAGCCATTCAGAACCTTTCCCAACTCTTTCCATCCATCTCCAACCTTTCCATCCCTATCCAACCTGTCCCACCCAGCTCCAACCTTTAGATATGGAGTAGAGACAGGAGAGACGAAGTCTCGGAATTGGTTGCTCTGGAGAACCTTTGGAGGTCCCTCCCATCCCAAACATTCCAGGACTTTTTTCCTTTTTTCCACACAAGTTGGTTGCCTTGGAGCGACCTTCCCATCCCTATCCAACCTTTCCCAACATTTCCATCAATCTCCAACCTTTCCCATCCACCTCCAACCTTTGGATATGGAGGAGAGACAGGAGAGACGAAGTCTCGGAATTGGTTGCTCTGGAGAACCTGCAGAGGTGCCTTCCATGCCAAACATTCCAGGAGTTTTTTCCTTTTTTCCACACAAGTTGGTTGCCTTGGAGCGACCTTCCCATCCCTATCCAGCCTTTCCCAACATTTCCATCAATCTCCAACCTTTCCCATCCACCTCCAACCTTTGGATATGGAGGAGAGACAGGAGAGACGAAGTCTCGGAATTGGTTGCTCTGGAGAACCTGCAGAGGTGCCTTCCATGCCAAACATTCCAGGAGTTTTTTCCTTTTTTCCACACAAGTTGGTTGCCTTGGAGCGACCTTCCCATCCCTATCCAACCTTTCCCAACATTTCCATCAATCTCCAACCTTTCCCATCCACCTCCAACCTTTGGATATGGAGGAGAGACAGGAGAGACGAAGTCTCGGAATTGGTTGCTCTGGAGAACCTGCAGAGGTGCCTTCCATGCCAAACATTCCAGGAGTTTTTTCCTTTTTTCCACACAAGTTGGTTGCCTTGGAGCGACCTTCCCATCCCTATCCAGCCTTTCCCAACATTTCCATCAATCTCCAACCTTTCCCATCCACCTCCAACCTTTGGATATGGAGGAGAGACAGGAGAGACGAAGTCTCGGAATTGGTTGCTCTGGAGAACCTGCAGAGGTGCCTTCCATGCCAAACATTCCAGGAGTTTTTTCCTTTTTTCCACACAAGTTGGTTGCCTTGGAGCGACCTTCCCATCCCTATCCAACCTTTCCCAACATTTCCATCAATCTCCAACCTTTCCCATCCACCTCCAACCTTTGGATATGGAGGAGAGACAGGAGAGACGAAGTCTCGGAATTGGTTGCTCTGGAGAACCTGCAGAGGTGCCTTCCATGCCAAACATTCCAGGAGTTTTTTCCTTTTTTCCACACAAGTTGGTTGCCTTGGAGCGACCTTCCCATCCCTATCCAGCCTTTCCCAACATTTCCATCAATCTCCAACCTTTCCCATCCACCTCCAACCTTTGGATATGGAGGAGAGACAGGAGAGACGAAGTCTCGGAATTGGTTGCTCTGGAGAACCTGCAGAGGTGCCTTCCATGCCAAACATTCCAGGAGTTTTTTCCTTTTTTCCACACAAGTTGGTTGCCTTGGAGCGACCTTCCCATCCCTATCCAGCCTTTCCCAACATTTCCATCAATCTCCAACCTTTCCCATCCACCTCCAACCTTTGATATGGAGGAGAGACAGGAGAGACGAGGTCTCGGAATTGGTTGTTCTGGAGAACCTGCAGAGGTGCCTTCCATGCCAAACATTCCAGGAGTTTTTTTCTGTGGCCACACGAGTTGGTGGCCTTGGGGTGACCATCCCATCCCTATCCACCCTTTCCCATCCCTGTATCCAGGGGTGGGAAACCATTCCATCAGCATTTCCCAGCTCCATGGGGACAACCCGGACCTGTCCCCACCTCCAAAGGAGAGAGACATCCATAATGAGCCACAAAAAAGGGATCTGGCATCATCCCGCTCCTGCTCCTGCCCAGGACGCCCCAAAACTTTTCTGGGATCATCACCCAAACATTCCTTGGGCTCTGTCAGGACCCGGAGACACCAGGTCCCCTCAACCCCGGGAATCTCCCCATTGTGTCCTGTTCCCGACATTCCATCGGGACCAGCAGGGATTTGGGAATATTTATCCCACCTTTATATCCCACTCTGATATTCCATCCAACTCAGGGAATTTGGGAATATTTATCCCACCACTGTGTCTCATTGCTGATATTCCATCAGGAATTGCAGGGATTTGGGGAATATTTATCCCACTGTTCTATCCCATTCCCGACTTCCCATCCAATTCAAGGGTTTTGGGAATATTTATCCCACTGTTCTATCCCATTTCCAACATTCCTTCCAACTTAGGGATTTGGGGAATATTTATCCCACCATTATATCCCATTCCCAACATTCCATCAGGATTGGCAGGAATTTAGGAATATTTATCCCCCCATCCCATTCCTGATGTTCCATCCAATTTAGGGAATTTGGGAATATCTATCCCCCCATCATATCCCATTCCTGATGTTCCATCCAGTTTAGGGATTTGGGGAATATTTACCTGCTGCTCTATCCCATTCCCAACATTCCATTAAAACTGCAGGGATTTGGGAATATTTATCCCATTCCCCACATTTCTTCCAATTTAGGGATTTTGGGAATATTTATCCCACCTTTATATCCCACTCTGATATTCCATCCAACTCAGGGAATTTGGGAATATTTATCCCACCTTTATATCCCACTCTCATATTCCATCCAGCTCATGGAATTTGGGAATATTTATCCCACCATTGTGTTAATTGCTGATATTCCATCAGGAATTGCAGGGATTTGGGGAATATTTATCCCACCGTTCTATCCCATTCCCAACATTCCATCAGGATTGGCAGGAATTTAGGAATATTTATCCCCCCATCATATCCCATTCCTGATGTTCCATCCAATTTAGGGATTTGGGGAATATTTACCTGCTGCTCTATCCCATTCCCAACATTCCATTAAAACTGCAGGGATCTGGGAATGTTTATCCCATTTCCCACATTTCTTCCAATTTAGGGATTTTGGGAATATTTATCCCACTGTTATTTTGCATTCCTGATGTCCCATCCAAATTCAGGATTCTGGGAATATTTATCTCACTGTTCTATCCCATTCCCAACATTCCATAGGAACCAGCAGGAATTTGGGACTATCTATCCCCCCATCATATCCCATTCCTGATGTTCCATCCAATTTAGGGATTTGGGGAATATTTACCTGCTGTTCTATCCCATTCCCAACATTCCATTAAAACTGCAGGGATTTGGGAATGTTTATCCCATTCCCCACATTTCTTCCAATTTAGGGATTTGGGGAATATTTATCTCACTGTTCTATCCCATTCCCAACATTCCATTAAAACTGCAGGGATCTGGGAATATTTATACCATTTCCCACATTTCTTCCAGTTTAGGGATTTGGGAATATTTATCCCACTGTTATATTCCATTCCTGATGTTCCATCCAATTGAGGGGTTTGGGAAATAATTATCCCACTGTTCTATCCCATTCCCAACACTCCATCGGAACCTGCAAGGATTTGGGAATATTTATCCCCCATTATATCCCATTCCCAACATTCCTTCCAATTTAGGGATTTTGGAAATATTTATCCCACTGTAACATCCCATTCCCAACACTCCATCGGAACCTGCAGGGATTTGGGAATATTTAGTCCATTCCCAATGTTCCATCTAACTCAGGAATTTTGGGAATATTTATCCCACCATTCTATCACATTCCCAACATTCCACAGGAGCCAGCAGGGATTTGGGAACATTTATCCCATTCTCAATGTTCCATCCTTGTCCATCATTTGGGAATATTTATCCCATTCCCGAAGTTTCATCCATCTGAGGGATTTGGGAATATTTATCCCATTCCTGATGTTCCATCCAACTCAAGGATTTGGGAACATTTATCCCTCTGTTCCGTCCCATTCCCAACATCCCTCAGGACCAGCAGGGATTTGGGAATATTTATCCCATTCCTGAAGTTCCATCCATCTGAGGGATTTGGGAATATTTATCCTGTTACCAGTGCTCCATCCGTGTCCAGAATTTGGGAATATTTATCCCATTTCCAATGTTCCATCCATGTCCAGAATTTGGGAATATTTATCCCATTCCCAATGTTCCATCACTGTCAGGGATTTGGGAATATTTATCCTATTCCCAATGTTCCATCCATGTCCAGAATTTGGGAATATTTATCCCATTCCCAATGTTCCATCCATCTCAGGGATTTGGGAATATTTATCCCATTCCTGATGTTCCATCCCTGTTAAGAATTTGGGAATATTTATCCCATTCCCAACATTCCATCCCTGTCAGGGATTTGGGAATATTTATCCCATTCCCAATGTTCCATCCCTGTTAAGAATTTGGGAATATTTATCCCATTCCCAATGTTCCATCCCTCTCCAAGCTTTGGGAATATTTATCCCATTCCCAATGTTCCATCCATCTCAGGGATTTGGGAGTATTTATCCCATTCCCAATGTTCCATCACTGTCAGGGATTTGGGAATATTTATCCCATTCCCAATGTTCCATCCATCTCAGGGATTTGGGAATATTTATCCCATTCCCAACATTCCATCCCTGTCAGGGATTTGTGAATATTTATCCCGTTCCTGATGTTCCATCCCTGTTAAGAATTTGGGAATATTTATCCCATTCCCAACATTCCATCCCTGTTAAGAATTTGGGAATATTTATCCCATTCCTGATGTTCCATCCATCTCAGGGATTTGGGAATATTTACCCCATTCCTGATGTTCCATCCCTGTTAAGAATTTGGGAATATTTATCCCATTCCCAGTGTTCCATCTGTGTCCAAGATTTGGGAATATTTGTAGGAAACGAGGCACAATTCCCACTATTGGATCATCATTTTCCCAAATTCCCAGCTCCCCATCCTCCCTTGCGCCTTCGGATCCTCTCCTAACGCCCCAGAACATCGGCACAGACATTCCCAAATCCCAAAATCCCCGAGCTGGAACCCCTTGATCCCCACAAAATCCCACGGGAACAATTCCAGAGGTAAATTCCCTTTTACCTCGGGATCAGCCGGGATCCGGATTCATGGGAAGGGGAAAATTCGTGGATCCGGCTCCTTTCCAGCCCCAATTCCAACGGGAAGGACGCGAAATTCCTGGAATTCTTCTCTCCCGAGGTGCAGCACAACATTCCCGGTCTCCATGGAAACCTCGCCCTGGAAAATTCCATCGGCTGCAACCCGAGCCGGGAAGGGCTGGAGGGGATTTAAAGGGAAACGGCAGCGAATTCCCGAATATTTCCCCGAGATTCCTGCATTTTCCCGGATTTGATAAAATTAAATAATAAAATAAATAAAATTAAAATTTAAAATTAAAATACAGTGAAATTTAATGAAATAAATAAAATGAAAATAAAAATTAAAATCGAATTGAAATAATGAAATTAATTTCTGTTTTGCCTCATTGTTGAAATGAAAGATAGAATCCAATCAATTAAAATAGAATTAAAAGTAAAGCAAAAATTTAAAATCCAAGTAAGAATAAATAAATGAAAAAATAATTACATAGAAAGAAAAACAACAATGCAATGGAATAGAAATGAAATAAAATTAAGTTTAATAAAAAATAAAACAAGAATTAAATAAACAAGAAATGAAATTAAAAAAATAAAGGACTAAAAATCTTAAAATAAAGTTTAATATAAAATAAATTAAAATAAAAACAGCGGAAAATGTAATAAAAACTAAATAAGAATAGATAAAACAAAATAAAAATTGAATTAAAAAAGAAAAATTAAATAAAAATATTAAATACATATGAAATTTTTCAAATTACAAATAAAAAAATGAAGTTTAAGCTCAATTAAAATAAAAATAGAAGAAAAGTGAAATAAACATTGAGTAATTCAAAAGAAAAAGTAGAACATAATTTTAAAAAATTAAAAATCTAAGAAAAATAGTTTTAAGCAAGTAAAACTAATATAATTAAATGAAATTAAAATATGAGAAAATCGAAAATAAAACCTCTTGGAAGAAAAGGAACAAATTGGAATTCATAACCCAGAATTCCCAGAGCTGATATTGCAGCACCTGGAATGGATTCCAGAAAATTCTCTTATCCACATGCCGGGATTTCCATTCCCGAGGCTCTGGAATAAAAGGAAGGAGCTGGAATTCCCAACTGATGGCTGAGACACCAGGAATTCCCTGGAATTCCCATCCCAGAATTCCCGGAGTTGATTTGCCAGCACCTGGAACGAATTCCCAGAAAATTCCCTGAACCGGATCCCAGATTCCCACAGCATTTCCCAGAACTTCATTCCCAAAGCCAAGGGAATAAAAGCGTGGAAGTTGGAATTCCCAAGGAATGGATGGGAATGACCTGGAATTCCCATCCCAGAATTCCCAGAGTTTCAAATCCCAGCACCTGGAACGGATTCCCAGGAATTCTCTTATCCAGATCCCAGAGTTCCACAGCGTTTGCCATAATTCCCAAAGCCCTGGGAATAAAAGGATGGAAGTTGGAATTCCCAAGGAATGGATGGGAATGACCCGGAATTCCCATCCCAGAATTCCCAGAGTTTCAAATCCCAGCCCCTGGAACGGATTCCCAGGAATTCTCTTATCCAGATCCCAGAGTTCCGCAGCGTTTGCCATAATTCCCACACCCCTGGGAATAAAAGGATGGAAGTTGGAATTCCCAGCTCGTGGCTGAGATACTGGGAATGACCCGGAATTCCCATCCCAGAATTCCCCGAGTTTATATTCCCAGCACGTGGAATGCATTCCCAAAAAATCCTCTGAACCAGATCCTGGAATTGCCATTCCCAAAGCTCTGGGAATAAAAGGAAGGAACCGGAATTTTCATCTCCAAATCCCTAGATTTGATATTGCAGCACCTGGAATGGATTCCCAGAAAATCCTCATATCCACCTCTCGGGATTTCCATCCCCAAAGCTCTGGGAATAAAAGGAAGGAGCTGGAATTCCCAACTGATGGCTGAGACGCCAGGAATTCCCTGGAATTCAAAACCCAGAATTCCTGGAATTTATATTCTGAGTTTATGGGATGCATTCCCAGAAAATTCTCTCATGCAGATCCCAGATTTCCACAAAACTCCACTTCCCTTACCCCTTTATTGTGGGAATGAAAAGATGGAGCTGGAATTCCCATCCCAGAATTCCCAGAGTTTCAAATCCCAGCACCTGGAGTGGGTTCCCATAAAATTCTCTTATCCAGATCCCAGATTTCCACAGCATTTCCCAGAATTCCAAAATTCCCAAGTCTCTGGGAATAAAAGGAAGGAGCTGGAGTTCCCATCCCAAAATTCCCAGACCTTATACTCCCAGCACATGGGATACATTCCCAAAAAATCCTCTGAGCCAGATCCTGGAGTTTCCATTCCCAAAGCTCTGGGAATAAAAAGGATGGAGCTGGAATTCCCAACTGATGGCTGAGACACCAGGGATGACCTGGAATTCCCGTCCCAGAATTCCTGGAGTTTATACTCTGAGCTCATGGGATGCATTCCCAAAAAATTCTCTGAACCACTTCACAGAGTTTCCATTCCCAAATCTCTGGGAATAAAAGGAAGGAGCTGGAGTTCCCATCCTAAAATTCCCAGACTTTATACTCCCAGCACATGGGATACATTCCCAAAAAATCCTCTGAACCACATCCTGGAGTTTCCATTCCCAAAGTTCTGGGAATAAAAGGATGGAGCTGGAATTCCCAGCTCATGGATGAGACACCAGGGATGACCTGGAATTCCCATCTCAGAATTCCTGGAATTTAAACTTTGAGCTCATGGCATGCATTCCCAGAAAATCCTCTGAACCAGATCCTGGAGTTTCCATTCCCAAAGCTCTGGGAATAAAAAGGATGGAGCTGGAATTCCCAACTCATGGATGAGACACCAGGAATGACCTGGAATTCTCGTCCCAGAATTCCCAGAGTTTAAACTCCAAGCCCATGGGATGCATTCCCAAAAACTCCATTCCCATTCCCCTTTATTCTGGGAATAGAAGAACAGAACTGGAATTCCCAACTCAAGGACAAAGCACGAGGAATGACTTGGAAGTGCCGTCCCAGAATTCCCAGTTGATATTCCAAGCACCTGGAATGCATTTCCCATGAATTTCCCAGAAAATTCTCTGAATCACATCCCATGATTTCCATTCCCAAACCCCAAGGAACAAAAGGAAGGAGCTGAAATTTTCATCCCAAAATTCCCAGATAGGATATTCCAGCACCTGGAATAGATTCCCAGAAAATCCTCTTACTCAGATCCTGGAATTTCCATTCCCAAAATTCTGGGAATAAAATGGATGGAGCTGGAATTCCCAACTGATGGCTGAGACACCAGGAATGACCTGGAATTCCCATCCCAGAATTCCTGGAGTTTATACTCCGAGCTCATGGGATGCATCCCCAAAAAATTCTCTCATCCAGATCCCAGATTTCCATAAAATTCCATTCCCATTCCCCTTTATTGTGGGAATAAAAAGATGGAGCTGCAATTCCCATCCCAGAATTCCCAGAGTTTCAAATCCCAGCACCTGGAGTGGATTCCCAGAAAATTCTCTTATCCAGATTCCAGATTTCCACAGCATTTTCCAGAATTCCCAAGTCTCTGGGAATAAAAGGAAGGAGCTGGAATTCCCAGGTCATGGATGAGACACCAGGAATGACCTGGAATTCCCATCCCAGAATTCCCAGATTTGATATTCCAGCACTTGGAATGAATTCCCAGAAAATTCTCTTATCCACATCCCAAATTCCCCTGGTGTTTTCCAAAAGGAAAAATTCCGGAATTCCGCTTTGTTGTGGATTTGGGAATTGCAGCTCCCCACAGATTGGCCAGGCCCAGCATTCCCAAACCTCTGGAATTCAGGATTTCCCCACATTTGAGCCCTTTTGCTTCCACAGGGAATTTTTGTAACCAAATCCCAAAATCCCAGGAATTCCTTGAGTTCTCCCAGGTTTTTTTCCTGATTTTTTTGGAAACCAGGAAATTTGGGAAATCTGGGAAAATAAAGGAGGAGAGAGCGGGAGAGGAACAAGGAAAATCTTGGATACAGGAGCCTCATTCCCAAAATAAAAAATTTTAAGGAAGAATTCCATAAAATCTTGGAGCTCCAACTTGGAATTCCAGAGGAAATTCGGGAAGCGGGAATTCCCTGTCTCACTGCTGCCACCGCGTGGCTCTTCCCGAATTCCCAAGAATTTCCCCGTGAAAATTCCCACAAATCCAAATATTCTGAATTCCTGGAATATTCCCAGACTTAGATCCAGAATTAAATCTTGGAGCTGCTGGAATTTCCCTTCCCCATGGGAATGGTTTGATCCTGGAATTCTTTCAGATTCCCTAAAAATGTTGGGATACTCCCGGATCCCGTTTTGTGCTGCCTGAAATCCCAAAATCCTGGAAATCATGAAATCAAGGAAGGTTTTATGGGGTTTTGGGATGGAATTCCCAGAAAAGCTGGAATATCCCTGGAATATTCTATGGGATCCCACAGGAGCTGTTACTGCCCAAGAAATGGGATGAGTTTTAAATCCCAGAAAATTCAGGAATTCCACAAAATCCAAGTGCAGGAACACATCCCTGAAATCCCAGAATTCCAAACCTCCAGCTTGGCTTGAATCCCAGAGGTTTGGGGGTTTTTTTAAGGAAAAAAAAAAAAAATCAAGAATTTCACTCCCTAAAGCAACAGAGTTTGGGGGGAAAAATGGAAAAAAAACTAAAAAAAAAAAACAAAAAACCAAACCTGGGGGAAAAAGTGGCGGGGGAAAAAAACGGGAAAAAACTTGAAAAAAATCTGGGGAATAAAAAACTGGAAATAAACCTGGGAGAGGGGGAAGGGAAATAAAACCGGAAAAATCCCCCCAAACTGGCAGAAATCAATGGGGAAAAAAAACGGGGAGGGGGAAAAAATGGGGGGAAAAGAAAATGGGGGGGAAAACCTGGAAAAAAAGCCGGGGAGAAAAAAAATTGAAAAAAATGAGGGGGAAAAAATGAGGGGGAAAAAACCGGGGTGGAGTACAACGGAGCAGGGGAAAACGGGGGGGAAACCTGGAAAAAAGCTGGGAGAAAAAACTCGGTAAGAAAATCTGGGGGGAAAAAAAAGCCTGGGAAAACAAACACTGGGAAAAAAAAAAACAGAAACCAAAAAACAGCAACAATTTAAAAAAAAACCCACTGGGGGGGAAAAAGCAAACAACAAAAAAAACACCCCAAAAAAACCAAAAGAACGCCTGGAAAACAACTGAAAAAAAAAAAAAAAAAAAAAAGCCTGGAAAAACCTGGGGGAAAAAACCTCGAAAATAACCCTGGGAAAAATCTGGAAAAAAAAAAAAAAAAAAAAAAAAAAAAAAAAAAACACCAAATAAACAAAAAAAAAAAAAAAAAAAAAACTGGGGAAAAAATTGAATAAAACCCTGAAAAAAAATCTAAAAAACACCTGGGGAAAAAAAAAAAAAAAAACTGGAAAAAAATACTGGGACACCAAAAAAAAAAAAAAAAAAAAAAAAAGGGAAAAAAAACCTGGGGAAAAAGAAAACTGGAAAAAAAAACACTGGCAAGAAAAAAACCTGGGGGAAAAAAAACTGGGAGAAAAAAACCTGAAAAAATCTGGAAAAAAAAAATCTAAAAGACACCTGGGGAAAAATACTGAGAAAAAAAAAAAAAAAAACCACTGGGGAAAAAAAAAACTGAGCGAAAAAATTGGAAAAAACCCAGAAAAAGCCCCACAAATGCCGTGGAGCCACCGGAATTCCAAGGGCAGGAATTGCAGGGACAGGAATTCCAGGGACAGGAATTCCAGGGACAGGAATTCCAGGGACAGGAATTCCAAGGGCAGGAATTCCAAGGACAGGAATTCCAAGGGCAGGAATTGCAGGGACAGGGATTGCAGGGACAGGAATTGCAAGGGCAGGGATTCCAAGGACAGGGATTCCAGGGACAGGAATTCCAGGGACAGGGATTCCAAGGACAGGAATTGCAGGGACAGGAATTCAAAGGGCAGGAATTGCAGGGACAGGAATTCCAAGGACAGGAATTCCAAGGGCAGGGATTCCAAGGGCAGGGATTCCAAGGACAGGAATTCCAAGGACAGGGATTCCAGGGACAGGGATTCCAGGGACAGGAATTCCAAGGACAGGAATTCCAAGGGCAGGAATTCCAAGGGCAGGAATTCCAGGGACAGGAATTCCAAGGGCAGGAATTGCAGGGACAGGAATTCCAGGGACAGGAATTGCAGGGACAGGGATTCCAGGGACAGGAATTCCAAGGGCAGGAATTCCAGGGACAGGGATTCCAGGGACAGGGATTCCAAGGGCAGGAATTCCAGGGACAGGGATTCCAGGGACAGGAATTCCAGGGACAGGGATTCCAAGGGCAGGAATTCCAGGGACAGGAATTCCAGGGACAGGAATTGCAGGGACAGGAATTCCAAGGACAGGAATTCCAAGGACAGGGATTCCAGGGACAGGAATTCCAAGGGCAGGAATTGCAGGGACAGGGATTCCAGGGACAGGAATTCCAAGGGCAGGAATTGCAGGGACAGGAATTGCAGGCACAGGAATTGCAAGGGCAGGGATTCCAAGGACAGGAATTCCAGGGACAGGGATTCCAAGGGCAGGAATTCCAGGGACAGGGATTCCAAGGACAGGAATTCCAGGGACAGGGATTCCAGGGACAGGGATTCCAAGGACAGGAATTCCAAGGACAGGAATTGCAGGGACAGGAATTGCAAGGGCAGGAATTCCAGGGACAGGGATTCCAGGGACAGGAATTCCAAGGGCCGGGATTCCAGGGACAGGGATTCCAAGGGCAGGAATTCCAGGGACAGGAATTCCAGGGACAGGGATTCCAAGGGCAGGAATTCCAGGGACAGGAATTCCAAGGGCCGGGATTCCTCCCCGCAGCCGCCGCAGCGCTCCCGGTGCTCCCGACCCCCCCTCCCGGGGCTCCGTCACCGACACCGCCTCATTAATTTAATTAATTAATGAACGGCCCCGGCGCTGCTCCGCTCGCAGGGCGCCGCTGGAAAAGCCAGGCCGGGACTTCGCCCGAGATCCCAAAAAATTCCAGGCTCGGCACGAGGGGGAAAATCCCAGGGGAGAGGAGAGGAGAAGATGGCGTGGGAGCCAAACTGGGAATTTTTGGGATTTTCCTGCCTCGTCCTGCTCCGATCCCGACTTTCCCTGGCGCAGCTGATCGAGGTGAGGAATAAAATCCCGCTGGAAAAAAAAAAAAAAAAAAAAAAAAAGTGGGAATGAGGGCCGGGAATGGGGGATTTCCCTGGAAAACATCCAGCTGGGAATTTAAGGTGGATCCAAGGAGGTTTTTTTGGGAAT
Source organism: Ammospiza nelsoni (assembly GCF_027579445.1). Classification (NCBI taxonomy): domain Eukaryota; kingdom Metazoa; phylum Chordata; class Aves; order Passeriformes; family Passerellidae; genus Ammospiza; species Ammospiza nelsoni. The sequence continues at coordinate 1,657,626 of NC_080633.1, read as the reverse complement.
TTTTGGTGTTTCCTCGAAGGCTGGGTTGGGAATTTCGGGTTGGGATCGCGGGGTTTTTTTTCTGGTTTTCAATCAGTTGAGGAGCGAGGCAAAAATGATCCCAAAAATCCCGTTCCTGACGGATGATCCCATTAAAAATTTGGAAAATTTTGGAAATATTTGGGATGGGTTTTCCTTCTCCCGCCTTCCCTCATTCCCGGTAATCCTGGAAAACCTGGATTTCGTGGAATTGTGGGATTCCATGGAATTGTGGGATTCCGTGGAATTCCTGCCCCTCCACAGGAGCTTTTCCCTGAGGATGACTCTGCATTCCCAAATTTATGGAAAATCTGGGAACCATCCGGGAGGGAAAAGCGGCTCCCAGGCCCTGGCTGCAATTCCAGAGGGAAATTCCAGCCTGGACCGCAAATCCCAGCTCCCAAATCTTTCACTTTTCCCCTGGATCCTTTCCCTGCTCCACCGGGGAATTCCTGGAGCAGGATTTGGCTGCAATTTCTGGGATGAGGAAATTCCAGGAATTTCCCAGGATTTCAAACTTCTCATCCTTTCCACATTTTTTCTTCCCCAGGATTTCTGGCCTCTCCTCCCTGCCCTTATCCTTATTTTTGCCAGGATTTCCTTTCCATATTTTTCCAGAATTTCAAACTTCTCATCCCTATCCTTTTCCATATTTTTCCCCCAGGATTTCCAGGCTCTTCTCCCTGCTTTCCCTTTTTTTCCAGGATTTCCCTTTCCTGATTTTTCCCAGGACTTCCAGCCTCTCATCTCTCCCTTTCCCATAATTTTTCCCAGGATTTCTGGCCTCTCATCCCTGCCCTTATCCAGATTTTTTTTTCCCCCAAAGATTTCCAGCCTCTCATCAATTTTCCTGATTTTTTAGAGGATTTCGGGCCTCTCATCACTCCCTTCCCATTTTTTCCCAGGATTTCAAGCATCTCATCTCTTTACCAGATTTTCCCCAGGATTTCCAGCCTCTCACCCCTTCCCTTATCCTGATTTTTTCCCAGGAATTCCCTTTCCATATTTTTTCCAGAATTTCAAACTTCTCATCCCCATCGTTTTCCATATTTTTCCTCCCAGGATTTCCAGCCTCTTCTCCCCCCCTTTCCATATTTTTTTTCCCAGGACTTCAAACCTCTCCTCCCTGCCCTTATCCTGATTTTTCCCAGGATTTCCTTTCCATATTTTTCCAGAATTTCAAACTTCTCATCCCTATCCTTTTCCATATTTTTCCCCCAGGATTTCCAGGCTCTTCTCCCTCCTTTCCCTTTTTTTCCCAGGATTTCTGGCCTCTCCTCCTTGCCCTTATCCTGATTTTATTCCAGGATTTCCTTCCCATATTTTTTCCAGGATTTCCATTCTCTCATCCCTCCTTTTCCATTTTCCACAGGATTTCAAACCTCTCACCTCTGCCCTTAACCTGATTTTTTTCCAGGATTTCCCTTTCCATATTTTTTTCCCGGATTTCCCTTTCCATATTTTTTTCCCCCAGGATTTCCAGCCTTTGCTCCCTCCTTTCCCATTTTTTCTAGGATTTCCCTTTCCTGATTTTTCCCAGAATTTCCAGCCTCTCATCTCTCCCTTTCCACATTTTTCCCAGGATTTCAAACCTCTTATCCCTTTCCCAGATATTTCCCAGCATTTCCAGTCTCTCACCCCTTCTCTTATCCTGTTTTTTTCCAGGATTTTCCTTCCCATTTTTTCCAGAATTTCAAACTTCTCATCCCCATCCTTTTCCATATTTTTCCAGGATTTCCAGCCTCTTCTCCCTCTTTCCCCATTTTTTTTCCAGGATTTCCCTTTCCATATTTTTTTCTCCAGGATTTTCAGCCTCTCCTCCCTCCCTTTCCCATATTTTTTTTCCAGGATTTCTGACCTCCCCTCCCTGCCCTTATCCTGATTTTATTCCAGGATTTCTTTTCCATGTTTTTTCCAGGATTTCTGGCCTCTCATCCTTTCTCTTATCCTGTTTTTTTTTGGTTTTTTTTTTTTTTTTTTTTTTTTTTCAGGATGTCCCTTTCCATTTTTTCCCCAGGATTTTTGGCCTCTTCTCCCAATTTTTTCCCAGGATTTCCATCCTCTCATCTCTCCCTTTCCATACTTTTTTTCCCCAGGATTTTGGGCCTCTTCTCCTTCCCTTTCCCACTTCTTTCCAGGATTTCAAACCTCTCATCCTCTCCATATTTTTCCCAGGATTTCTTGCCTCTCATTCCCAACCAATTTCCTGCTTTTCCCCCATCCCCTCCTACCTGAGCATTCCATAAATCCGGGAATCCTCTCCAAGGCCAGGCTGCTGCTCCAGGAAGAATTCCAGGTTTTCTGAGCTGTCCAACCATTCCCAAGGGGAGAAATGAGGCAGAACTTCCCCTGACAGTGCAGAATTCCCAAATTATCCTTCCTTGAATCCCAAGGACGACCCAGCCAGCCAGAAAATTTCCCATTTTATTCCAGAAAACAAAAATAAAACATCCAAACTCCAAAAAAAATCGGGATAAACAGCGAGAATTCCTGGATCTGCTTTGTTTATTCCAGGTTTTTTTTTTTCCTGGAAAAGCAAAAGCTGTGTGAGGAGTTTATTCCTGGAAATAATTGGATAATGGAATTATCCTGAATAATTCGATTCCAGCTCAGCCAGGCTGGAGCAAACAGAGGAGGAAGAAAAAGCTGGAGAGGAAAATAATTCTGGCAGCTGAAAAAACTCTCCCAAACCCCCAAAAATAAGGAAAAATAAAGGGAAAAAGAGCAGGGAGATATTTTATAATGAGGCAAAAATCCCTTAAAATATTAGATTTGCTTGAGGAAAAGCTTGGCTCAGTCCCAGGCCTTTGGAGAAATTCCCAGAGTTGTAAGTTTTCCCAAAATTTGGGAAGAGAATTAGAAAGTCCTGAGATGGGCTCAAAATCCCAAAATCCCAGGATGAGCCCAAAAAAGTCCCTAAATCCCAGGATTAGCCCTTAAATCCCAAAAAATCCCTAAATCCCAGGATGAGCCCATGATCCCGAAAATTCTTTCCCTGCTCGTGATCCCAGAGATCAGCAAACAATGGGATATCGAGGGATTCTCTGGGAATTGGATCCCAGATCTGAGCCAATCCTGGGATTAAAATTGGGATCAATCCTTTATTCCCAGTTTGGGATAAAATTCCTGGAGGGATTGCTCAGGGATTCCACTTCCCAAAAAATCAGGAATTTTTTTGGGCACTGTGTTCATTCCAGCTGTTTTCCAGCTGCTGCTCCAAGATCGTCCCTAAAATTCCCCTGGAATATTTTGTAGGATTTCCATCCTTTAGGTTTAGGCGGAGTTTATCTTTCTGTTAAAAAATTCCACAATTTTATCTCCCAGAATTTCCTGGCGATTCCATTCTGCTTCCTCCTGGATCCGCAGCTTTCCAACATCCTGTGGTTCCATTAAAATTCATTGGAAAAGTGAATTTTTCCGGGAATTTTCTCATTCAGGCCCTCACTGACGGAGATCCCAATCCCAAAAATCCATTGGAAAAGCGGAGAAAGGAATTCCAGAGCGAGCCAGGAAACGGCTGGAAAAAGGAGATTCCTTAAAAATCCCAAATCCTTGAGGTCTCACCAACCTCTCCACCGTTTTCCCGTGCTCTCATCACTTCCTGGAGTATTTTTGGGAATTTTTCCGTCCTGATCCACCTTTTCCTGCTGGTTTTTCCCTGTGTTTTTGCCAGGCCACCACGGCGCCTCCCAAGAAGAAGCCGGACCCGGTGACGTCGGAGACCGTGGTGATCTGGGGGCTGCGCCTGTGGCAGGTGGTCGGGATCTTCGCCCTCTTCGTCCTCTCCATCAGTGAGTCCCCCCAGAATTCCCAGGAATTTTCCCTCTGGAAAACTCCCCAGGGCGAGCTCTGGAATCCGGGAAATGCACGAGGAGGGATTCTGCGGTGGGAATCGCCAGGGGTTCGTCCCGGGAGCACCTGGAGATCTTCCAGGGACGGGGATCGGCTCCAGCAGCACATTCCTGCCTAACCTGGGATGGAGCCATGGGCTGTGGAATGCTGGGGGTTGGGAATCATGGAATGCTGGGGGTTGGCAATCATGGAATGCTGGGGGTTGGGAATCATGGAATGCTGGGGGTTGGGAATCATGGAATGCTGGGGGTTGGCAATCATGGAATGCTGGGGGTTGGCAATCATGGAATGCTGGGGGTTGGCAATCATGGAATGCTGGGGGTTGGGAATCATGGAATGCTGGGGATTGGCAATCATGGAATGCTGGGGGTTGGGAATCCTGGAATGCTATAGTTTGGGAATCATGGAATGCTGGGGGTTGGGAATCATGGAATGGTGGGGGTTGGCAATCATGGAATGCTGGGGATTGGCAATCATAGAATGCTGGGGGTTGGCAATCATGGAATGCTGGGGGTTGGCAATCATGGAATGCTGGGGGTTGGCAATCATGGAATGCTATAGTTTGGGAATCATGGAATGCTGGGGGTTGGCAATCATGGAATGCTGGGGGTTGGGAATCATGGAATGCTGGGGGTTGGCAATCATGGAATGCTGGGGGTTGGGAATCATGGAATGCTGGGGGTTGGCAATCATGGAATGCTGAGGGTTGGCAATCATGGAATGCTGGGGGTTGGCAATCATGGAATGCTGGGGGTTGGGAATCATGGAATGCTGGGGGTTGGGAATCATGGAATGCTGGGGATTGGCAATCATGGAATGCTATAGTTTGGGAATCATGGAATGCTGGGGGTTGGCAATCATGGAATGCTGGGGGTTGGCAATCATGGAATGCTGGGGGTTGGCAATCATGGAATGCTGGGGGTTGGCAATCATGGAATGCTGAGGGTTGGCAATCATGGAATGCTGGGGGTTGGCAATCATGGAATGCTGGGGGTTGGGAATCATGGAATGCTGGGGGTTGGGAATCATGGAATGCTGGGGATTGGCAATCATGGAATGCTGGGGGTTGGCAATCATGGAATGCTGGGGGTTGGCAATCATGGAATGCTATAGTTTGGGAATCATGGAATGCTGGGGGTTGGCAATCATGGAATGCTGGGGGTTGGCAATCATGGAATGCTATAGTTTGGGAATCATGGAATGCTGGGGGTTGGCAATCATGGAATGCTGGGGGTTGGGAATCATGGAATGCTGGGGATTGGCAATCATGGAATGCTATAGTTTGGGAATCATGGAATGCTGGGGGTTGGCAATCATGGAATGCTGGGGGTTGGCAATCATGGAATGCTGGGGGTTGGGAATCATGGAATGCTGGGGGTTGGCAATCATGGAATGCTATAGTTTGGGAATCATGGAATGCTGGGGGTTGGCAATCATGGAATGCTGGGGGTTGGGAATCATGGAATGCTGGGGATTGGCAATCATGGAATGCTGGGGGTTGGCAATCATGGAATGCTGGGGGTTGGGAATCATGGAATGCTGGGGGTTGGCAATCATGGAATGCTATAGTTTGGGAATCATGGAATGCTGGGGGTTGGCAATCATGGAATGCTGAGGGTTGGCAATCATGGAATGCTGGGGGTTGGCAATCATGGAATGCTATAGTTTGGGAATCATGGAATGCTGGGGGTTGGCAATCATGGAATGCTGGGGGTTGGGAATCATGGAATGCTGGGGATTGGCAATCATGGAATGCTATAGTTTGGGAATCATGGAATGCTGGGGGTTGGCAATCATGGAATGCTGGGGGTTGGCAATCATGGAATGCTGGGGGTTGGGAATCATGGAATGCTGGGGGTTGGCAATCATGGAATGCTATAGTTTGGGAATCATGGAATGCTGGGGGTTGGCAATCATGGAATGCTATAGTTTGGGAATCATGGAATGCTGGGGGTTGGCAATCATGGAATGCTGGGGGTTGGCAATCATGGAATGCTATAGTTTGGGAATCATGGGCTGATTCGGGTTGGGAATCCTGGAAAGTGTTGGGTTGGCACTCGTGGAATGATTCAGGTTGGGATTCATGGAATTCTGTGGGTTGGGAATCCTGAAATGCTTTGGGTTAGGAATTATGGAATGATTTGGGTAGGGAGCCATGGAATGATTCAAGTTGGAAATCCTGGAATTCCTTGGGTTGGGAATCCTGGAATGCTTTGGGTTAGGAATCCTGGAATTCTTTGGGTTGGGAGCCATGGAATGATTCAAGTTGGAAATCCTGGAATTCCTTGGGTTGGGAATCCTGGAATGCTTCAGGTTAGGATTCATGGATTCGGGTTGGGAATCCTGGAATTCTTTGGGTTGGGAACCATGGAATGATTCAATTTGGAAATCCTGGGATTCTTTGGGTTGGGAGTCGTGGAATGATTTGATTTGGAAATCCTGGGATTCTTTGGGTTGGGATTCATGGAATGATTCAGGTTGGGAATCATGGAATGCTTCAGTTTGGGAATTATGGAAGGATTTGGGTTGGAATTCCTGGGTTGGGAAATCCTGGAATTCCTTGGGTTGGGAATCTTGGAATGCTTTGGATTAGGAATCATGGAATGTGTTGGTTGAGATTCAAGAATGCTTCAGTTTGGGAATTATGGAATTCTTTAGGTTGGGAATCGTGGAATGCCTCATATTGGGAATCATGGAATGATTTGGGTTGGGAATCATGGAATGCTTCAGTTTGGGAATCATGGAATGATTTGAGTTGGAAATCCTGGAATGCTTTGGGTTAGGAATCGTGGAATGTGTTAGGTTGGGATTTGTGGAATGCTTCAGTTTGGGAATCATGGAATTCTTTGGGATGGGAATAATGGAATGCGTTGGGAGTCATGGAATGATTTGAGTTGGGAATCCTGGGATTCTTTAGGTTGGGAACCTTGGAATGATTCAGGTTGGGATTCCTGGAATTCTATGGGTTGGGAATCATGGAGTCTCTTCAGGTGTCCGGGAATTCGGGATTTCCTCTGGGCTGGAATTCCCAGCTGGGTGTGAGAATTCCAGAGGGAGGTCCCAGCTCTAAACTGGAGATTCCCCTCTGGAATCTCTTCCCAAGAAAATTCCATCCCTGGGAGTGATCCCGGAGTTTCCTGGATTCCCTTCAGGTATCCTGGATTTTGGGAATTCCTCTGGGCTGGAATTGAGAATTCCTGAGGGATTTCCCAGCTCCAAACTGGAGATTCCCAGCTGGAATCTCTTTGCAAGGTAATTCCATCCCTGGAAGTGATCCCAGAGCTTCCTGGATTCCTTTCAGGTGTTCTAGAATTTGGAAATTCAAGGAGGATTCCTGTGGAATGGATTTGAGAATTCCTGAGGGATTTCCCAGCTCCAAACTGGAGATTCCCTTCTGGAATCTCTCCCCAAGAAAATTCCATCCCTAGAAGTGATCCCAAAGTTTCCTGGATTCCTTTCAGGTTTCCAGGAATTCAGGAATTCCTAAGGATTCCTGTGGGATAGAATTGAGAATTCCTGAGGGATTTCCCAGCTCCAAACTGGAGATTCCCACCTGAAATCTCTTTCCAAGGGAATTCCTTCCCTGGGAGTGATCCTGGAGCTTCCTGGATTCCTGTCAGGTGTCTGGGAATTCAGGAATTCCTCTGGCCTGGAATTGAGAATTCCTGAGGGATTTCCCAGCTCCAAACTGGAGATTCCCACCTGGAATCTCTCCCCAAGAAAATTCCATCCCTAGAAGTGATCCCAAAATTCCCTTCAGGTGTCCAGGAATTTGGGAATTCCTCTGGGTTGGAATTCCCAGCTGCGTGTGGGAATTCCTAAGGATTTCTTTCAGGTGTCTGGGAATTCAAGGAGAATTTCTGTGGGATGGAATTGGGAATTCCAGAGGGAATCCAAACCGGAGATTCCCACCTGGAATCTCTTTCCAAGGGAATTCCTTCCCTGGGAGTGATCCTGGAGCTTCCTCGATTCCTGGGCTCCTGGAATTCAGGAATTCCCCTGGGCTGGAATTGAGAATTCCAGAGGGATTTCCCAGCTCCAAACTGGAGATTCCCACCTGGAATTCCTTCCCTGGGAGTGATCCCAGAATTTCCTGGATTCCCTCCGGGTGTCTGGAATTTGGGAATGCTGGAATTCCAGCTGGGAGTGGGAATTCCAGAGCAGGAATGGCCCAAGCTCCACCCCCATCCCTGCTGGGAATGGGATTTGGGATGGAGAAAATCCATGGAAAACAGAAAATTGGGAAATGGAATGAAATGGAAAAGAAGAGAATTAAAAATAAAAATAAAAATAGGGAATTAAAAATACCAGTAAATATCAAAGTATAAAATTAAAAAAGAAAATAAATAGAAAATCAGAAAATTTTAAAACATAATTATATATAAAATAATAAATTAATTTACTTATTAATAAATTATTAAATCAATATATTATATTGCATTACAGTGAATGAAATATGAAAATAGGAAATTAAACAATAGAAATAAATAGAAAAGTAAAAAAAATGAAATTATACTAAAAATAGGAAATTAAACAATAGAAATAAATAGAAAAATGTAAAAATGTAATTTTAAAGCAGAATTCACAAAGAACTATAAAATTCAAAATAGAATTAAATATAAAATATAAAGTAAAAAATGGAAATAATTGTAAAACCAAAACTAAAACAAGAACTAAATCTAAATAAAATAGAAATACAGGAGTTATCCTTTAAAGGTAATTGGATTGTTATTATAATTTTAATTAATATTATTGTATTACTTTATTAATGGCCTATTAATTTTGAATAACAATTTTCAATATAAAGTATTATAGTGAATAAAATTATAATAATGGAATAACCCATTTCTATGTTATAAATAATAATAAGTTGATTGTAATTAGAGTTGTCATTAATAGCTTGGTCTTCACCGTTATTACAATAAATAGGGAAATAAAATTGACTAATTTAAATTGAATTTATGGAATAATATATTAATATTTAACACATGTTTTATGTTATTAATAATAATTTCTATAATATTATAATTAATAAGACATATATTTATTAATTGTTCTAATATTAACTTATTGAATATCCAATATGTACGTTTATATTAACGTTAATAATAACATTAATAAAATTAAATAAACAAAAAAATGCCAGAAATCTGATCCGAGTGTGGATTCCACCTCCCAGCACATCCCACAAGGTGGCACCATCCCATAAAAAACGGGGGAAATTCCAAATTCCAGGTTTCCCATTGCCAGGGAACACCCCCAGATTCCCGTGTTTCTGCTCCCATTCCCAGTATCCAACCCAAATCCTCATTTCCCGTTCCCAGGAACTCACCCAGAATTCCACATTTCCCACTGCCATTCCCAGGAACTCACCCAGAATTCCACATTTCCCACTGCCATTCCCAGGAACTCACCCAGAATTCCACATTTCCCATCTCCCATTCCCAGGAACTCACCCAGAACTCCACTTTTCCCATCTCCCATTCCCCAGGAATTCCCCCAGATTCTTGGTTCCTATTGCCATTCCCAGGAACTCACCCAGAATTCTGTATTTCCCTCTCCCATTACCACTTAAATCCTGGTTTCTCCTCCTTCATTCCCAGGAGCTCCCCCAGAATTCCCTGTCTTCCACATTTCCCGCTCCCATTCCCAGTTAAATCCTGATTTCTCCCTGTCCATTACCAGTAATTCACCCAGTCTCTCATTTCCCTCTCCCATTTCCAGGGGCTCACCCGGAATTCCCATTTCTCTCAGCCAACAAGTCCTCCAGAATTCCACATTTCCCATTTCCAGTACCTCACACAGACTTCCATATTTCCCACTCCCATTCCCAGTTAAATCCTTGTTTCTCCCAGTCTGTTCCCAGCCCCTCACCCAGAATTCCCCATCTCCCATTCCCAATAACTCACCCCAAATTCCACATTTCCCAGTCCCTCACACCGAGTTCCACATTTCCCAATTCCCAATCACTCCTCCAGAATTCCATGTTTCCCATTCCCAGTCCCTCACCCAAAATTCCATGTTTCCCATTTAGTCTCTCACACAGATTTCCTCATTTCCCACTCCAATTCCCAGTTAATTCCTCATTTCTCCCTATCCATTCCCAGGAACTCTGCCAGAATTCCAAATTTCCCATTCCCAGTCCCTCACCCAGAATTCATCATCTCCCATTCCCAATAATTCCCCCAGAGTTCCACATTTGCCATTACAAATAACTCACCCACAATTCCATGTTTCCCATTCCCATTCCTCACCCAGAATTCCACATTTCCCATTCTTCACCCACAATTCCATGTTTCCCATTCCCATTCCTCACCCAGAATTCCATGTGCCCCATTCCCATTCCTCACCCAGAATTCCACATTTCCCATTCCCATTCCTCACCCAGAATTCCACATTTTCTATTCCCACTCCCTCACCCAAAATTCCACGTTTCCCATTCCCACTCCCTCACCCAGAATTCCACGATTCCCATTCCCATCCCTCACCCAGAATTCCTCTTTTCCGACTCCCAATCCCTCACTCAGAATTCCACATTTCCCATTCCCAATAACTCACCCAGAATTCCACGTTTCCCATTCCCAGTCCCTCAGCCAGAATTCCTCATTTCCCCCTCCCAATCCCTTACTCAGAATTCCACATTTCCCATTCCCATTTACTCACCCAGAATTCCATGTTTCCCATTCCCATCCCTCACCCAGAATTCCTCATTTCTGACTCCCAATCCCTCACTCAGAATTCCACATTTCCCATTCCCAATAACTCACCCAGAATTCCACGTTTCCCATTCCCATTCCCATCTCTCACCCAGAATTCCACATTTCCCATTCCCATTAACTCACCCAGAATTCCATGTTTCCCATTCCCATTAACTCACCCAGAATTCCATGTTTCCCATTTAGTCTCTCACACAGATTTCCTCATTTCCCACTCCAATTCCCAGTTAATTCCTCATTTCTCCCTATCCATTCCCAGGAACTCTGCCAGAATTCCAAATTTCCAATTCCCAGTCCCTCACCCAGAATTCATCATCTCCCATTCCCAATAACTCACCCCAAATTCCACATTTCCCAGTCCCTCACACCGAGTTCCACATTTCCCAATTCCCGAACGCTCCTCCAGAATTCCATGTTTCCTATTCCTAGTCCCTCACCCAAAATTCCTCATTCCCCATTCCCAACAACTCACCCAGAATTCCCCATTTCCCATTCCCAGGAACTTGTCACAGCACACGTCACAGCTGGGACAGCCGGCACACCCAGAGTGTCCCTGTACGATTCCAGAAGGTTCCACCCCACACATGGTGACCCCACCTCAGGAAGCCCCTGGAGCCCCTGCCCCTCTCCAGCCCAGCCCTTTGTCCCCTCACGGTCACACCTTGCACCTGTGTGCCCTCTGCTCCCGCCCTGATTGGTCACACCTGGGCTCTGCATGGCTCAGTCCCGCACCCTGAATAACACATTTCCCATTCCCAAAAACTCACCCTGAATTCCACATTTCCCATTCCCAAAAACTCACCCTGAATTCCACATTTCCCATTCCCAAAAACTCACACTGAATTCCACATTTCCCATTCCCAAAAACTCACACTGAATTCCACATTTCCCATTCCCAGTGACTCACCCCGAATTCCACATTTCCCATTCCCAAAAACTCACCCTGAATTCCACATTTCCCATTCCCAGTGACTCACCCTGAATTCCACATTTCCCATTCCCAGCCCCTCACACAGAATTCCACATTTCCCATTTCAAATAACTCCCCCAGAATTCCCTTTTTCCCATTCCAAATACCTCACCCAGAATTCCTCATTTCCCATTCCCAGTCCCTCAGCCAGAATTCCTCATTTCCCCCTCCCAATCCCTCACTCAGAATTCCACATTTCCCATTCCCATTAACTCACCCAGAATTCCATGTTTCCCATTTAGTCTCTCACACAGATTTCCTCATTTCCCACTCCAATTCCCAGTTAATTCCTCATTTCTCCCTATCCATTCCCAGGAACTCTGCCAGAATTCCAAATTTCCCATTCCCAGTCCCTCACCCAGAATTCCCCATCTCCCATTCCCAATAACTCACCCCAAATTCCACATTTCCCAGTCCCTCACACCAAGTTCCACATTTCCCATTCCCAATCACTCCTCCAGAATTCCCTGTTTCCTATTCCTAGTCCCTCACCCAAAATTCCTCGTTCCCCATTCCAAATAACTCACCCAGAATTCCACATTTCCCATTTCAAATAACTCCCCCAGAATTCCCTTTTTCCCATTCCAAATAACTCCCCCAGAATTCCTCATTTCCTATTCCCAGTCCCTCAGCCAGAATTCCTCATTTCCCCCTCCCAATCCCTCACTCAGAATTCCACATTTCCCATTCCCATCTCTCACCCAGAATTCCACATTTCCCATTCCCATTAACTCACCCAGAATTCCATGTTTCCCATTTAGTCTCTCACACAGATTTCCTCATTTCCCACTCCAATTCCCAGTTAATTCCTCATTTCTCCCTATCCATTCCCAGGAACTCTGCCAGAATTCCAAATTTCCCATTCCCAGTCCCTCACCCAGAATTCATCATCTCCCATTCCCAATAACTCACCCCAAATTCCACATTTCCCAGTCCCTCACACCGAGTTCCACATTTCCCATTCCCAATCACTCCTCCAGAATTCCATGTTTCCTATTCCTAGTCCCTCACCCAAAATTCCTCGTTCCCCATTCCCAATAACTCACCCAAAATTCCACATTTCCCATTCCCAGTCCCTCAGCCAGAATTCCTCATTTCCCCCTCCCAATCCCTCACTCAGAATTCCACATTTCCCATTCCCATTAACTCACCCAGAATTCCATGTTTCCCATTCCCAGTCCCTCACCCAAAATTCCATGTTTCCCATTTAGTCTTTCACACAGATTTCCTCATTTCCCTCTCCAATTCCCAGTTAATTCCTCATTTCTCCCTATCCATTCCCAGGAACTCTGCCAGAATTCCAAATTTCCCATTCCCAGTCCCTCACCCAGAATTCATCATCTCCCATTCCCAATAATTCCCCCAGAGTTCCACATTTGCCATTCCAAATAACTCACCCACAATTCCATGTTTCCCATTCCCACTCCTCACCCAGAATTCCACATTTCCCATTCTTCACCCACAATTCCATGTTTCCCATTCCCATTCCTCACCCAGAATTCCATGTGCCCCATTCCCATTCCTCACCCAGAATTCCACATTTCCCATTCCCATTCCTCACCCAGAATTCCACATTTCCCATTCCCATCCCTAACCCAGAATTCCACATTTCCCATTCCCACTCCCTCACCCAGAATTCCATGATTCCCATTCCCATCCCTCACCCAGAATTCCTCATTTCCGACTCCCAATCCCTCACTCAGAATTCCACATTTCCCATTCCCAATAACTCACCCAGAATTCCACGTTTCCCATTCCCATTCCCATTCCTCACCCAGAATTCCACATTTCCCATTCCCATCCCTCACCCAGAATTCCTCATTTCCCATCCCTCACCCAGAATTCCACATTTCCCATTCCCAATAACTCACCCAGAATTCCACGATTCCCATTCCCATTCCCATCCCTCACCCAGAATTCCTCATTTCCCATTCCCATCCCTCACCCAGAATTCCTCATTTCCCATTCCCATCCCTCACCCAGAATTCCACGATTCCCATCCCTCACCCAGAATTCCACATTTCCCATTCCCAATAATTCACCCAGAATTCCAGGATTCCCATTCCCATCCCTCACCCAGAATTCCTCATTTCTGACTCCCAATCCCTCACTCAGAATTCCACATTTCCCATTCCCAATAACTCACCCAGAATTCCATGATTCCCATTCCCATTCCTCACCCAGAATTCCACATTTCCCATTCCCATCCCTCACCCAGAATTCCTCATTTCCCATCCCTCACCCAGAATTCCACGTTTCCATTCCCATTCCCATCCCTCACCCAGAATTCCACGTTTCCCATTCCCATTCCCATCCCTCACCCAGAATTCCATGATTCCCATTCCCATTCCCATCCCTCACCCAGAATTCCACGTTTCCCATTCCCAGTTATCACCCTGTGCTGCATCTTCAAGTGCCGGATCCCGCGCACGCGGAAGGAGATCGAGGCGCGCTACGCCCAGCGCCAGGCGGCCAAAAACTACGCGGACAAACTGGAGACCGTGCCGCCCCTGGGAGAGCTCACCGAGATCCCTGGAGGTAATTCCCACCTTTTTTTTGGGAATTCTGGGAGCCAAATTCCCTCAATGACCTCGGCAACATTCCCGCAGTAAAGTCTCACTTTTTTTTTTTCGGGGGGGAGGGGGGTGAGTGATTGGGGCAGTGCAAATTCTCCCAATGAGCTCAGAGACATTCCCAGATGTAATTCCCACTTTTTCTGGGATTCTGGGAATGCAAAATTCCTAAATGAGCTCATCAATATTCCTGGAGGTAATTCCCAGGGGTTTTTTGGGATTCTGGGAGCGCAAAGTTCCTCAATGGGTTCAGCAACATTCCCAGAGCTAATTCCCAGTTTTTTGGGGGGTTGAGGCAGTGCAAATTCCCTCAATGAGCTCCGAGACATTCCCAGATTTAATTCCCACTTTTTCTGGATTCTGGGAATGCAGAGTTCTTCACATTCCTGGAGGTAATTCCCACTTTTTTTTTGGGATTCTGGGAGTGCAAAGTTCCTCAATGAGATCAGCAACATTCACAAAGCTAATTCCCAATTTTTGGGGGGTTGAGGCAGTGCAAATTCCCTCAATGAGCTCAGAGACATTCCCAGATGCAATTCCCACTTTTTTTTGGAATTCTGGGAATGCAGAGTTCCTCAATGAGCTCACCAATATTCCTGGAGGTAATTCCCAGGGGGTTTTTTGGATTGTAGCAGTGCAAATACCCTCAATGAGTTCAGCAACATTCCCAGAGAAAATTCCCAATTTTTGGGGGGGTTGAGGCAGTGCAAATTCCCTCAATGAGCTCAACAGCATTTGCAAAGCTAATTCCCACCTTTTTTGTGGGATTGGGGCAGTGCAAATTCTCCTAATGAGCTCAGAGACATTCCCAGATGTAATTCCCACTATTTCTGGGATTCTGGGAATGCAAAATTCCTCAATGAGCTCCAATATTCCTGGAGGTAATTCCCAGGGGATTTTTGGGATTCTGGGAGCACAAAGTCCCACAATGAGCTCAGCAACATTCCCGGAGCTAATTCCCACTTTCTGGGGGGCGACTGGGGCAGTGCAAATTCCCTCAATGAGCTCGGAGACATTCCCAGATGTAATTCCCACTTTTTTTGGGATTCTGGGAATGCAAAGACCATCAATGAGCTGACCGACATTCCTAGAGGTAATTCCCACATTTTTTTGGGGATTGTGGCAGTGCAAATTCCTTCAATGAACTCACTGACCTCCCCAAAGGTAATTCCCATTTTTGGGGGGGATTCTGGGAACACAAAGTCCCTCCCGTGGCGCCACCACCAAGTTCAACCCTCCCAGTGTGGACTCAGGATATTGGGATAAAATCCTTTGGATAAGAGGGAATTTTTCCATCAGTTTGAGTTGGAATCATCCCTTAATTCCCAAATTAAGTTTGGAAAAGCTCCTCAAATCCATCAAATCCTATTTTGAACCAAATCCCACTAAAAAGCCCTGTGAAATTCCACATCTCCTGGTTTTTGGAACCTTTCCAGGGATGGTGATTCCAACACTTCCCAATCCTTAATCTCTCTTCCAATCAGGAAATTTTTCCTTAATATTCAATCCAAACTTTTCCTGAGACAACTGGAGGCCGTATCCCATTTTCCCATCAACTTCCATCCCTCACCCTCCTTAGTTAGAAGGAGAATCCCATGCTGAAAATCCCAGTGGGAATTAATTTAATTTCAGGGCCTGCCCTTGGGTTGGGGAATACCAGGAGCAAAACTGGAGTGGTTGGAATTCCACATTCCCAGTTTTTCCTGCTGGAATATTTCTCCTCCGCTGCTCTCACTCTCCTTTCCTGCTTCCATAGGCTCTCCCGAAAATCTCCTCACTCTCTCTGGCCATGGCCAGTCCAGACCTCTCCACTCCCTGCCTGTGCTGAAGGAAGAGGATGAGATGGTTCTCCAAGGAATTTAGGGAATTTCGATTCCTGGCCGCCTGTGGCTTCTCTCTTCCAAGGGGATCCATCAATCCTTGGATTTGCTTCTTCTCAATTCACGGACTTTTCCTTTTTCCTCAACACCTTTCGATGCCTTTTTCCCTTCTTTCCTGTGTCTCTCTGGGAGCTGTAATTCCATAAAATTCCATAAAAATGGTGTTTCCATAATCTGGGATGTGCTGCTTCAATCCACGGGAAAAGAGGCAGATCCCACCATTGTAGGAATTCAGGAATTCCCTGGAGAAATTCAATCCTACACCAGCAAAATGCAGAGTTATGAGTTGAACAATGGGAATTTGAACCATGGGAATTTGCACAAATCCCAGGATTTCAGGGGTGCCTGAACCTGGGAATCCCCAGCTCTCTGTGGAGCTGAACCCAATTCCATGAATAAATCCTTGTTCTTCCATTGAATTCTTGTCCCTCCAGCTAATCCTTATCTGATGAGATGGTTCTCCAAGGAATTTGGGAAATTTTGATTCCCGGCCGCCTGTGGCTTCTCTCTTCCAAGGGGCTCCATCAATCCTTGGATTTGCTGCTTCTCCACTCCTGGATTTTTCCTGTTTCCTCAACACCTTTTGATGCCTTTTCCCCTTCTTTCCTGTGTCTCTCTGGGAGCTGTAATTCCATAAAATTCCATAAAAATGGTGCTTCCATAATTTGGGATGTGCTGCTTCAATCCATGGGAAAAGAGGCAGATCCCACCATTGTAGGAATTCAGGAATTCCTTGGAGAAATTCAATCCTACACCAGCAAAATGCAGAGTTACGAGTTGAACAATGGGAATTTGAACCATGGGAATTTGCACAAATCCCGGGATTTCAGGGGTGCCTGAAACTGGGAATTCCCAGCCCTCTCTGTGGAGCTGAACCCAATTCCACAAATAAATCCTTGTTCTTCCAGTTAATCCTTATGGGATGAGATGGTTCTCCAAGGAATTTAGGGAATTTCAATTCCCAGCTGCCTGTGGCTTCTATTTTCTGAGGGGATCCATCAATCCTTGGATTTTCTGCTTCACAATTCCAAAAAATCAATCAGCTGGATGGGAAAATCCCCAGTAGGAATGTTTTCCCTTTATCCCAGATTTCTAGCAGGGAGCTGGAATTTTGACAATTCCTGGGTTGTTGAATCCACATCAATTCCTTTTCCATTTTTTTTTCTCTATCCTTGGAAACAGCTCAGGCTGCGGAAGAAAAAAAAGAGGAAGAAGTTCCCACTGTGTCCGGAAAAGTGGACAAGGCTCAGGGAAAGAAGGATGGATCCAAAGACTCCAAGAAAAAGGACGGGGAGAAGGAGCAGAAGGAAGAATCCAAAAAGGAAGGGAAGGACGGAGCCAAAAAAAAAGATGGAGAAAAGGGAGAAAAGGGGGAAAAAGGAGGAAAAGAGGAAAAAGGAGGGAAAGGAGAAAAGGGGGAAAAGGGGGAAAAGGAAAAGGGGGAAAAGGGAAAGGACACAAATGACAAGAAACAAGGGAAAAAGGGGGAAAAAGAAGGCGAAGCTGGTGCCAAAACCGATGGAAAAGCCGGTGGGAATTCCAAAGCAAAGAAGAAGTGACATCCTGGAAGGACAGTGCTGGAATTTTTGGGGGGAATTCTCCAGCAAATTGCTGGGGGAGGAGCACTTGGAGCAGGATGTGCTTTTCCAGATATTCCTGTGGGATGCTGCTGGATGCGTGGATTTCTTCTTCCCATTTGGAGATGGAGCCACCAGGATTCGTCTCTGTCAAGGAAAACTGGGAATTTGGTTGGATAATCAAGAAAAATATCCAGTCCCTCTCCCAGAATTCCATGTGGATAGATGTGAACTGGAAGCTGGAATGGGAATGAGGACTTTGGACAAACACGGGAATGCTCAGGGAGGAGGATCCGAACTAAAGGAAAATGGGATTCACCCCAGATTTCTTCTCCTGGAGGACCTGGAGAAGTTGGAGAAAAATTTCCTGGCACTCAGCACCTCCTTGTGGGGAATTTTAGGGATTTTGTAAATTCTGGGAAAATCCCAAAGGATGGGATTCTCCAAGGTGTGGGTCCTTGGATTCCAAGAGGTTTTTGGACACATGGGAATTTTCCTTCCTTCTCTGGTGCCTGTTTTCCTGGATTGCTGCAGGAAACTGCAGGAATTCCATCTTTTCCAGGAGATTATCCACATTTTCCCGATTTTTTGCTGAGGAAAGCCAGTTCTGAGACCAGGAATTCTGCTCCACTTCCCTGTGGCTGCTATTCCCTCCCTTCCTTGGAATTCCTGAGGAGAGGATTTATCAGGAACAGCATTTCCCAGCTGTTTTGGGAATATTCCAGCAATTTCTGCCTTAACTAGGGGGATTTAACACCACATTTTTTTGGGGGGATAGCCTGGAAAATCTTGGGATAATTAAAACTCAGGATATCCTGGAACTGTCTGCTCCACAGGGAGAATTCCCTCCAATCCTTTATCCCCAGGAATGGGATTTATTTGATATTTAATTAATAGAAAATATCAACTTTCCTGCTGTTTTTTTCAACGTGGATTTATCAGTGCCAAGATATTTCCCATTTTTCCTTTTCCCGATTTTCCTTTTCTTTCTCTCCCACCCAACTCATTCTGGTGGGAAACGAACCTGGGAAAATGAAGGGAATTTTCTGTCTGAGTGAGGTCACTCAGCTCCAAACTGTCCCAAAATTCCAGAGCACCTGGAAAGGTGGAAAACTTAAGGAGAGTCATTGGGAATGATGTCCAGAACCACGGGAATGTTTGGGGAGAGAATGATCCAGGCAAATCTGGAATTCCAGCATTGGGAATTCTGCCCCTGGACACAGAGGAGTCTAAATCTTGAAATGGCACCAAAGGAAAAGTGGGAATATGGATACAAAGATTGGATTTCTTTGGAATTTCCATCCCAATCCAAATTTTTCAAGGTCCTCTTTAATCAGGAATCATGACAATAAAAAGTATTTTTCCATTGGATTCAGGCTTTGCTGCCTGGGATCTGCTGGATCCATGGGAATTTTGGGAAGGGATATTTATGCCTTAAAAACTCCAGGATGGGATCCAGCTGGGATTGGGCAGGAAAACTCGGATTCCCCATCCTGCAGTTGGAATTGTGCTGGAAATTTGGGATGTGGCTTCGTTTGCAGAGGGATTTATTCCCAATCCAAAGGTTTCCAGGAGGAAAATCCGCTCCTTTCCTTTTCCATGGAATTCCTTTTTCCTCATCCAACTTCCATCTCTATATTGTAAAAATAATCAAAATCCAAAATAAAATATTCACTGGAATTGGGGAATCCTTTAAAATCCACCTCAATCCCTTTTTTCCAAGCAAATATTCCAAATCCTGTGGATCAGATCTGAAAGAGTTGTGGGAATGACTTATTGATTTTTAACAAGGGATTTTCTGTTTTAAAAAAATGAATTTGTCCTTTGGGAATGATTTGGTTTGGAATTGTCAGGATGGGGGTGAATGCAGGGAATTCAGGGAATGCAGAGAATTTATTCCTGGAATCAGGGAATCCATTCCTGGGATTTGGGAATCCATTTCTGGGATCAGGGAATCCGTTCCTAGAGCTTCCAGGGATCATCCTG
This sequence comes from Ammospiza nelsoni, assembly GCF_027579445.1. Lineage (NCBI taxonomy): Eukaryota > Metazoa > Chordata > Aves > Passeriformes > Passerellidae > Ammospiza > Ammospiza nelsoni. The sequence goes on along the minus strand of NC_080633.1, from coordinate 1,638,054 downwards.
CCCATAAAACTCATCCCAATCCCTGAAGTGGAAACAGAGGGAAGAAATTCCCAGTCCTGATCCAATGTTTTCCCCTTTCCAATGGGATCTGGAAGTCAGGAAGTGAAAAAAAGGTGGAAAATTCCAGCCCGGAGCAATTTCAGCTTTTTGGGAGTTGCTTTTCCACCAGCAGATGGAGAAATTGCCTTGGAAACGCCACAGCCACAGGGAAGGAATTTTTAGTGGAAAATTAGATTTATTATCCCGTATTTGGGTGGAAATGAAATTCCAGAGGCCAAAAGTTGCATTTAATTCCCGGAAATCCAGGGAATAATGACAGGATTGCTCATTTCCTTGGATTCAGGTGATGCTGGTCACTGGATCCAGGACCTCCACGTTTTCCAAAAATTCCCACTAGAGGGGATCTTGTCTGGAATATTAGACCCAGTTTTAAAGAATTTGGGCTTATTTGGGATGGGAAATTAAGCCTGGATTTGGGAAATCTTCCAGCTAAAGTTGCTCCTGGCGTTGATTTCTCCCGATTTTCTCCCTGGATTGGTTTTCCACGAAAAATAAGAAGGGAAAATTGAGTGCTCCAGCATTTGTTAGACACATTCCCACCTGGAAAGGGGTTGTGCTGTTCCCTCTGTCCTGCCCCAGTGCCCAGGAATGCGGAGCCCATGGAAAGGGGGAATGGTGCTGGCTCAGCCCTGCGGCAGCGGGAGCACTGACCTGAGTCCTGGGCTCCTGTGGGACATTTCTGGGACATTTCTGGGACATTTGTGGGACATTCACGTCCTCTGTTAAGCAGCTCCTGGAAAATCCCCCTGGGGAATACCAGGAACCTCCCGACCCCTCTTGGACTGAAGCCAGGGAAGCAAATCCATGGAAAACACACCCAGCAAGGTCCTGCTGTCACCTCGGGGAGCTTCCCAAGGGCAGAGTCAGGTTTGTGCCTTTTCCAAGGTGATCCCAAGGAAAAGGAATGAGGGGTGAGTAGAAAAAGCAACTCCAGAGGGTGTTGTGGAATTGTCACCTCAGCTGGATTTTGGTGTTGGGATCGTGGATATCTCCAGAGAACTCCATGATATCCCTCTCCATACAATCCAGGTGGAGGAATGAACATTTTGGGAGTATTTCCCATCAGCCCAGAATCTCTCCCTCACTTCAGGAATTCTTCCCTTAATCCCAACAAGGATCCTTCCCTCTTGGACTGAATGCAGGGAAGCAAATCCATGGAAAACACACCTAGCAAGGTCCTGCTGTCACCTCGGGGAGCTTCCCAAGGGCAGAGTCAGGTTTGTGCCTTTTCCAAGGTAATCCCAAGGAAAAGGAATGAGGGGTGAGGTGAGTGTGGGTGAGCAGGAAAACAAACTCCACGAGGTCTTGTGGAATTGTCACCTCAGCTGGATTTTGGTGTTGGGATCATGGATGTTTCCAGAGAACTCCATGTTATCCATCATCTCCATACAATCTATGTGGAGGAATGAACGTTTTGGGAATATTTTGCATCAGCCCAGTTTTGGTGTTTGCTGTGGGAAGAGAGGAATCTCACCCTCAGTTCAGGAATTCTTCCCTTGATCCCATCAAGGATCTTTCCCTCTTGGGCTGAACCCAGGGAAGCAAATCCATGGAAAACACACCCCAGGAAGGTCCTGCTGTCACCTCTGGGAACTTCCTAAGGGCAAAGCCAGGTTTGTGCCTTTTCCAAGGTAATCCCAAGGAAAAGGAATGAGGGGTGAGTGTGGGTGAGCAGGAAAACAAACTCCACGAGGTCTTGTGGAATTGTCACCTCAGCTGGATTTTGGTGTTGGGATCATGGATGTTTCCAGAGAACTCCATGTTATCCATCATCTCCATACAATCTATGTGGAGGAATGAACGTTTTGGGAATATTTTGCATGGTCCTGGTTTTGGTGTTTGCTGTGGGAAGAGAGGAATCTCTCCCTCAGTTCAGGAATTCTTCCCTTGATCCCATCAAAGATATTTCCCTCTTGGGCTGAACCCAGGGAAGCAAATCCATGGAAAACACACCCCAGGAAGGTCCTGCTGTCAAGGGCAAAGTCAGGTTTGTGCCTTTTCCGAGGTCATCCCAAGGAAAAGGAATAAAGGGCAAATATGGGTGGGCAGGAAAACAAACTCCATGAGATCTTGTGGAATTGTCACCTCAGCTGGATTTTGGTGTTGGGATCGTGGATCTTTCCAGAGAAATCCACATTACCCATATAATTAGTTGGAGAAATGAGCATTTTGGGAATATTTCACATCAGCCCAGTTTCGGTATTTGCTGTTAGAAGAGAGGAATCTCTCCCTCAGTTCAGGAATTCAGGATTTCTTCCTTTAATCCCATCAAAGGCCCTGGAGAAAAGGAGGCTCAGGGGGGACCTTCTGGCTGTGACAGGAGGGGACAGCCAGGGGAAAATTTGGGATCTGCTCCCTGGGAACAGGGAATGGCCAGGAGATGTTCAGGTTGGACATCAGCAGGAATTTCCTCATGGAAAATGATTGGAGCTGCCCAGGGAGGTTTGGAGTCCCCATCCCTGGAGGGATTTATCAGCAATGTGGCACTTGGGGTTTAAAGCGTGGACTTGACAATTTTAGAGGATTGAAACCAATCCATGATTCTGTAAAAAAAAACAGGAGAAGGGCTCTGAAGCCACCTGGCTTCCAGGAATGGAAGATGTAAAGTTCAGGTATTCCTGCATTTCCTGATTATCCATGGACTGCACTGGGTTTTCCAAAGGGTCTCCAGAACATTTCCATCTGGATGGATCCCATGGATCCCAGAAGGGTCTGGGGAGGATAAGGGAGTGCTCAGGAAAAACCAGGAATGACACGAGAATCCCAAATTTCTGAAACTGAGGGGAATTTTTCAAAGCTTTTCTTTCTGCCAGTTGCGTGTGAATTTTATTGGAGGATTTATCCAAATCCCAATTTATTTCGGTTTTTTCAATTGGGCAAAGTAAAACACTCTTCTTATTTATGGAAACTTCTGGATCGTGCTCCCATTTTTCTTTAGGAATAAGGAAGCCAAACTCCTCCAGAAGCTCTTTCCTTGCACTCAGTTCAGTGTCAGCATCAGGAATGAGGTGTTTGGATTGAAATCCCAAAATCCTGGAATGGTTTGGGTTGGATCACCTCATTCCAACCCCCTGCCATGGCCAGGGACAGCTTCCAGCAGAACCAAGGATCAGGGATCCTTATCCAGCTTGGAACAATCCAAAATCAGGGAAGAACTGGAAGGAGGAGTGGTTTCCACGGCCACCGTTCATCCCTGCTCCCACCATTCCTCTTTTCATTCCTGGCTTTTTCCCTCCCATCTTCCTGCCCTACCCTGTCCCAGTCTGGCACCCCTGGAAAGCCAAGGAAAAGAGATTTTGGAATCTGAAATGCTGGGAGATCTCAGAACTTCGGGCCTGGGAGCCAAAGCTTAGAATGAAACCCAGGATTCGATCTGACACCTTGGAAAAGGCTCCCAAACTGAGGTGCTAGAAACCAGAATGTGGATTTGTCATTTAAAGCAGAGGCATGTTAAGCTGAGAAGAGGAAAGTTTAGTGGTTTAGAGTTCAAGATAAATAAATAATAATTTATATTTAATTACTATAATTAATAATAGAAAAATAAAAGCAGTTACAGAGATAAGCAAGGAGTTTAGAATGCAGCACTGTGGGTTTGTGTGCCATACCATGACTGGCTGAGAAATCTCAGACTGTAGCATGGGTCCGTAAGATGAAATATTCAAGGACTGGGTCAAAAACATAAATATCTTTGTTGGCAATGTGTTACTGGTCAATAAATCCTTAAAAGTTCTTGTAACTGAGGGTTCTGTGACCTTCTGAGCCGTGCAGTGAAGGTGTGAGCTGAGCTCACCCCTCCTGCCTGTGTAAAAGATAAGAAAATAAATCCCATCATCAAAAAAAACTCAGAGGTCCTGTCTCCAACTCATCAAAAATTCTTTCCAAAATCCCCATAAGAGGCTCCCCCAACACCGCTGCTCTCGGAGCTTTTCCCTTTTCCTTCAGGATTTGTCGCCAGGAACTCGGGATATCACCGGGGACAGAGCAAGTTGAGCTTGGAGACCAAGAAAAATTCATCCTGTGGGTGGGGAAGGGCTGGGATGGAATTCCCAGAGCAGCTGTGGCTGCCCCTGGATCCCTGGAAGTGCCCAAGGCCAGGCTGGACACTTGGAGCAGCCTGGGACAGTGGGAGGTGTCCCTGGCACGGCATTGGAACTGGATGCTCTTGAAGATCCCATCCAACCCCAAAATTTCCACGATTTTTAATTGTTCCAGTTTGGATTTTGAGGCAAATCAGACAAGCTCAGCATCAGCACAGAGGGGAAATATTCCAACATTCCCTGAGGGATTCCAAAGCCTTAGCGCCCAGCTCCCAAAAGAGCCCTGAATTCCTAAAATCCCTGATATTGCCTCAACCTGATTCCCAGCTTTAATTCCAAGATCCATTTAAACTAAATTTGGGAAGGAATTCCTGGCTGGGAGGTTGGAGAGGAGCTGGGATGGAATTCCCAGAGAAGCTGTGGCTGCCTCTGGATCTCTAGAAGTGCCCAAGGCCGAGTTGGACACTTGGAGCACTCTGGGATAGTGGGAGATGCCCCTGGCATGGAGTTGGAACTGAATGTTCTTGAAGATCCCATCCAACCCCAAAATTCCGTGATTCTGTGATTTAGAATTGTTCCAATTGGGGTTTTGAGGCAAAGCAGACAAGCTCAGCGTCAGCACAGAGGGAAAATACTCCAGCATTCCCTGAGGGGTTCCAAAGCCTTGGCCTCCAGCTCCAAAAAGAGATCAGAATTCCTCAAATCCCCGATATTTCCTCAGCCTAATTCCCAGTTTATTTCCAAGCTCAAGATCTATTTAAACTCAATTTGGGAAGGAACTCCCAAATGGCTGGGAGGGTGGGGAGGGGCTGGGATGGAATTCCCAGAGCAGCTGTGGCTGCCCCGGATCCCTGGCAGTGCCCAAGGCCAGGCTGGACACTTGGAGCAGCCTGGGACAGTGGGAGGTGTCCCTGCCCATGGGATGAGAAGATCTTGAGGGTCCTTCCAAGCCAAAGCATTCCAGGATTTTGTAATTCCATTGTGTCCAGCTGGGGAACGTGCAGGATCGGATTTTCTGGGCTGAGGCCGGAATTGAAGCTCTCAGTGGGTGTGGGTGGAGTGGGATTCCGGGAGGGAGGGAAATCGCTGCGGAGCCGGGCACGGCCGGGCAGGAATTTCCCTGGCATTGCCCGTTCCCGGCTCTCCTTGCTGTGGGATCAGCTCCTGGAATCACTTTCCAGCCCCACAGAACATGGGATGAACGATCCCTTGGGAATGGTTTTCCTCTCTGCTTTCCCGGTGGCTGAGCCGCTGGAATTCCAGGCTGTGGTGTCACCGTGCCCACGGGGATGGGCCAGGCAGGAACTGCAGCTGGATTAATCCCTGTAATTAATTCAGGATCAGGTGCAAGGTCCCAAAGGCACGAGGCAGCACCTCCAGAAAATACTTTTGGGATTAGGGAATGGAATGGGTTCTTCCCACTGAGCCCAGAGCAGGAAAACATTATGGGATTAAATCCTCGTGCTGGAAACCAAGGCCTGGGGGTGCCTTTTGTGTCTCTGTGCTCCGAGGAACATTTTGGATGTTTGCCATCAAATCTGGGAATGGTTTGGGTTGGAAAGAACTTTGGGAAAGATCCAATTCCACTCCCCTGCCATGGGCACCTTCCAAGCTCCATCTAAGCCCGTGTAAATGTTTAGGCTGGGCTTTGGCAGGTGCTGTTCCATGTGGGAATGTTGTGGTGTCCCTTGTGAGAGAATTCCTTGGCTTCCAGGGGGACGCTGAAGTGGCACGATGGACGCAACCATGTGGGGAATATTTGGGATTTTGGGGACTTTTGGGATCAGCTGTTATGACCAGGAGGATATTTGGGATTTTGGGTAATTCTGAGATCAGCAGCTCTGACCAGGAGGAAATTTGGGTTTGGGGGAATTCTGGGCTCAGCAGCTCTGGTTTGGGGGATATTTGGGATTTGGGGTAATTCTGGGATGAGCAGCTCTGACCAGGAGGAAATTTGGGTTTGGGGGAATTCTGGGCTCAGCAGCTCTGGCTTGGGGGATATTTGGGATTTGGGGTAATTCTGGGATGAGCAGCTCTGACCAGGAGGATATTTGGGATTTTGGGTAATTCTGGGCTCAGCAGCTCTGGTTTGGGGGATATTTATCTGGAAGATCATTTCAGCTTTGCTGTCCCACCCCCTCTGGCATTTCCAAAGCTCCACTTGGGCTTTGCCGCAGCTTTTGGAGGCGCCTCCAGCAGGGAATAAAGAAGACCTTGAGAGAGGACAGTGGTGTGATTATGCCCCAGCTAAATCCAGTTCTAATTCCCTCCAAGTGCAGGTCCTAATTTGCAAATTGCCGCTCTGGGATAACGATCCCAAATCCCACACGGAGCTCAAATAGAAACAAATCCCCGGGGATCAGGTGGGAGCTGATTAAAGGCAGCAAACCACAAAATTTTGCTTTTTTCTTGCATTCACCACTTGGGCTGAACTCTGGCTTTGGTTTTGCCTTTCCAAAAAAAGAGGCTCCCACAGTGGCTGAGTTGAGTTTTTTATTTTTGTAATTTTTTTTCCCCCTCTGCCTGGAAGGATCCTCCTCTCATTTTTGGGTGGTCAAATATAGTTTGAGCACCTTGGGTTGTTTTATTTATTTTTTTTTTTTTTGGTTTGTCCTTCAGAATAGCCCAAATCTCCCCCAGCGCTGTCTGGAATTTAATTGTGGGGTGCACATGGAACATTCTTCCTGGAAAAATGAGGGAGGAGGTGGAGTAGTAAAGATGGTTAACCAGAAAAGCAAACAGGAGCCGTCAATTAGGATTGAAAATAGAGTTTTGTGGGATATCCTGTGGGTTTGTTCCTGGGAGGGGATCAGGGGCCTTCGGAGCTGGGGTTTGGGAAGGGAGGAACGTCCAGGTGGGGGAGAAAAGGGCCAGGCTGCAGCCTGTAATTTTCCAAAATGAGAAAATTTGGAGCAGGAGCCGTGGGATTTGAGGTCAACTCCCAAGGAGATGGAGAGGCTGTGTTAAGCTCAGCTCAGCATTTTCACCCGGCTTTGCTCCAGGAAGGAAATTTGGGATAAAACTGAGATTCAGCTGTTCAAAAAACTTGTTCTGCTTCCTTTACCCCAGCAATAATCCCGTCATTAATGAATCTCTTCTTTATTCGAGAATAATTAATTATTATTATAATTATTGTTAATTATCTCTTCTTTATTTCCTCCTAGTAACTGTTGGATCTATGCTAAAATCCATGGGCTCAAAAATAACACAGGAAAGGACAATTTTCCTACAAACCAAAAAAAAAAAAAAAATCATCCAAAATGATTGGAAAAATTCTGCCAAAAAAAAAAGCTTTAATAAGATTTTGGGTGAATGCTTTTGGGTTTTTTTCCAGAATCAAATTTCCAGGAGGTTTTGATTGAGAGGTTGATAAGAAGTGACTGTGAATTGATAGGAGTTTATTAAATGTGAATTGATAAGAGGTGATTGTGCTGTTGATAAGAGGTGATTGGGAATTGATGAGGTTAATTGGTAAGAGGTGATGGTGAGGGCGATAAGAGGTGATTGTGAGGTCTATAAGTGGTGATTGGGAATTGATAACAGGTTAATTGATAAGAGGTGATTGTGAGGTCGATAAGAGGTGATTGTGAAGTTGATAAAACGTGACTGAATTCATAAATGGTGATTGTGTGTGAGGTTGATGAGAGGTGGTTGTGAGGCTGATAAGAGGTGATGGTGAATTGATAAGAGGTGAATTGATAAGAGCTGATAGTGTGGTTGATAAGAGCTGATAGTGTGGTCGATAAGAGGTGATTGTGTGGTCAGAAAGAGGTGACTGTGCTGTTGATAAGAGGTTAGTTGATAAGAGGTGATTGTGAAGTTGATAAGAGGTGATTGTACAGTTGCGAAGAGGTAATGGTGAATCGATCAGAGGTGATTGCAAGGTTGATAAAAACGTGATTGTGAACTGATAAGAGGTGATTGTGAGGTCTGTAAGTGGTGATTGGGAATTGATAACAGGTTAATTGATAAGAGGTGCTTGTGAGGTCAATAAGTGGTGATTGGGAATTGATAACAGGTTAATTGATAAGAGGTGATTGTGAGGTTGATAAGAGGTGATTGTGAAGTTGATAAAACGTGACTGAATTCATAAATGGTGATTGTGTGTGAGGTTGATGAGAGGTGGTTGTGAGGCTGATAAGAGGTGATGGTGAATTGATAAGAGGTGAATTGATAAGAGCTGATAGTGTGATTGATAAGAGCTGGTAGTGTGGTCGATAAGAGGCGATTGTGTGGTCAGAAAGAGGTGATTGTGCTGTTGATAAGAGGTTAATTGATAAGAGGTGATTGTGAAGTTGATAAGAGGTGATTGTACAGTTGAGAAGAGGTAATGGTGAATCGATCAGAGGTGATTGCAAGGTTGATAAAAACGTGATTGTGAACTGATAAGAGGTGATTGTGAGGTTGATAAGAGGTGATTGTGCCGTTGATAAGAGGTGATTTATCTGCTCTGCTGCCAGTCTGCAGGAGGAAGAGGGAGCGCTGAGATGGGAGAAGCCACGGGCCAGCAGGGAGCTGAGCTGGACACACGCGGGACAAAATGGCCGCTTATCCTGAGGGAAAGGATCCTGCCAGCCAGGAAAAGGGGATTTTTGTGCATTCAGCGGGATTTAGGGATGATAGATCACTTTCCTGATGCCATAAAAGTCAGCTGTAACACTTCTATTTCCTTGAGGACGTTATTCCAGTCCCTGAAACAGAGCTGTGTTCTGTGGAGCCGCAGATTCCCGATTTCTGACCGTGGGGAGTTGGCACCAAGGGCGGGGATTTGGGGTCATTCTGCTTGAACATCATGGAAGGGTTTGGAATGGACCTTAAACTCCATCCCAAGTGTCCAATCTTGGACACTTCCAGGGATTCAGGGGCAGCCACGGCTTCTCTGGGAATTGGGAAGAGCAAAGTGTTCTCCAGGAGCTTTAAAGCTTCCAAGAGCAGGAGAATGAAACTTTCCTTGCATTTCCCAGCTCCAAAGTTGGGAAGTTAAACTTTATAGTCGGATGTGAGAAATGGATTTGTAAAGAATCCTCAAAACTTGATAGAAAGTCCATATGATCTTGTACATTTTTTATGCAAACTCTGAGATGAGGTGTGCTGGCTTAGGAAGGCCATGGAATGGAGATGACATTGTTGAGAGAGAGATTGAGCTGGAAATAATTTCCAGCAAGTTTCAGAAGATGGCCTTGCAAAAAGACCAGATATTATGGAGTATTAGAACTGAAAGATGCATTGTAGCAGGAGCATAAAATAACAGGTGGGGTGGAATAATAGGTGATTTGTGTTAGGAGTATTGGTAGCATTGTGTGGTAAAAGCTAATAGGAAAAAAAAAATTTATAAGGTGCTGTAACCAGGAAATAGGTTGGCTTCTGATAGATTGGTGTTGAGTTTTACTTCTCTTATGTCTCACCCTTCATCGAGACTGATAATGGAATAAAATCTTATAAAATGCATCTCGATTGCCCAATCTCTGTAAAAGCTGGGAAAACCAACAGTCAGGGATGATCCTTTCCCTCTTCCCACTCTCCTCACTGGGAGCCAGAGCTGTTTCCTTGGCATCCCTCTGCTTTTCCTTGCCCTGACATTCCATGGCTGCACCTCTGGAAAAGGGATTTAAATAAGTCTGACCATGGGATTAATCCAGCAGGAGCTGAAGATCCATTTTGAGGAAAATCCAAGTGGTTTTCCTCAGAGTTTCTTGGGAACACTCCATGTCCCGGCAGTCTGTGACTCCATTGGAATTTATTTGGTGTTACCTGCGTAAAATAAGCGCGGCCCAATCCTGGAATTCCAGAATGTGGGTTGGGAGGGATCTGAAGGATGATCCCATTCCCACCCTTGCCATGGCAGGGACACCTCCCATTATCCCAGGGTGCTCCAACCCGTCCTTGGACACTTCCAGGGATCCAGGAGCAGCCACAACTTCTCTGGGAATTCCACTTCAGGGCCTCTCTCGTTTTTTTCACATTTTGTAGCTTTGTTTCCTTTGATGTCCCTTCCATCTCCTTTGGCAATTCCCAATTTTCCCTTTGGCTTGCTCCTGCCCATCCCTGCTCCTTTGCCTCTTCTGGCCCCGTTCCACAAATCCTCTGTCCACTGGGATTTTTTGGCACTTCCCACTTGAGCAAAATCCATGAATTTCATTCATGCCTGCGCTCAGTTCTCTGCCAGATCTGGATGTTATCTCCCGCTGATCCATGGGGATATCCCACTGATCTGCTTCCCTGCCATGCCATGGAATATTAGGGATGATTCATTAACCCTCAGCTCTTTATTTCCAGCATTTTTGGCCTGGGCAGCTGCTCGGAGTGAGGCTGATTTTAATTTCTGTGGCAAGAAGAAGTTTGTGGTGCAGATCAGAGATCTTCTATCTGCTGGAATCGCTTTAATCCACTTATTCCATCATAAAAAGGGATGAGCTCCATGTGCATCTGAGTTTAATCTGTTCAAGCTCATGCAAAGTTCATCAAAATTAACTGAAAACAGCAGCTCAGCCCCGCTCCTGGCTGCAAAGAACAGCAGATTGAGGCTGAAATTAACACAAAATCGTGGAATTGCTGAGGTTGGAAAGACCTTCAGGATCAAGTCCAAGCATTAATCCAGCACTGCCGAGGCCAACACTGAGCATGTCCCCAAGTGCCACATCCACAGGGCTTTAAATCCCTCAGGAATTGTCTCCAGCCCTGGACAAGCATTTTAGTGGAGGGAATTTTCCTTACATCCAATTTAAACCTCTCCTGGCATAAATTCCCTCTTTCTTTTTCCATAGGAGAAGAAGTTGACTCTGCACAGCTCCAGGAGATTTTGGGAGATTCTTCCCAGATCTGAAAAATAAACCCAGTTCAAGGAACCTTGGGAGCCAGGCCAGGGAAATCCAGGAATTCCTGTTTGGAAATCCAGGAATTCCATCCCATCCTTGAGCAGTTTCTCTGCACCTGCCTCAGACAAACTAATCCATAACCCCCTTTTTCAACTCTTCCCGAGGGATTAAATCCTGCTTTTCAAAAGAGGATTAAATGGAATCCAAGTGGATTTTTTTTGCATGGAGAGAATGGAAAAGAGAAGTGAGCAAAGAGATAAAAGAAACCATGGTTTGTGAGGGAAAGAGACCTTAGGAATAGTTTTTAATTGTTAATTGTAAAAATTAATTGTTAAAATATCCGGATTTCTTTGCTTTTGAGGGAAAACCATTTCCTGCTGCTTATCCACACTTTTCCCTTTCCAGCTGCCTCCACACGGTGTCAGGGGCTGAATTGAATTGGGCACCCTCTGATTTTATCAAGTTGAGCTAAATTATTTCCTACGCTCAGTGAATACTGCAAAATCCCTGGAGTAATCTGCAAAGAATTCCAGAGAGGAACTCTTGGTAAAAGCTTGGAGAGACAGGACGAGGGGGAACGGCTTCAACCTGAAGGAGAGCAGGGTGAGCTGGGATATTGGGGAGGAATAATTCCCTGGGGGAGTGTCTTGGGTTGGAAATGCAAGATGTGGCTGGGGGTGTGTATTTTATTTACCATCTGTCAGAGGTGGGGCACTTCTCTGCTGTCCATGGGGCAGTTTTCTTTATCTCTCCCACAACCCATCCTCCTTCCAGGAGATCTCTTCTGTTCACGGATAATTAATTACTAATTATCTTCCATTCACAGCCACTGAGTGTCCCTGCAGGGCTGATCCAATCCCAGCATCCCATGGGGAGATGCTCCGCCCAGGGGAGGAGCCAAGCATTCCTACCTGGGCACAATCTGAGCCTGGCACAGCACAGCAGCCTTTGCCCCCTGCACTGCCAGAGGAGCAGCTTTCTGCTGCCCTGCATGGCCAGAGGGAGCCCAGGCCCATCTGCAGCAGCCCTGGAGCTGCCGAGGAAAACTCCCCCCTTGTGCAGGATCCCTGCTGCAGCAGAGCCACAGCTGGCACTGCAGGAGGGCTGAGCCCCCCTGGGATGGGGCTGGGACACCCCCTGACACACAGGGGACCGGGACTGCTCTGACTCTGGCAGTGGTGTTCTGTTAAAATAATACTGCATTATTATTATTATTATTATTATTATTGTTGTTGTTATTATTATTTTTATTTTTATTTTTATTTTTGTTTTTGTGACGGTTTCTCGGCTGTTTAGGTGACCTGGAAAGGCCCGGGGTGGCCTTGGACAGCCCGCGCTTCAAAGGACGAGAAGAGGCTTCAGGTTTTTTCTCGGTCTCGGTGTTTATTAGTTGTTTATCTAAAAGATTTTCTCTTCAGCCCCACAGAGGTCTGCACAGCAGCCAGCCATGAGCACACTGCGAGCCCCCGGGGTGGTCACCTATCTTTATACTCAAAATTCCGTATACAATATTTATCATTTTTCCCCAATACCTTCTACCCTTATTAACCAGTGCACTTTCAGTAATAACCAATCCCAAAGTGCCACCATCACCACAGAAGATGGAGGCCAAGAAGAAGAAGAAGAAGAAGGACAGGACACGCCCCAATTCCTCCATCTTACTTCTTTAGACCCCCCTGTACAGAAATCCTAAACCCTGTGTCTTACACTCTAATTAACTTATCCCTTCACCATTCACCCAGTGAAATCCTCCCATCCTCATACAGGTGTCGTCTCCCGTGTAGGATCAAAGTCCAGCCACCAGACACTTCTGGCAACATTCCAGGACTCCCGAGCCCCCCAAGGGTGGTCTCGGTCACTCTGCACCTCAGTCCTGAGGTGCTGAGATCCCACATTTTTGTTTTTGTTTTTGTTTTTGTTTTTTACTTGTATTTTAATTTTTTTACTTTTAATTTTTATTTTTATTTCTATTTCATTTTTATATTTTTATTTTATATTTTATATTTTAAATTTATTCTTCCTAATAAAAAAACTGTCATTCCTACTCCCATATCTTTGCCTCAGAGCCCTTTAATTACAAAATTACAATAATTTGTAGGGAGGGGTTTTACATTTTCCATTTCAAGAGAAGCTCCTGCCTTCCTTAGCAGACACCTGTTCAAACCGAGGCAGGGAGCACTGAGGGGCTGGGTTGGATTTCCCAGAGGAGCTGTGGCTGCCCCTGGATCCCTGGAAGTGTCCAAGGCCGGGCTGGATGGGGCTTGGAGCAGCCTGGGATGGTGGAAGGTGCCCCTGCTGCATCCCAAGGCCAGCAGGGATGGGATGATCTGCTGGGAGTTGTCCCTCATCCTTCATTTCATCGCCTCCTTTGCCAGCCGGACTTCAAGGGGAGAGGCTTCAAGCGCGGAGCTGGAGTCGGAGCCAGGAAGTTGGGAATAAAAATCTTTGTTTTGTGATCCTAGGCCAGTGCAAAAGACATCTGTGGATTTTGGGATGAATCAGGTTCCTGCTGGAAGCCATTCACAGGGAACGTGTTCCCAGTGTCTTTCTTTGCACCAGCGAGAGCAGAGGCACCGCTGATGTCACCCTGCATCCAGGCCATCCCTGTTATCCTCATCCTAAATTAATCCAGGCTCTCAGCAGGGATGATTCCCAAATTTCATCAGAGTGAAAGGTCCGAAACCACCAGACAATTCCTTTGGAGGGCTGGGAGTGGATTTAGACTCAATAAACATCTGGATTTGGAATCAAATGACATTTTTAGCTGGATTTCTCCTCAAAAAAAAAAAAAAAAGCAGGATTTTAGGGAAGGAGGCTCCATTCCTCAGCAGCCAAGGGGGGGATTTACAAGACAGATGGGGATGCTTAAAATAAAGAATGAAAAATGATGGAAGTTCCTTTTTCCTCTCTGTCAGTGTGAAAACATCCCCAGCCCTCCTCCTATCTCCATCTCCAGATGAATGAGTGCTCCACCCTCATTAAAACCTTCTGCACTAATTAAACACCATTTTTAGGAGCATTAGAAGCTTTGGAGGAGACAAAAATAATCTCGTCTTTATTAAATAATCAAGGATAGAACAACTGGAATGGATCCGGAAGTTCTCCCTGCTGTCCCCCCTGAAATGAGTTTCTGTCTTTCATTAAAAAAAAAAAAGGATTTAAAATGTGGGGGAAAAATAAAATAGGTTTAAAAAAAATCTCTGGCTCTGAGTGGCGCAGGGTTTCTATTTTCACTTCATAGCCAATGGATTTTGGGAACTGAAATCCAAAATCACCCCTGGCTTTGAACAAAACCACCCAAACTGAAACCAGCAAACCACTGGAGAAGTCTGGCTCTCCAAACACACCTTTTTCTCCTCAAAAGTGGTTGGGGAGAAAATGCTTCATTTTACAACCACAAAATGCTGAGCTCCAAAAAAAAACAGCAAAAATCTTCATTTCTGACTTCCCGATTTTGCTCCCATGAGAGCACCAGGACTGGTGGGAGTGGAGAGCTCTGGATCTTGGTGGGTTGCAAATCCAGGCTGAGGGAATGGTCTAAAATGTCCTTTTTGGCCCAGATATCTGGGAGTTGATAAAATCTCTGTGACGATGCTGAGGGAGCCCTGTTTCCTTCCCTGAAGGTGCCTGAAATTCAGCTAAAAGTCCACTGCAATGTTGTTCAGGGAACTCCAGGTGTTGAAAACCATTCCTGTGTCCAGCAGGGGATCATCCTGATGTATCCCATCCCAAATCCTGGGTGTGGTGGAAACCCCTCAGCTTTTCCCATTAATTAGAGGGATTAATGCTGGATTTGCCCGATTTAAAATGAAGGTTTTCTTAAAAATCCCAAAGCAAAGAATTTCTCTGTCCCTTTCCCATTTCCTCACCATGAGGTGGTTCCACATCACCATCCCCGAGAATCAGACTTTGGAAAATCCTGGGATTTTTGAGCCTCTTTAGTGGCTGGTTTTCCCTCAGAAGACCCATAACCGAGTTTAATCTGGACAAAAGTCACAGCTGGATCTCATCCATCCTTCAGTCTCCAAAATTAAGGAAGAGATTTTAGGAATTACACGGGATTTCCATGGGATGGCTTGGACTTCCCAATCCTTTGTGAGGGAATCCAAAGGGTGGTTCCTCTGCCACCATCCGACCTGAATTCCCAAAAAATCCCACGGCAACAAGAAGTTTCCTGTTGTGAATAGGGAATTCAAAAGGGAAATCTGGTTGCTGCCTTCAACAACCTAAATCCCAGATGAAAGCAGGAAAACTCCTTTTGGAAATGGAGAAGTCCCTTTAAAAATGAGGATTTCTCTTCAAAAATGGAGAATTCCCTTTATAAATGGACAATTCCTTTTTAAAAATGGATAATTCCCTTTTAATATTGAGAAGTCCTCTAAAAATGGAGAATTCCCTTTCAAAATTGAAAATTCTCTTTCTAAATGTAGAACTTCCTCAAAAAATGGATAATCCCCTTCTAAAAAATGGAGAATTCCCTTTCAAAATGAAAAATTCCCTTTCAAAATTGAAGATTCTCTTTCAAAATTGAAGATTCTCTTTCTAAATGGAGAATTCTCTCCAAAAAATGGATGATCCCCTTGTAAAAATGGAGAAGTCCCTTAAAAATAAAAACAATCCTTTAAAAATGGAAAATTCCCTTTACAAATGGAGAATTCCCTCCAAAAAAATGGATGATCCCCTTGTAAAAATGGAGAAGTCCCTTAAAAATAAAAAAAATCCTTTAAAAATGGAAAATTCCCTTTACAAATGGAGAATTCCCTTGAAAAATAGAGAATTCCCTTTAAAAATGCCAACATGGAAACCTCCCAATTCCTTTGCTTTCCCTCAGCCCATGGAAATGCTCCAGCTGGGTTTAAATTCCTTCTATCCATACAATCCTGGAATGGGTTGCGTTGGAAGGGACCTTTAGGAGTACGTTACTCCAACCTCCCAATCTCCTCAACTTTTCCAAGGATATTTTGGATATTTTAACCTCTTCCTGCTTTTGGGCCCTCAGGCTCAAATCTCCAGCCTGGATGGAAACCTGGATTTGCTGATAATAGCTGGAAAGAATTGTGGATCCCTTCTCCCAGAACCCCTTTTCCCCCCTCATTTTCCCTCTTTTTCCCATTAAATTCCCATCCCTCTCTGCTCCACAGCCTCCAATTTGCTGACGGTGCCTGATTTTTGTTTGCTTTGCTGTCTTAATTTCACCTCCGGCTGCCAAGCGCGAGCTGCACGAAGAAATAAATCCCAGATTTTCCCTTTCTCCCAGCGGGAAGCTCCATAAAGATTCCCTCATTAGCGGCCTCGGAGCTGCCAGAGCTGCTCTGCAGCAGCTCCTTCCCCTCAGAGCTTTGGGGGCTCAGATCATTCACACAAATGAAAATTTCTTGTTCTCCTGAATATTCCTCTGTGGGAAAGTGATTCCAGGCGTGCCAGTCCATGATAATCGCTCCGAGGGCTGCAATTCCTGGGCATTGGAATGCAAAGCACTGCAAGGATCACAGAATACATCAGAAACCGCCAGTGTCACTTCAGGATTTTGTTGATTTTGTTGATTTTGTTGATTTTGTTGATTTTGTTGATTTCATTAATTTTGTTGATAATGCAAGGAAAGGACAAATCTACCTCAAAAAAAAAAAAAATGAAAAGCACTGCAAAGATCAGCAGATCCATCACAAATCACCAGCGTCACTTCAGGATTTTATTGATTTTGTTGATTTTGTTGATTTCATTAATTTTTTTTGACAATGCAAGGAAAGGACAAATCTGCCTCAAACTGCTCTGGTGGTGGGATTTGGTTGGACACGGCTTGGAGCAACCTGGGGTAGTGGGAGGTGTCCCACATGAGCTTTAAAGTCCCTTCCCGCCCAAACCCTTCCAGGATTTGCTTTGCTCCACTCAGGTTTAATGAAGTCATTCCAGACTGGTGGAATTGGGCAGTGTGGACTAACAGTAGAGGTGGATTTTTGGAATTCTGTGGAAGCACACAACGAAGCTCCATGATGGTGTCAATCTGTCCTGCCCCTCTGCCCCTCAGGTGAGGCCCCACCTGCAGAGCTGCCCCAGCCCTGGATCCAGCACGGGAAGGAGCTGGAGCTGCTGCAGAGAGCCCAGAGGAGGCTCCAGGATGGTCCCGGGGATGGAGCAGCTCTGCTGGGAGAGCTGGGAATGTTCCCCTGGAGAGGAGAAGCTTTGGAGTGAGCTCAGTGTGACCTTCCAGGACCTGAAGGAGCTGCAGGAAGGATGGAGAGAGAGTTTGGACAAGGGATGGAGGGACAGGACACAGGGAATGGCTCCCAGTGCCAGAGGGCAGGGATGGATGGGAGATTGGGAATTGGGAATTCCTGGCTGGGATGGGATTCCCAGAGCAGCTGTGGCTGCCCCTGGATCCCTGGCAGTGCCCAAGGCCAGGTTGAAGCACCCTGGGACAGTGGGAGGTGTCCATTCCCATGGAATGGGATGGGATTTAAAGTCCATTCAAACCCAAACCACTCTGAAATTACGTGATTTTTCCCGTCTCTGAAGAACTGCTCCATGTCCACAAGATACTCAAGGCCATCCTTCATCCCAGGTCACCCTAAGCAGAAAAGAATGGAGTAAAATGTAAAAACCTTTTTTGGACATTGCAATTCCCCCCATCCCTCATTTTAAATTTGATTACTTTCAGCTGCTTTTAATTAACGCTCAAATCCTTCCCTTTAGATCCTGTCCTGGCCCTTCCAAGCACCCCCAAATTAAAGAATGCTTCCCCTGTACTTAATCCATTAAAAAACAGGAACACAGACCGGAGGGTTTGGATTCCCTTTTTCAAATTTTTTTTTTTTTTTTTTTTTTAAGCTGAGACATTCCTCATTTTATTATTTCCCCACATTTTTAAACCACCACAGAAAGGGCTCCCATTTGCAGGTCCCAAATTCTGGCTCTGAGTCCAGCTTGTAAAAAATTCCCTGAGTTTTCAGACAGAGCAGTACAGTAGAGTTATTTATAGGGATTTTTTTTTTCCCTCTTCTCATTTAGGGAGAAATAAAAAGAGGAAAAGGGGGAAAAAGGAAATTATTTTTTGCAAAAAGCATTCTGCAATAAGGAGATGTGACAGCTCCTTCACGAATGGTTTTCCTTCAAAATCAGCACAATTCCTCTGCTCTCCACCGTGTGTGGATCCATCCGAGGGGAGCACTCCATAAAAACATGTGGATTTCATTGATGTGGCTACGAGAGCTTTGTTTGCCTTGGCAGCTTCCAGTCGAAAATGGACGCGTTGGATTTTCTCCAGGGCTTTCCAGAAGTGCTCCGGATGGATCAGGGTGGAAGGGCTGGAGGTTGTCCCTCGTGACCTTCCCTTGCTCCTGGCTGGTCTGGGGACAAAGCCAAGCCTACAGGCTGAGCCTAAAAGCCAGATTTGCCAAAAATTCTTTGGATTTGCCAAAAATTATTCGGATTGGCCAAAAATTCTTTGGATTTGTCAAGAATGACTCAACCTGTGCCATATATCCATGGGAAGGGAAGGGATGGGAAATGCTCCCAGGTAGGACATGGATTGTCCACCAGGATCTGCTGTGGTGGGACAAGAGGTGACTTCATGGTGAAACCTTTCCTGGTTTATTCCCAATTTTTCCACGGATTTGTGCTCCCTGTGCCAGCTGGGCCCCAGCCAATGCTGAATTGGAGCTCCTCGTGCTACTGGTGAAGCTCAGGAGCTGCCAGTTGGCCACCAGTGCTCAGATTTTCCCAAATTTTGGTGCCTCTATCCAGGGATTTCATTGTTGCCAGAGTTCAATGGGATTATCCCAAAATATCCATAATGGATGCCCACAGTGCCCTTCCCTGCAGGTTTAGGAATGAAGGAATAGGTTTGGGATGTGGTTCTAGCCAATGAAGGAATTATTGAGGTTGGAAATACTTCCAAGGTTATCAAATAATTCAGGTAGAAAAATCCCGAGAATTTCAATCCATGGATCCTTTGGAGCATTGAGCTCCCAGGAAAACTGTCAGTGCAGGAATTATGTCCACAGATTTACAGAATCTATGGCTCTCTATATTGTACATATTGGACATTGAATTGTCGTGGAATCCGGGAACGGTTTAGGATGGACGGGACCTTAAAGCCCATCCAGTGCCACCCCTGCCATGGGCAGGGACACCTCCCGCTGTCCCAGGTTGCTCCAAGCCCCATCCAAGCTGGCCTTGGACAATTCCAGCCATCCCTAATTTCTCTGGACAATGAAATCTGTACGTTTGTGTTGCATCTGGCATGAGGAGATCACAGTCCTGAGTGGAAGCCACAAAAACCCCAGTGAAAAAATAATGGAATACTTGGAAAATCCAACTCCTTCCCCTTTATGGCCAAGAAATTCCTCCTTATCCAATGAACTTCCCTTTGCACCAGGACTGGGCGTGCTTAGGCAGGAAAGGTTCCCTGGGCATGGTGGGATTTGAAGGTTGGACTTTGGAGGTGTTTCCAAAGCCCAGCCAAGCTTAAAGATTCCAGGATGGAATCCCAGATCTCTGGGATCACTGGGACACTGAGTGCCACATCCAGGAATTCCTGGGACACCTCCATGGATGGGAACTCCAAAGCTCCCTGGGCAGTTCCAAGGCCTGAGCACCCTTTCCATGGAGAAATTTAGGAATTAAGTGATAGATTTTGGGATAGCTGGGCATGGCACCTTATCCTGACCTTTTCCAGGTGCCCTCCTTTACCTGAGGGATTTCACAGCTCCAGGGCCCCATCACCTCCTCTCCCTGAAGATGCCCACATGTCACCTTCCTGGCTCTAGAAGAAAAAGGAAAGAGAAGCAGGAAAATATCCACAAAATTCACATTCTCAGTGGGATTATTCTCATTCCCAGACTTCTCTCCCTGGTCTGCTGCTGCCGTTGATTTGTGAACAATTGAAGAACATCTGGAGAGCTGGAATTTGTCAGGGATGGTCAATCCATGGCTGGCTTTTCCTGTTGGTTTGTAGTTTTTTTGGGAATGTTCCAAGAAGATTATTTGGATGTGATTAACCCCAAGTGTCATTTAATCCATGACATGATCCCAATTATCCAAATACTCCCCTAATCCTGTGTAAAGAAGAGTAGAGCTGAGAGATCAATTTTAATTGGATGCAAAAATATCAAATGCAGGCAGGTTCAATGTTGCAAAAATTGAATTAATTTCAATTCAATTTAATTAATTTAATTTCATCTTAATAAGTAGTTAAGGGCGCTGGGATCCCAATTTTAACAAATAATCTCAATTAGGGTTGTTTAGTCCCCAAATTTTTTTTAATCTAATGTTGTCCTTTGAGAGCTGTGTTGGAATCAACCCTCATCCTGCTGTTTTTCCTGGACAGAAAGAAGGGATAAAAAAAAAATATTATTTTTCTGCTAATGGAGTCTTGCTGAAGAAGGCAGATATTTATTTATTTATTTATTATGTATCATATTGCCCCAGATTGCAAGGCAAGATATATTTTATTTGTCATCTGTATGGCAGCTGTCTTCTGTTCAGTGGGCAGTTCTCCTTATCTCTTACACACCCAATCTTCCCTCTGTGGGGACACCTGCTGATAACAGCTACTGAATGTCCCTGCATGGCTGATAAGAACTACAGCATCCCATTGGGAGATGTGAGCCCAGAGGGAGGAGCCAAGCATTCCTACCCAGATATAATCTGGAGATTCTGGAACACCAGCACAGCTTCTCCACTGGATTCCCCAGAGGAACAGCAGCTGCCTCTCCTTCCACTGGATCTTCAGAGGAAGAATCCATCCTTCTCTACAGGATCCCTGCTCCAGCAGAACCACCCCTGACACTGCAGGAGGGCTGAGCCACAATTCCAATGGGACTGCTGCCAACAGCCTGACCCACAGGGTGTCAGGTTGGGTTCTGACTCTGGCAGTGTTGGTTTGGTTTACTGCACTGTTCATTTTATCCTTTTATTTCATCCTTATTTTATCCTTTTATTTTCTTCCCTATTAAAGAACAGTTATTCCTGCTCCCATATTTTTTGCCTGAGAGCCCCTTCATTTAAAATTTAAAGCAATTTGGGGGGGGTGTGGAGGGTTTACATTCTCCATTTCAGGGGAGGCTCCTGCCCTCCTTAGCAGACTCCTGTCTTTCCAAACTGAGACAGATTTTATTTCCCTATTGATTTATTTGTACAGGACACACAGATCCATGGAGATGACATCTAGGGATTGGGATTGATTTTCCTCCAAGGGAATAACAATCCAACAGGAGCTCCCTCCTCCTTCCCGTGCTCCGATCATCCCGCTGCTCGCGCCATCCAAGGAACGCTGCCAGGCCGAGCCATTCCCGGGATCTCTGCCAACCAAGGAGCTCCTTGGGCCAATTCCAGCTGGGATGAGTTCCCCAGGCTGGAAAGATCCAGGTGCAGGATCCATGGGATTCCTTGGATTGATCCAGAAGAGGAAGCTCCGTTCGCAGCAGACTTTGTTAAAAAGCATGGGAGAATCTCTGAAGGATTGGATGGAGGCGTTTACTTGGATGAGTTAATTAATTAATTAATGTCATCATCAATTCTTTGGGAAGAGTAAAATCAATGCTGTAGGGGAGAAAGGAAGTGAGAGAGAGAAGGAGAGGAACAAAGACCCTTTTTTAAAGGATTTCAGACTGTTAAAAAGCATGGGAGAATCTCTGAAGGATCGGACGGAGGCGTTGACTCAGATGAGTTAATTAATTAATTAATTAATTGATGCCATCAGCAATTATTTGGGAGGAGTAAAATCAATGCTGAGGGGGAAAGGGAAGTGAGAGAGAGAAAAAAAGGGAAAAAAGGAGCCTTTTTAAAAGGATTTGGGTGACATTTCGCTCCTCTTGCTCCAGAATCTCCGAAGGATCGGACAGAAATGTTGACTCAGATGGAAAAATCCAAGGATCCAGACTTTGATCCAGGAGCCTTTGATCTCTCAGCATGGAAAGTCACTGTTGGGATTTCAGGCTTTCTGTGAAAATTCTGGGGCTTTTTTAGTCCTGCTTGAATCCCATCCATCCCTCTCTGGGTATATCTGTATCCACAAAAATCACAAAAAAAGGAAAACCAGGAGGAATTAAAATATTTGGATGCTCATTCCCGTTCTGGATGTCCTTTGAAATTAATTTTGTTTAAAATTGAATTAACCTTTAATTGTTCCAAAGTTTTTTGCTGTTTCCCAGGCTGGAGATCTCAAGCCAAAAATAACCCTTTAAAAAACATAAATAAAAGAATTATAATAATAATATACTAAATTAGAAATGTAAATTATAATAAATATAATAATAATTATTATAATTTCAACAGTAATTAATTTATGAACAAAATAGGGGAAAAGGAGGGAATGTCATTCCTTAGACCCCTACACCCCCTACATACAATTATAATTAATTTGCTTTAAGCATGATGACTAATTAATTAATGACATCAGCAATTATTTGGGAGGAATAAAATCAATGCTGAAGGGGAAAAGGGAAGCGAGAGAGAAAAGGAGGGAAAAAAGGAGCCTTTTTTAAAGGATTTGGATGACATTTTCCTCCTCTTCAGCTGTTTGCAAAGAACAGAAAATACATCCCTAATTTTGGTCAGAAATAGTAAAATAACTAAAACCTGCGTTTTTTATTACCAAAAAAGTCCCTAATTTCAATAAAAGATTCTCGTTCATGTCATAAATTATTGTTGTTAATAATATTTATTACTATGATATATATAGATAATTACAATTTTTAAACTAATAATAAATGAACCTGAATATTTGCCTGGCAATTTTTTATTCCCTCTCAAAGCCCAGCATTGTTTTCTCAGGGTTTGGCCCTGAAGAAGCCCCAGAACAAAAATAACTCCTCAAGTCCATGAATCGATTTTAAAAGCTCTGGAATTACAAAGAAAATACTGAGAAAAAGGAGAAAAAACAACACCCAGGCACCGTACAGAAGCAGGAAAGCTGAAAAAACTCAAAATATTTTGATTTAATTGGCTGTAGCGGCAGGAAAAATGTCCATAGGATTGTTCTGGTTTTCTTGGATGTAATTCCATGGGACGGAGTGAAATTTTCACCAAGTGCCAAAGCTCTTTCCAGGAGTTCAGGTTTCCCAGTGGCTCTGGGAAGGACAAAGTGGGAAAAGTTCCCCCAAAGAGCCTCAGCAGGGAAGGAGGAGGAGGTTGGATCTGAAATTGCTGCACTTAAAAGCTCTTGAAGAGGAAAATTATGGACGAGGAGGTGCTGGAATGTGGTGAAAAATTATCCCAGCGTGTTGATGGCTTCCAGGATTGGGATTAACAACGGGGCCCTGTTGGAGTTTGGAAAGGCTGGGCTTGGAGCAACAGGAAAACAAAGGAATTCTGGTTTGCAGGGCCTGGATGGTTCCAGAAGGTAAAAAGTTATTTTTCCTTATTTTTGGGGAGTTATAAATAACTTTTCTCTCCCTTGTTTGGGGAGCTTTGGCTGGAAAATTTCCTGGGAATCTGAGGCAGCACCTCAAATCCAATTATCATTAATTACTGTGCTTTAAAAAGTCGAGAGGGGAAGATGGAGAGGGAAAATGAAGGATGTGAACAAACAAATGGATAAAATTAGGGGGGTCAGGAAAGGGGAATTTTTTAGGAATCCAGGAAAATCTAAAACCTATGGGACAGGGGATGTTCATCCCAGATTTTGGCTGGATAAATGAAGGATTTACAGAGAATTCTGCATGGACACGGCTACAAAGAGGGAAGGAAAAAATGTCAATATCATCTGTCCTAAACCAAAATTCCTGGCTGGATTAGGACAGGGATATTCGAGGTGCTCCCACTGTCCCATCACAAGAGGAGAAGATTTTCCAGCTTTGACTCCTTCCGGAATCTCCATGGATTGCTTTGAGAAGCCAAAGGTCGGGCTCTGAGGTCTTCTCCAACTCTGTGTCTGTGGAGTCTGGAATTTCCCTCTTTGGAACAGGAGGGACCTGAAGCTCCTCCAAAACATGGAATGGGAATGTGACACCACTGCTTCTTCCTATTTTAGGGAAATTTGGCTCCTGGAATCTCTCTTTGCCACAAAACACCTGGAAAATACAAACTGAGGGGTTGTGACATCATTAACGGGGAGCAGGCAGATTGGAAGTGATGTTTTCCTGAAGGATTTCCCATCCCAACAGTTTTTGGGGACTTTTTTTTATCTAGGACATTTTTTTCCCCTAGGATTTCCTGGTTTGGAGGAGTTTGGTGTCTCCTTTGCATGAACATGGGAATGAAGTCACCTCTTGGACACCCACTCCCAAAAAATGAAGTTTGGCTCCATGTGTTCACCTTCTATTTTTAGAATTTGTCTTCTTGTTGCTCCCTGCTGGAATGTCCTATGGAATCTTTAAAAGCAATTTTAAGGGGAAAAAAAAAATGGATTCTGGCAAATGGCAATAGGAGGAGAAAGAAAAATTTGGAATTCAACCAAAAGAATGAGAATTATCATCCATTATTTGACAAAATAATAAAAAAGTTGGGGAGCCAAAATCCCCGATGAGCACAGAAATGAAGGAGTATTTGCCAGGCTGCAGGGAGGGTCAGAGGTGTTTTTTCACGCCCTGGACACGGAATTTTGGGGGTTTTTTTTGATATTTGTGTGACTTGCACCCCATTTCCCAGGAAGGATATTCCCAGTGTTGGCAGAGCAGGGGATGAATTCAAGTCCCTGGAATCTCAGCCCCACCTGTTGGACTGCCCATCAAGGGGAGCTGCCAAGGCCTTCCCAGCAGGGTGACTAATCCATGCTGGGAACATCAGGGAGCTTTCCAGGCCTTGTTTGGGAGCTGCAGGACTGTTGGTGGTGCCTTGTGCATTTCCTGGTTGCTCCAAGTTTTTTGTATTCATTCCTTAATAAAATTCTCTCACGTCACCCCAGCAGCTCAAAGTTATCCCTGACTTTTCCCCATGGATTGAGGTTTTCTACCTCATCGTGTCATCCCTTTCCAATTCCAGAGTTTGTTGTTTCCAGACAAACA
Organism: Ammospiza nelsoni; assembly: GCF_027579445.1. NCBI lineage: Eukaryota > Metazoa > Chordata > Aves > Passeriformes > Passerellidae > Ammospiza > Ammospiza nelsoni. The sequence goes on along the minus strand of NC_080633.1, from coordinate 1,613,199 downwards.
GGGAGGTGGGAATGACATACACCCAGACTTGGAGCAAGGACGCTGAGAACTCGGGGTTTAGCGGCCTTTTAAATTATTTTATTCTTGGACAATATCAGGATTTTGAATTATCTGCTCTCCAGAGCTGTAAAAAAGATCCACGTGCTTGATTTTCCGGGATATTCCTGCTGCTCTTCCCTTCCTGCTCTGCTCAGCTTCTCCTGAGCACTGGAATTGTGTGGGTAAAGGAGAAAACAGAGGAGCAGCTTTGCTTTGGTGCTGAGCTGGTGCCCACAGGTCTGAATGAAGGGTTGGAAGATCCCAAGGCCGTTCCCCAAAGGAATTTGGGCCATGGAGGGAGTGATACATAAGAACTGGATGATCCTTGCGCTTCCCTGGAACTCAGGAGATTCTCTGATTTTTATATTTTTTCTGTCCGACATTGTGGATTTTGGGAAATAATTTTCCTCTGCCATCACTATTTCCATAATTTGCTTCACCCGTCTCCTCTGAAGAATTTGGGGGAATAGCTGCATCAGGGGTGGGACCTTCTGGCAATCTGGGAATGCTGGATGTGATGAAAGTGCAGACAATGGCTGAAATGTGAGTTCTGGAGCCAGATGATCCCATTTAGAGCCCTTCCTTATCCCCAGAGAATCCTGGAACGGTTTGGGTTGGAAAGGACCTCAAAGCCCATCCAGTGCCACCCCTGCCATGGCAGGGACACCTTCCATTGTCCCAGGGTGCTCCAAGACCTGTCCAACCTTGTCTTGGACTCCTCCAGGGATCCAGGGGCAGCCACAGCTGCTCTGGGAATTCCATCCCAGTCCTTCCCCACCTTCCCAGTTAGGAATTCCTTCCCAAAAATCCCACCTATCCCAACTCTGTTTCAGTTTAAAGACATTCCCTCTTGTCCTGGCACTCCAGGCCTTGTCCCAAATCCCTCTGCCTTTCCAGCGAAGGGAAAAAGACAGGAAATTTCCCCTGGATTTTCCCTGGATTCTGTAAAACTTAATCTCCTATTGGTCTCAAGCAAAGGGAAAACTTTCCATGAGAAACATGTGGGATGTGATCTGTGTTTGTGTCCAGTTCTGGTCAGGATGAGAGTCCAGGGCATCAATCCCTAATTTTGGGAGCACTTGGGAGCATTGAACCATTTCCAGTGGGGGGAAAAAATCAGGAAAATGAGGAAAAGTTTTGTGCTATGAAATTCCAACTCAATTAATGGATTGGAGAGGACCTTCAGGATCATCCCACTCCATGGGCAAGGGGAAATTCTACTATCCCAGGCTGCTCCAACATCCATCCAACCTGGCCTTGGACACTTGCAAGGATCCAGGAGAAGCCACAGCTTCTGTGGGAAAACTTCTCCAGGACCTCCCCACCCTCAAGGTTTGGAGCCTCCTAAAATGTGGAGGAGGAGACAGAAAATTCAAGAATACTGGTGAGGAGAGGGCTCCGAGCCATGGAGCTTTTGGGAGAGAGGGGTGTAAAGGACATGAAGATTTTAATCATCAGATAAATGACAACAGGAGGGGGTGTCAGGGAGGCCACGCTCTGCCCGGGATATTTCCTGTGGTTCCGTGCCCAGGAACAGCTCTGGGGTTGGTCTGACACAACTTCAGACAAAGCTGTCAGCCAGCCCACGGATAATCCAGGGAAATTCAAACTGCAAGGAGATAAAAATCAATGGATGTTCTCTCAAAAGAAATCCATCTTTCAGTGCTTCTCTTGAGCTGCTTTCATCTGTCATCTCTCATAATTCCCAAAAAAAAAATTCAGCTTTGTGGTTCTGCCCTGTTATAGACATCACAAGAATTGGCTTCCTGCAGATCCTTTGGGTCACTGGGATTTCTTTACTCCTTGCTGCCTTTGGAAATGTTTTTTCCATCATCAAACATTTTGTCCCAGATGCTTATCAGGTTCTCCAGTGTTTTCTGAACCCTAGGGAATGGGCTGGTCTTCCTTAGAAAACCATGATATTAAATATGAATTTATAATTCATTCATCCATCATAATTTAAGATTTATTTCATATTTAAACGCTCTGTGTTTGGACTGCACACAGGAAAGCTTTAGGGCAGTGTCAGAAATTGCTAATCCTGAATTTGCTGCCTGGAATTTTCTCCACCAGATATAAATGTGGGAATATTTACCTTCCCTCATATGAGGGGTATAGGCAGAGAAGCATTTTTTTTAGGGGAAAAAATAAAAAGAGGAGCTCTGGGATTTCAGCCTGGATATTTATTGAAGCTGGAAGGGAATCACGGAGCTGACAGAAGTTCTTACACACTTCCGAAATAAAGATTTATCCAAGAGTCCAAGGATTGCTCCATCGGTATCCATTTATTTGGCTCGAGTCTCTTAATGCCTCTTCCCTCAGTGGATTCCAGCCACGGAATAAAGACAATTCCATTCGTTCACTCCTTGTTTTTGAAACACTGGAACCCCTCCGAGCTGGAGTAACTGGGAGGTTGTCTCAGGATTCAGCCAGCTCCTTCCAACCCAGAAATGCTCACTAATCCATTACAAATAAAGCAGGATCCTGGGAGCTTGGGAAGACCCCTGGATCGTGAGGCAGCAGGAGCCAGAGACAATTCCCAAAGGGAAGTTGGGATTTGGACCTTTTCTTCTTGGGAGGGTGGAGAGGGGAAGAGTTTCTGTGTGTGGATGTGAGTCACGACATGGGACTGGGCCCCGGGGCCAGAAACAGCACCCGGAGTGTTTGATTTGCTCCATGATTAATTGGGGAAGGGAAGAGAAGGGATCATGGCGTGGGAACGAAATCCATGGCCTGGAGTGTTTGATTTGCTCCATGATTAATTGGGGAAGGGAAGAGAAGGGATCATGGCATGGGAACGAAATCCATGGCCTGGAGTGTTTGATTTACTCCATGATTAGTTGGGAAATCTTGTGTAGGAATTAAATCCATGGCCTGGAGTGTTTGATTTGTTCCATGATTAATTGGATAAGGGAAGAGAAAGAATCATGGATGGGAATTAACTCCATGGCCTGGAGCGTTTGATTTACTCCGGAATTCAGTAGGAAAGGGAAGGAGAGGGGATTGAGGATGGGAACAAAATAAATGGTCTAGAGTGTTTTATCTGCTCCATAATTAATTTGGAAATCTTGTGTAAGAAATAAGTCCATGGCCTGGAGCGTTTGATTTACTCCATAATTAATTGGGAAAGGGAAACAGAAGGGATCATGGATGGGAACTAAATCCATGGCCTAGAGTTTTTTATTTGCTCCATAATTAATTGGGAAATCTTGTGTGGGAAATAAATCCATGGCCTGCAGTGTTTGATTTGCTCCATAATTAATTGGGAAAGGAAAGAGAAGGGATCTTGTGTGGGAACGAAATCCATGGCAAGGAGTGTTTTATCTGCCCCATGATTAATTGGGAAATCTCATGTAGGAATTAAATCCATGTCCTGGAGTGTTTGATTTGCTCCATAATTAGGTGGGAGACAGAAAGAGATAGGATCTTGTGTAGGAACTAATTTCATGTCCTGGAGTGTTTGATTTGCTGTCTAATTTCTTGGGAAAGGGAAGGAAAGGGGATCCTTTGTGGGAGTTAAATCCCATGGCCTGGCATTTGATGTTGGTGTGGTTGCAGATCTCCAGGTCTGACCTTTCCTGTGGCCTCTCTTCCAGCCCTCTGTCCACCCTGCCTGGGAGAAGCTGCTGGATCCAAGACTCTCCTGGCTCCACAGCCATCCCACCGCTCCCCTTTTCCACCAGGGTCACCTCTGGGAGTGCAGAGGAATTCAGGACCCTCTGGCCCTGCAGGTTGTTACCCCATTCCCTCCCTGAGCCTTCAGGATCCTCCTTCTCCTCTTTCCCATTGCCTCTTCCGTGCTGGGAGGCATCACCCTGCTCCCAACACATCCCAAAAATTTCTTCACCAAGTGCATTTCCCTTTGCTCTGGATGAAAAATTCCTCCTTTCTCCCTATTTGCATGTCAGATCCCCTCCCCTAAAAAGAGGAGGAATCCTGGTATTGGTGAGTATGGGATGAATGCACAGACTTGTACCAAGACATTTGGGAATTATGGAATTTTATCTCCCCTTCTTTCAAATTCCACCACCTTGAAGCCTCCTCAGGGTTCTCATTCTCCCACTGCTCCTCTCCTTCCTTCTCTTTCCCTGGCAAATCCCCATTCCCTCTTTCCAGGTGTTCCCAGCTATGGCAGCAGCAGTTGGAAGAGCCCCCAAATATTTCCCCCCATCCAGGACCCCCCTTTCCTCCCATTTTCCTCTCCTTTGCTGCAGCTCCAGGAATATTCCTGAATTTTTAGCTTCCAGCAAGAATAAACTGCATCCATCCTCTGGAAGCAGATGTAGAGTCAATTCCAGAGGGTTCTCCAGCTCCTATTTATAAATCCGCCAGGATTTATTATTATTGTAATAATCATTATTATTCCTGGACTTGGACAAACACAGGGAAGCGTGGCCCTGTTTGTGCGGATTTGCTGTCCTGGAGTATTTCGGGTGTCGCTTGCAAATCCGATCCCGACCAGCAGCAGGAAAACAAGGAAGCCCAATTAGGAGTGGAGTCAGGCTGGAGTTTTGTTGCCGTTGGCCAGCAGGTTTGGACGGGAGCTCCAGCCAAGAGGAAATCTGATCCAGATGAAAGTCTCACTTCCAGCGCCTAAAAAAAGGCCCGGACAACTCTGTGTGCACAGGGGTTTTTCCCTCAAGAAATTCCATGGGGATTCCAAGTCTTGTGCTCTCACTTCTGTGACAGGAACAAGACCCAGCTCCTTTTCCTGCTCCTGGCACAGCTCGAGGAGAAACCCTCCAGGCTCTGCTGGAACCAGGATCCCCCGTCCTCCTTCCCGGCCTCCCGTTCTTTCCGCATGGAGTGACCTGAGAGGAACTTCCCTGGAGCTGCTGATTTCCTGCTTCCCGAGCTCCTGGCAGGCTGGCGGGGGCTCGAGTTAGGCTGGGACACAAAGTCTGGAGAAAATTCCCAGCTGGGCTGCTCTCCCACACACACGGCCCAGAGTGAAGGCTGAATTCCAGTAGCCGTCCCTCAGACCAGGAATCTTTTCTCTTTAAAAGAAAACTGCTTCCAAATCGTTCAAAGCTGACTGAAGGATCCAAGACCCAAAATATGGGACAGAGTTTCCATCCCGTTTCATGGAAATTTCACTCTCCACAAGTCCCTGAAGGGAGGTTTGTAGCAAGGCAGGGATTGGGCTCTGCTCCAGGGAACAGGGACAGGAGGAGAGGGAACGGCCTCAGGCTGGGCCAGGGTTGGACACCAGGAGGAATTTCCCCATGGAAAGGGTGCTCAGGCCTTGGAACTGCCCAGGGAGCTTTGGAGTTCCCATCCCTGGAGGTGTCCCAGGAATTCCTGGATGTGACACTCAGTGTCCCAGTGATCCCAGAGATCTGGGATTCCATCCTGGAATCTTTAAGCTTGGGAAAGACCTCCAAAGTCCAACCTTCAAATCCCACCATGCCCAGGGAGATCTTTCCTGCCTAAGCACCCCCAGTCCTGGTGCAAAGGGAAGTTCATTGGATAAGGAGGAACCTCTTGGCCATAAAGGGGAAGAGTTGAGTTCTCCAAGTATTCCATTATTTTTTCACTGGGGTTTTTGTGGCTTCCACTCAGGATTGTGATCTCCTCATGCCAGATGCAGCTCAAACATACAGATTTCATTGTCCAGAGAAACTGGGGATGCCCGGCAGTGTCCAAGGCCAGCTTGGATGGGGCTTGGAGCAACCTGGGACAGTGGGAGGTGTCCCTGCCCATGGCAGGGGTGGCACTGGATGGGCTTTAAGGTCCCGTCCATCCTAAACCATTCCCGGATTCCACGACAATCCAATGTCCAATATGTACAATATAGAGAGCCATAGATTCTGTAAACTTCTGGATGTAATTCCTGCACTGACAGTTTTCCTGGGAGCTCAATGCTCCAAAGGATCCATGGATTGAAATTCTCGGGATTTTTCTACCTGAATTATTTCTGCACTGAAAATTCCTGTAAAATTGAATTATCCCGAGGAATGAGCGAAATTATCAATGTCTGATTGAAAAATCACATCCTAAAGATTTCACTTTGCTCCTCTGGTGTGAGGGATTTCATTCCCAGTCAGTTCCATAGCATTGTCCTATGAATTCACACCTTTTTGGGAATTTTAGTGGAAATCTTGTGGGATGAGCGGCCTGGAAGCCTTTTCTCCCCATGTGCTCATTCTAAGGCATGGATTCTTTCACAGGGATTGATTTGGGGCATGACAAGAGGTGTAATTCGGCCATAAAACTTTCATCCTACAAAAGAAACAAGATTCCAAACCCCTTGGAGTCTCCGGTTCTCCCACACCACATCAGAGAACCAGAGTTTGATGAGGAAAAAACCCCAAACAAAGCCTTATTTCAACAAGTCAAAGTAGAACATTTTAATTTCAGGGAGGTTAAAATGTCCCTCCTCCAATGAATTATGGAGACAAAACAGTGGGAGATTTTTCACTGGAATTCCTCATGGTTTCTATCCCGCAAAAAAAACATGGCAAAGACCTGATGTTTTGGGATGACCGTGGCTCCGAGCAAAGAGAGGATGGAAATTTCCAAATCTCTGCTGCACAAGTCACTAAATGACAATAATGCAAAATGATCCATGGGCTGGAACGGATTTTTCCCTGGGGATTCACACCATTCCCTCTGAACAATAGAAGGACCATTTTGTTGCCTTTTCCAACAAAAAGGAGCTGTCTGATGGCACCAAATATCCCAGAAAATGATTGGTAAAGATGGGAATTGGGCTGGATTCTTTTCCCCATAAATATTTGTAATGTAAAGACGGACTAAAAGTGGGAATGGCTTTCAGCTGAAGGAGGGTGGGTTTAGATGGGAAATTGGGAAGGAATTCTTCCCTGTGAAGTTTTGGGTGCCCCTGGATCCCTGGAAGTGTCCAAGGCAAGGTTGGATGGGGCTTGGAGCAACCTGGGGTAGTGGAAGGTGTCCCTGTTCATCCAGGGGTAAAACGGGATCACCTTTAAAACCACTTCCCACCAAAACCCTCCTGGAATTCTATAAACCACAGTTATTTTTATAATTATTGTTATTATTATCATTATTACTATTGTTGTTGTTGTTATTTTCTTCAGGGAAAAAATTATAGCAACAAAGAAGTGAATCCTAAAAGTTGTCAGGATTTCTCTTTGCAAAGCTGAGATTTTGGGATCCTCCCTGAGATAAATAAGAAAAATACATTTGTTCTTCATTTCCAGAGCCTGGACTCATCCAGGGATATTTATCCATTGGGATAAGAATTTGATAAGGAACCATCTCTGATTTTTGATAAACTACTGAAAAGTCATTCCAGGGACGGGAGGCTGTGGGTGTTGTTCAGTTGCCATAAATCAATTCCCTTGCTCCATTAATTAGCAGGAGCTGTAAGCCAAGGCAGCCCAATGATTTCCAAGAAATCTGCTGGATAAGTGGATTTTTGGATTGAATAGGTGCATGGCAGCTTGGAAGCTTTATTTATTTATTTATTTATTTATTTATTTATTTATTTATTTATTTATTTATCCCAGATCCTAAATCCTGCCTGGAATACCACGGAATTCCCAAAAGCCTGTGGAGAGGAGGCCACTCCCCACCGGAATTGCTTTAACACCTTTTCACAACTGATGGGACTGAGCCCAGCACCTAAAGGGGATCAGATCTCCCTTCCCAATCCCTCTTAATTCCCAGGGGGGTTTAGGAAGGAAACACCTCCTGGGCTTCACATTCCTTGTGGGAATGGTGAGGAATGTGGAACCAAGGAGGGTTCGTTGAGCACCTGCTGGATGCTGATGGAATCCACCCCGTGTTTATCCATGACAGCTCCTGGATGCCTCCAGCTATGGAATTCTGTGGAATACTGCTGTGATTTGGGCCTGGATTTCAATCCCAGCTGGCTTTAAAAAGGGAAATAAATCCCAGCAATCCAATCAAAAGCCTTTTCCCGATGGTCCTGGAGCTCCTGATAATAATTCCACATGAAATAGGGATTGATGGATAATAGGGAGCAGCCCAGTTCCTCGGGATAACGCCAAGGGCAGCCACGAGCGAGGAAAACATCCTGATCGTGTTTCTCCTGTGACTTTTCCAGAGCAGCTGCTGCCAAAACAGAGAGAAAAAACAAGGAGAAAAATTTAGAAAGTGGAAGGGAGGGAGAAATTAAAAAGCAGGAATTTTGGAATTGTTCTACACCGGGGAATTCAAGGAAAACAGTTTTCCCACTTGGACAAGAGTGCTCCTGCATGAGTGGGTCAGATCCAAGGTTTGCTGGAGTCAGTGGAGAGATTCCCTTTGACTTGGAAGGTTCTGGAACAGCCCCAGCATTCCCATAGGGATGGCTAAGCCAGGCCTGGCTCCTGGGATGCCTTGGGCCAGGCAGAGCCAAGGAAAACCTGTTTCTCTCAAGAGCAGTTTTGTTTCCATGAGGCTGCTGGAAGCAACACCTGGAATGATGTCCTGGAGCCCCAGGCTCTCTGCCGTGGCACAATCCCATGGGAGATCATTTCTGGACACCAGGATCCACACAAATCTTTGGGAATTTGGTGCCACGTCCCCTCAGCTGAGTGTCTGTCGGAGCAGGAGGTGCCCAGGCGTGTTTGGGATGGAAATTCCAATTTTACTCTCCTCCCTCACCCGCAGGACCAGCAGAAATAATGGGAAGTTTGCAACCTATCCCACTTCACAGGTTATTCCCTCAAAATGTGCCAATGGCCTTGCATCCCTGGAAGTGTCCAAATGTTGGATGGGGCTTGGAGCAGCCTGGGATGGTGGGAATGGCAGGGATGGGAATGGGATGATCCTAAAGATCCCTTCCAACCCAATCCATCCTGGCATTCAGGGCTCCCTGGACATCCTGAAGTTGAGCTTGTGCCAATCCATGGATCCTCAGCCCACCAGGCCATTGGATGTGGTTCCAGATGAAAATCAGGATGTGGGAACACAGCCCTGCTCCCTCTTCCTGACTAAATTACTGTGGAGTCTTTGCTTCTTTTCTGCCAGGGTCAGGATTAAATGTGTGAGATGGAATTTCATGTCGGGACTCAGATGTTTATCAGTTCTTATCTCTGTCACACTCTCACAAACCCTGAGTTCTGCAGCACTTCACTCTCACAAACTAAAAATGGAGCCCCATCTCTCTCTCTGCAAGGCCTTTGAAGGATAAACTGTCCAATTAAGAAATGACACCGAAATTATTTTTACTTTTAACCCAATAACCAACCACCCATGGCTGCAATGGGGACTTTTTATCCAATTACACAAAACCACCCAAACCCATGGAGGAGGAGAAAGAGAAGGAGAAGGAGAAGGAGAAGGAGAAGGAGAAGGAGAAGGAGAAGGAGAAGGAGAAGGAGAAGGAGAAGGAGAAGGAGAAGGAGAAGGAGAAGGAGAAGGAGAAGGAGAAGGAGAAGGAGAAGGAGAAGGAGAAGGCCCAGCCTCCACCCTAAAACCTCCACCATGCTTTATACCCATTACTGTATTCTAAACCCTTAAACTCTGAGTTTCCCACCCTGTGGTATCACACACTTCTATCCAAACTCCACACCCACAATCCCAGTTCTGTCATTCCATTCTGGAAGCTTCTCCAGGGCCTCAGGTCAGTGCAGTGTTCTCTTGGGGGTCAGTGCCTGCCAGCACAGAAATCTGAAATCCTCCACAGAGAGAGGCCCAACAAATTACCCCAGAAGATGCTCCCAGAACTCCCCTCCTGTGGAGACTTCCCCATTCCAAAACTTTGGATGAATCCCAGCCACCAGTCAGGAGCTGTGGCACCAGCCTGGCTTTCCTGGAAAACCCAACTTTCCCGACTTTTAGAGGGAAACAGGAATTCCCTGGGAGCTCCCAAACACAGGTCCCGTGTTTGGAGGTTATCCAAAGTATCTCAGCCCCTGGAAGTTTCCTCTCTTCTTCTTTCATTTCTCACCAGGGTAAGGAATTCTTCCCTGCCTCTGAGCCAAGGCTGCTTAGAACTTCTCCAAGCTGGAAATTTCTCTGATTAGATGATGTTCATTAAAATAGTTAATATTTCTTTCATTGGATTTAATTTATGATTTGTATTCATTAAAATTTCTAATGTTTCTTTATTTAGATTTAATTTATTATTTCTATCCATTCACATATTTACTATTTAACTAATTATTTCTACCCATTCAAATATTTACTATTTATTTAATTCCATTTCACTTCTTTAATTATATTCCTTAAAATATTCCCAGGAAAGAAATGAGATTTTTCCTCCTGTGCAGGTGAGCTTTGTTCCCCGGAAATTTTGGGATCCCATTCCTATCTGATTTAAATAAATTAATTTAAATCACTTTTTTTTCTGTAGGATCTCAAATTTTACTCCAGAGACCATTTAGGATCAATCAAGAAATTTCTTTTTGGCAGCACATTTTGGATCAGACTTCTCCTGGAGTTAGGAAAAGTGGCTTTAAGTGGGAGAGTCCCAGGGCTGGAACATTCCCTGATCCTTTTTTTGAACAAATCCCACATCCCAAAGTGTTTTTAGCACCCCAGGGAATATTCGGAATATCCCACCTGGGGTTTAAACTTTCAGGCATTAAATTTTGAGTTCCCCATCATTTTTCCCCTGCGTGAAACTTCTCCCTCAGCCCAGAAATGGAAGAATTGCAGGAATATTTGTGAGGAGTAAATAACTTTGGTCCTTTTCCATCGTGCTTTCGGGAATGGCGTTTTTGTGGCGCTCAGGAAGTCAATTTTGGGATTATTTTGGGCCTGTGCTGCAGCCAAGAACATGAAAAAGGACAGATTAAAGGCATCCAGGGCAGCCAGTCCTGGGCGGTTCCGGAGCTCAGGCTGATCCCTGTTCCTCCTCAGCCTTTCCAAAGGGATTTTTTAAGGAGCCACCGAGGGTCTCCATTCGTAACAGAAGCTGCTGGTCCCAGAATCCCAATTTAGAGGCATTTTGGAATTCCTGCGTTTGCCGCGGGTCCCACGCAGTCACTGCAGAAAGGGAGGGTTTGGGAGGTGGAGAACATCCCAAATTCCAAGGTTTAAGGAGAGAGGGTGGTTTTCTATATTGGAAAAGAAGGAGAGGACAAGGGGAATGGATTTAAACTGAAAGAGGGGGAATTTCCATGGGATATTGGAAGAAATTCTTTCCTGGGAGGGTGGGGAGGGGCTGGGATGGAATTCCCAGAGCAGCTGTGGCTGCCCCTGGGTCCCTGGCAGTGCCCAAGGCCAGGCTGGACGTTGGGGCTTGGATCCACCTAGGACAGTGTGAGGTGTCCCTGCCCCCTTGGAGTTCTTCCAAGGTTCTTTCCCACCAAAACCATTCCAGGATTAGATGGAATTTTACCTGCAGGAAGCTCAAATCCCAGGCCCCACTTACGAAGGGTTTTGATGTCACCACCTCCACCTGTGATGCAGCTGTTGGAGCTCCACAATGTGCTGGGAATGTTTTCCTCTCCATATTCCAAGCTTCTCCCTATGGAGTCTTCATCTCTGCTCTCATTCCCTGACGCCGATGCCACCAGGAATAATGGAAAATTGCATTCCAAACTTTTTTATTGGGAAAAAAAACAGCAAGCCTGAAGCAAACCCCCAATTTTGTGTGTGTGTTTTTTGGGAATGAAGGAAGAGGGACAATTATCCCCACTCTGGTTATTTTGGAAGCAGGAAAAACTTGTTAGGATCATCCAGGAAATGGAAAGGAGTGGGTATGATTGGAAAATCCATTGCTGTCAATGTGGGGGGTGGAAAAATAGGAAAAAAAAAAAGGAAAAAACCAAACTGCTCCTTTGGCATCCCAGTGTGGTTTGAGGCCATTTTCCTTTGGCTGATCCCTGTAGGAATTTTCAGCTGAGTCAGATGTCTGAGGGAAGGAACAGCCAGCTGGGAGAACAGGGGGAATTGCACCTGGAATTGTGGGGAGAGGAGGGAATTGCACCTGGAATTGCACCTGGAATTGTGGGGAGAGGAGGGAATTGCACCTGGAATTGCACCTGGAATTGTGGGGAGAGGAGGGAATTGCATCTGGAATTGCACCTGGAATTGCGGGGAGAGGAGGGAATTGCACCTGGAATTGCACCTGGAATTGCGGGGAGAGCAGGGAGAGCAGGGAATTGCACCTGGATTTCAGGGGAGAACAGGGAATTCCACCTGAAATTGCAGGAAGAGCAGGGAATTGCATCTGGAATTGCACCTGGATTTGCAGGGAGAACAGGGAATTCCACCTGGAATTGTGGTGTCAGCTGGGAGAGCAGGGAATTGCATCTGGATTTGTGGGGAGAACAGGGAATTGCGCCTGGAATTGTGGGGAGAACAGGGAATTGCGCCTGGAATTGCGGTTTCAGCACTCGAGAGAGGGATATGGCTGGAAAATTGGACGGCTCCTTGCGATCCCTGGAGAAAATGACCTGCCCTGAGCCTGGGCAGGGAATTCTGGAATGGGCTGGACTGAAGGATCTTAAGGATCATCCATTCCACCCCTGCCATGGCAGGGACACCTTCCACTACCCCAACCTGGGATTATTTGGAATTTGCCCTTCCCTAATTACACTGCTCTTGTGTAAATCCTCATGATGAGTATCCCATCTTTATTCCAATTAACAGCTCCTGTTTTTCTCAATCCCCCAAATAATCAGGATCCATCCATTCCAACCCCACAGGCAGGGACACCTCCCACTATCCCAGGTTGCTCCAAACCCCACCCAACCTGGCCTTGGACACTTCCAGGGATGGGGAATCCAAGGAGAACCATCACCACCCTCAGCACAATTCCAGAGCCACGCTGGAAACCTTCCCATCAGGAATTGCTTTTCCTACTCCTCTCCCCTTGTTCCTAAATTTTGTTTTCCTGGGATTTGGACATCCTTGTGTTTTCTGTTGGGAAACATCTGCTGAGGAACCCCTGGAGTTCCCAGGAATGTCAACAGCTCATCACAAGTATTTTTTTAAATAAAATTTTATATTTTTTCCCAATCCTTTCCCTGGCAGCTTTCTGACACTGGGATTTTTTTTTTTTTTTTCCTTCAACGAGCAAAATCCTTTTTAAAAAAAAAGAAAAAAAAAAAAAAAAAGGGAAAAATAAAAGATTTGGGGCCAAGTGTTGCAACGCAAAGGTCAAGTGCATGGAAGTGTGAAAATTCCCAAAGGAGCCAAGGTGCTGCTGGGCCAGGGCAGCTCCGGGAGCCAAACTGGACCCGAGCACGCGGAGCTGACGTCGCCCACGGACGCTTGGAATTCGGGAGGGCCGGGATGAGCTCGGGGAATGAGCTGTGCTTCTTTCCCAGGCTGGGATTGGCGAGGCCGCGCCAGAACCTCTGCTCCAAACTCCTCCTTGCAGACACTTGGAAAGTTGGTGTTGTTCCCAAGGTCTAGGGTTGGAGTTGGGAACTAACGCCGCGGCCGAGGGGTTTTTTATTCCCAAAGAAATAAATGTTCTCTGGGAGAAGGCAGAATGCGCATCCCAATTCTTCCCCGGGAGGAGAAAGGGCAAAATATTCTGGAAAATGAAAATTATTTCTAATTCTTGTCTTCATTTTTTGGTTTAAATTCCAAATAATTTGATCCTTAATAATTTTCCAGGAAAGAGCCAAGTTCCAGAGAGATCCCAGATAATCCACAAGGCTTTGCTTTGCCAAAGTCTCCCTTCCCTGCCCTCTCACCATCCCAAATTTGTCTGCAAACTGTTAATGAGTTGGGAAAAAAATATATTCCAAGGAGTGCTCTGATCTTTGCTCCTCAAATTCCTGGAATAAACCGGTCTGGATCCTCTGGATCCAGGCAGGATCCATCCCTTGGTGATGCTTTTGTAACGAGAGGGGATTTTTGGGCCAAAATCTGCAGCTTTTTTGCTTTGCTGTCCTTGGTATTCCTCCAGCTCTACCCAGAATTTCATCCTATGGAGGATTTTCCCAGAATAAAGATTTTTCATAATTCCTTAACAATTCCTGATGTTGCCCTATCAGTTCTGATTAATCTAATAACAGATTTTCAAAAATATTCCTCCTTTTGCCTTTTTCCAGCTTTCTTGCCACCAATTTCTTTTGCTGGCACTGGAGGAGAAAAACGTGGGGAAAGGAGAAAAAACTGGGAAAGAAAATTCCATTTGTTCTCGAGACCAAAAAGAAAAATAAGGATATGAACACAAAACACTGAAATACTCCCTTTGGAAAGAACATTTTCATTTTTTGAACTGTTTGTAAGGAAAAAACCCACATTGATTCCAGGGAGTGATGCTCATGCCCAACCCCAGGAGCTTCAAAACCTCAGGAAATCACAAAAACACCATTTCTCCCTCAAACCCAAGCAACAGCATTAATATTCCCTGGAATTTGCAACCTGCTCTCTGCTTGCTCTATTTTGGCCCTTTTTTCCACTCCATTTATTCCCAAATTTCTGCCTCCAGCACCTGTTCTCCATTAAAAGCCTCTCTGAACAAACATTCCCGGGGCAGACAGGAGGAAAACTCGGAGCTGAACGTTCTGCTCCATTAACTTTCCTGAGGGGATGATGTCCTTTGTGTTTTGAACATTGCTTTAATGGCCCGTTAAGGATGGAGCAACCTGGGAGTTGGATCACGCTGGAATTTCAAAAACAAGGAATTCAAATATCCCTTTTTTTTTTTTTTTTTTCTCTCGTCTCCAGCTGCAAACTCGAGGCTGTGGAGTTCCACCCTTGGTAACGAGGGGGTTTTAATTGATGGTTTTTACTCTCAGGGCACTTTGAGAGCGATTTTCCACTAGGAGGAAAAAAAAAATAGGAGGAGGGAAATGTGGAAAATACGCTGGGAGAGGACATAAAACTCCTTCAGCTGTGAAGGGGGAATCAGGGTGGTTCCATTGAATCCCTAAAAGTGGGAGCTGGGATTCAGGGATGCAGCGCAGGCTCTGGATTTACTCTGGGGGGGATCCAGATGATACAGGGAAAGAATCCTCAGCACATCCATGGGGTTGCAAACATCCAGGTTTGGAATCCAGTTCCATTCTGCAGCTGATCCGTGGGAAGGAAATGCAGGATCCCGTAAAAATGTCACAATATCACCTGAGCCCCTGCACTGGGGGCTCTGTCAGTGCCATGGAAATCAGTGACGGGGATTTTCCCAGATTCAGGGAGGTAGGGTGGGAAAATATCTCCTGTGGGATGCTGCACGATTTCTGGGAATTGTTAATCCAGGAAGGATTGGCTGAATTCTGCAAGACTCCACTCACAGATTCCAGCTTGGGTTTTACGGGAATGTACACAAACGTCTTTGTACTGGGGTCATTCCCAGACTGGAGCTCAGCCCTTATCCCTGGACAAGGGTTGGAGCAACCTGGAATTGTGGCAGGTGTCCCTCACATGCTGGAATTCCCAGAATTCCCAGAATCACACAAGGTTTGAAGAGAACCTTCAAGATCATCGAGTCCAACCCAGCCCCAACAGCTCAACCGAACCCTGGCACCCAGTGCCACATCCAGGCTTTGTTAAACACACCCAGGGATGGGGACTGCACCACCTCCCTCATCCCTGAGAATTCCCAAAATTCCCCCAAATTCACAGAATTCCCAGAATCACAGAATCACTGGGTTGGAAGAGACCTCAAAGATCATCGAGTCCAACCCAGCCCCAGCACCTGAACTCAACCCTGGCACCCAGTGCCACATCCAGGCTGTGTTAAACACACCCAGGGATGGGGACTGCACCACCTCCCTGGGCAGCCATTCCACAACTTTATCACTCTTTCTGTGAAAAACTTTTTCCTGATATCCAAGCTGTGCTGGTTCCAGGTGTGGGTTTCTCTGGGTCTGGACTGAAGGCACTTGAGATGTTATTTCATGTTCACACTCAGGTGTTTATTATTTCTTATCAGTAAAACAGTCTCACTGCTGGGAGTTCAGCAGCTTTTCATCAGAAGGCACAAAATGGCCAACAATCTCTTGTTCCAAGGGCTTTTCAGACTAAACTATCCAATTCAGAACTGACACCTGGATTATTTTCCCTTTTAACCCAATAACTGATCCCACAGAGCTGCAATGGGGACTTTTCTGCCCAATTACAAAATGCCACCCAAACCCATGGAGAAGGAGGAAGAAGCAGCATGGAGAAGAAACCCAGGATGACACCCTGTGCCCTCCATCTTGCTGCCATCCACAACACACTAAAAACCCCAAACCCTCAATTTCTCACCCAGTGACACACCCACACTGCTCTCTAGAATCTGTTGCACACTTTGGTGGATTCTGGTCTATCTTGGAGTCTGGGAAACTTTCTCCATGGATGAGGGTCAGAGTCAGTGCTGCCCTGGGGGTCAGGGCAGCCCAGAGCAGACACAGAAATATTCCCAGTGCCCTGGGTTTGCACACCAACCTGTATTTCCCTTGGTGCAGCTCGAGGCTGTGTGCTCTGGCTGTGTCAGTGCTGCTGCAGACAGAGCCCAGCCCCAGCTGAGCACAGGCACCTTTCAGGAGCTGCACAGAGTGATGGGGGCAGCCCTGAGTCTCCTTTTCTCCAGGCTGAGCACCCCCAGCTCCCTCAGGGGCTCCTCACAGGGTTTGTGTTCCCAGCCCCTCTCCAGCCTCGCTGTCCCCTCTGGATGTGCTCAGTGTCCCCAGGTCCTTCCCAAGCTGAGGGGCCAGAGCTGGGCACAGCACTCGAGGTGTGACCCCAGCAGTGCCCAGGCAGGGGCACAATGAGCTCCCTGCTCCTGCTGGCCACACCATTGCTGAGCCAGGCCAGGAGCCATCGGCCTGCTTGGCCACCACTGCTGGCTCCTGTCCACCCTGCTGTC
Source organism: Ammospiza nelsoni (assembly GCF_027579445.1). Taxonomy (NCBI): domain Eukaryota; kingdom Metazoa; phylum Chordata; class Aves; order Passeriformes; family Passerellidae; genus Ammospiza; species Ammospiza nelsoni. The sequence continues at coordinate 1,596,470 of NC_080633.1, read as the reverse complement.
CATCAGGTCCCTTTCTACCTGGGCACTGTCCAGCCACACCATCCCCAGCCCAGAGAGTTTCAGGGAATTATTGTGGCCAAAATGCAGGACTGGGCCCTTGGACTTATTAAACTTCACCTTGTTAGACTCTGTCGATCCCTCCAGCCATTCCAGGTCTCCCTGCAGAGCCCTCCTGCCTTCCCACAGATGGACACAGCTCCCAGCTCGGTGTCATCTGCAGATTTACTGATGGAAGCCTCAATTCCATCACCCACGTCATCAATAATGACATTGAACAGAACTGGCCCCAGCACAGACCCCTGAGGGACACCACTGGTGACTGAATTCCAGGATCTTCAGGCTCCCCTCCAACCCAAACAATTCTGGGAACCTCCGGCTCATCAAGGGCGGTTGGGAGATGGAGCGACCAAAGTGGAAATGGATCCTTGGAGGCCTCGGAGCTCCTCCAGCCCAGGAGCTGCACCTGGTCCTTGGAATCTGTGGATTTGGAGAGACAGGACCATGAGGTTCTAAAGGTGGGGAAGGCAGGAGCTGAACCTGGCAGGGCTTTTTGGGATATTGCAGCTGGGACTGTCACACCTGGACTATTTTTGTTTTTGTTTGGTAACCTGGAATAAGGAATTGTCTGCAGGAGCTACGAATGAAACCAGAAATTCCTGATTGTGTTTATCCCACTTCCAGAGGGTTTTTCTAGGATTTCTTGGTTAAAAAGAAGCCCAGAGGTAAAACAGTATTGCAAAAGTTCCCTGCAAGTCTGGACTGTTTATCCAGCCTTGGGGACACGCCGTGCTCGTCCGTCTGGCCACATCCCCAAGGGCTTTTCCTGTTTTGTCCCCGTTGTTTGCTGTTCCTTCCGCTCCTGGAGGGATTTGTGGGAAGTCCCAGGGAATGGGATCTGTCCTGTGTTTATCCTGGGAAGGTTGGGATGGGCTGAGCACGTTCCCCTCTGGCAACAATTCCCAACCCAACCGGAGCCGACCTGGCCCTGCTGGTGGCGCTGGGGACAGGCTGGAGAAGCATTTTTTGGATCTTTGGGATTTGTTTTCCTTGGCTGTGCTTCCCGTCTTCACGAGGTTTTGGGGTCATTTATGGATTATCTGTGTCGGAATTGAAGCTCCTCCAGGGAATTGGGGCTGGCTGGAGTCAGCAGAAGGGGAGGGAAGGAGGAAAATCCAGCCTGGAGATCCCTGCTCCACAAAGCAGCTCCTTGGAAAATTCCAGCACCCGGTTATCCCACAGCAGTTCCTGGGATAGATGGAATTTTATGGGATTTTGTGGGATTTTATGGCATACAGGCAAGTTCTTTTTGCCACTTTGCTTTAAAGAAGAGGTGGACAGAGCTGTGTAAGGAACTTCAGAGAATTCCAGGAATTTCTGTCTTAAATAAAGCTGGGAATTGAGCTCAAATTGACAATTCCTGAAGAAGTTGTTTGGAGATTTTATCCACAGTGCAGGGAAAAAGAGGGATTCTAAGGGGTGATTAATCCTTGAGTAAAAATACCAAGGAAAATGGAATAGGTCAGTTGAGAAAAATTAATCCTGGGATCAGTTCTGGGAAAAAAAAACCAGCAGGTTCTTTAGGAAGAAATTTGGGGTTAAAATAAGGGGTAATTTTGGCAACAAAATTTTTTAAAAATTACAAAAAAAATTTCTGTCAGAGTAAACGGTTGGAAAAGTTAAAATATTTCATTTCAGGGAGATGCAGGTTGATTAATTAATCAATTTAAATCAGCTTCCTAAGGGATGAATAAATACAGAAGTTGACTGAGGGGGCAAAGGATTTTTCATTAAGAATTAATTAAATTATGGATTTTTGTTGATTTCTTTATTTCCTTTTGAACAGCACTGGGAAAATATTAAAATATTCACTTTCCTCTGGATAAAACAATTCCCAAACTTCACTCCCTGCTGGAATCCAGGCTGGGATGGGAATAAGGAGAGGGCAATGAAATTCCAGCCAATATTCCTGGCTCCATCTCCGTGCAGGGGTGGTGTGGCAAGGGAAATTCCTGCTGGAATGTGCAGGAAGGAAAGGGGGGGAAAGGGAAAAAAGGGGAAAAAGGGCAAAAAAAGGGGAAGGGAAGGGAAGGGAAGGGAAGGGAAGGGAAGGGAAGGGAAGGGAAGGGAAGGGAAGGGAAGGGAAGGGAAGGGAAGGGAAGGGAAGGGAAGGGAAGGGAAGGGAAGGGAAGGGAAGGGAAGGGAAGGGAAGGGAAGGGAAGGGAAGGGAAGGGAAGGGAAGGGAAGGGAAGGGAAGGGAAGGGAAGGGAAGGGAAGGGAAGGGAAGGGAAGGGAAGGGAAGGGAAGGGAAGGGAAGGGAAGGGAAGGGAAGGGAAGGGAAGGGAAGGGAAGGGAAGGGAAGGGAAGGGAAGGGAAGGGAAGGGAAGGGAAGGGAAGGGAAGGGAAGGGAAGGGATATTCCTCATTTATTTCAATTTGCTCTCCTTGCTGATTTCCCTTTCTGGTTATTCCCTGGCTCATCCTGGGACAGTCTCTGCTCTCTTTTCCATTCTCTGTGGGAATGACCTGACCTGCTCATTCATTCCCATCCATTCGTATCCCAGAATTCTGATGCCCCATTGATCTTTCCTCCATTAAACTTGGAATTTCCCTGTTTTAACAACCCCTTCTGCTCCAGGCCTTTTGCACATTCAGGTTCTTTGACATTCCTAAAATCTCTACCAGCTCCTGGCCTCTCCTTTTTCCAGCCCCAGAGGATTTTTTCCCCCTTACTTTTTCAATTATTATTCCCCAGAAAAGGAGCTCTCCTAATCCATGTGATTTTCCATGCTTCTCAGCTTTCCTTGGCCTCTGCTGAGGCTTTTCTCAGGATTTCTTTCCCTTTCCCCTTCCCTCACCCAGACACAGAAACAATGAGGAAACAAAGACACGAAAAATCCCATTTTTTACTGCAAAAACTCCAGGACCAAGTTGTGTTTATTAGAACAACTTCCTTTGGGGAAGACTTTTCCTTGTTTCCTAGGGAAATTATTGGAATGGGAAGGAATCCTCATGGAGAAAAGATGGATTTTAGAAAATTTTGCTTAAATCTGGGATTTTTTTGCTTTTATATCCTTAATTTTCCATCATCCAAAGCAGAGGAAAAAACATCAGCAAGGTTCTGGTTGTTGGTAATTTCTGGGAATTTCACAGTTTTTCCTGAAGGATGAATGATATCCCTGGGATTTATACTGGTGTCCCATAAACACAGGGAAAAGGTGGAGTTTGGGATGGGAAAAGGGATCAATCATTTTTTGATCAATTTATTAATGAAAAGAATTCCTCCTTTTTCCTCAATTTTGTATTTCTGTTTATATCCTTCATCCTAAAGAAATTCCCAGGGATTCATAGTTCACATTCCAGTTTCTTCCATTGGATCTCCACAGGATCCACCCTCTTCCCACGGAGGAACAAGGCAAACTAAACAAAAATATCCAAATATCTTTAGGGATTTAGGGATGTTGGAGCTCTGGAATGGGAGTCTGGGCTGAAAAACAAGGAGAAATTCCAGCGGATGAAAATCCAAGGCCAGTGTCCGGAATTCTCAGTGCTTATGTTGTCCTGAAAGATAAAGATTTTTTTTAGAATTAGAGGAAAAAGAAGGAATGAAGAATTCCACCGGGAATCATTCTCAGCTTATCAACAACAAGAGCTGCCAAAACACGAGGAATCATCCCAATCCCACAGTCCCATCCTCAGTGATGGAGAAAACAGGGGAAGAAGTCCCTAACACCTGGAGCTGATCCAGGTAAGAAAATTCCATATAAAATAGTCCCAATTCCTTCAGGAAATCAGGAGAAAAGGAAAGGCACAGTTTCATCCTGATATAGAGACACAGATTTATCTTTCCTCCATCCCACAGGAATGGCCAAGAGACGGAGCCATTTCTGAATTTTTGGGCTCAGCTCCAGATTCCCATCAAGTTCAGATCCTGTGGCAAAGGACCTTGGCTCCTTCCAGGTGGACATTCTGATGCCTCAGGTTCAGCTTTTATATTTTCAGATTCTGTGCTGCTTTAGTGTGTGGGTCTGAGCTCCACATCAGGGCATGGTGAGCTCTGTGCACAGAGCAGGGAGACAAAACAATTCCTGCTCCAGCTGGGCACCAAGGACAAATGAGCCAAATCTCAGCCCCAGAGCACAAACCCCGTGGGCTGGAGAGAGAAAAACAAGCAGGGTGGGACTGCCTGGGCTAAAGCTGGAATGGGACAATGAACTGCAAGGTGCAAATGGAGCAGAACTGATCCCAGGGAGAGACCCCGGGAGCGCTCGTGCATTTTGGGGCCATTTTGGTTCATCTTGGGTGCAGCCCTGGCTGGGCTCTGGTGCTGCCCAAGGTGCATCCATGGAGGAGATCCTGTTAATAAATCCCTGCTTTATTCTTTAGCTCTGTCCAGCCTCTGCCCCAGGGCAGCCTCTCAAGGCATCAGTTCCATTTGGCTTTCCCCAAACTTTCCAAGAGTCCCACAGCAGGGGTGGAAGGGCCACCGCTGGATGACACCACCAAGGCTCATCGGCAAATCCCAGGAATGTTGCTTTCCTGAGAATCACAAGCTCCCAGCCCCCTTTCCAAACCCATCAAAGACCCTCGGAATTGTTTCCCAATCCTGTTCCAGTTTTCCAACTTCTCTATGGAACTGGAACTTTTTTCCTGTGACAAACCAAGCTGCTCATGCTCACTTGTCTTCTCTGGTGACTGACATTGGTTCCCATTGGAACAGGAATTTCCTGTAGGTTTGGATTAAGGATTGAAAACATCCCCGAACAACAGGCAGGGACCATGGATTGGGATTTCACCAAAACTCCTGATTTTTTATATCATAAACTGGGAACCAGTTGGAAAAATCCAAGTTCAAAGGAAGGGGGAAAAAAAAGTGGATTCTAATAGGGAAAAAATAGAAATAAAGGGAAAAAAAACCTAAACCAAATCTGGTTATTTTTTTAGCTTGTTTATATTTTGTTAAGTTATATCTTGGAACAAAATTCCCAAATAACCTGGATGTGACTCTACTTAACCCAGACACAAAAGTCACCACAGGACAGCCAGGTCAGCTCCAAAACCAAACCAAAACCAGGCCTAAAAATAAACCAGGGTTGTTGAAACAGACTGAAAACAAACACAGCAAACCCAAAACATCCAGACCAAATCTGAGCGCAGCTTTTCCTGGGATATCAGATTAGATGGATCGGTCAACCCCTTCCCCAAGAGCTGAGCAGGGAGAAAACCCAGGGAATGCCAGGCAAAGGCAGCGGGCACCTTTTCCAGTAAAACTGGGATAAACCTTGCCCAGGAAATCCTGGAAACAAAGCCCAGCTCCTTTGTGAGGGTGAGACAGAGATGCCCTTGGTGGTGCTGTGGTTTGGATGTGTTGGACAAAGCTTTTCCTGGAAACCCAATCCATTGTCAGGAGATGGTGGGAGCAAGATTTATGGAAAACCACTAATTATACTGCCAGGGGTGTAAGCATTCTTGATTCCTTCTTATCTATTTTTCTTTTATTTTTTCCCCCTCTCTTGTCAGCTCAATTCTATTTCCTTGCTTTTTTAGGAGTTTGGGAGCAGCGATTTGTAAATGCACGTGGAAAATATTCTTTTCTTGGAAGCTTCCAGTCAATCCTAAGGGAACAAGGACTTGGCAATCCAGGAGAAGGGCAGAGGAGACTCACCTGGGCTCAGTTAGCCATGATGTGTTTCACAAAAGCTGGAAAAAAGAGGGAAAGAAGGATCAGTTATCCTATGGGAAACATAATTAACCTTTCATAGACGGGGTTTATCAGAAGAGTTACGGACTCAGAATTGTCTAAAATTTGGAAATTTTGCCCCAGATTTTCCCGTGGATTTAAACTTTCTTGGAATATTTTAAGAAAGTTTTCAGGGGTCTCACCCACCTTCGTAGTTGATGCAACCGTTGGCATCTTCCTGCCCAGCCATCAATTTATCCACTTCCTCCTCAGTCAGCCTCTCCCCTGCATGGAAAACAAAATCCCTGGATCAAAACCCCTGATGTAGGAATTTAGGAAGCTTCTGAGGAAGACAAATGGGAGTGAGAGAGAAGAGGGGGACATTTCTTCTGGAAGGAATTTGGGGTGCTGACCATGGGAAAAGCTCATTTTGGAGTTGCAGACTTGATCCAAATTCCACACTTGACTCAAATCTAGATCCAAATTTGAGAAGAAATTTAATCCCAAATCCAGAAAGACGGGGAAAATATGGAAACCTGCAGGACATTACAGGCACAACTCATTTTCCTAAGAATAATTTGGTCTAAGTGCCGAATCTTGAAGGTTTGGGTCAGTTTTAACCAAGTCCCAATGAAAAAACTCTCAGTGAAAACTCAGTTTTCCTCTGAGTTTGAGGTTCTGGAAGATTCCAAGGTCAAATTTGGAAGTATTAGCATGGATCAGTGATGGACTTAATTCAATTTAATTTTATGATTTAAATATTTGGTGCCTGTTGTTTTGTAAGTCTTCATTTTGGTGAAGCAGAACGGAGTCAAAGCAAGGGAATCATTAGGGTTGGAAGTGTTGGGATGATTTGTGGAAATTTAATAATTATTGGAGAAATCCAACACAACAGGAAGGAGGGAAGGAGAGGAGAAGGAAGGGATGGAAACACCTCTTGGAAGTGCAGAAAAATGGGGACAAACTAAGGAATACACGGGGTTGGAAATTCCGGGATCATTTCATCGTGACGGGAATGAGATATTTAAAGGATAACTAAAACACGAAGGGAGAAGAGGGAGGGAGAAAGGCAGAGATGGGAATTCCCACCGGAAGGTTTTCCTCACCCAGCGTGGCCAGGACGTGGCGGAGCTCAGCTCCCATGACCGTCCCGTTCCCCTCCTTGTCAAACACCCGGAGCCCTTCCACGAAATCCTCGTAGGTTCCCGTGTCCTTGGTCTTGGCAATGTGCTGGAGCATGGGCAGGAAGGTCTCAAAGTCGATCATCTTGGAATTCATCTCTGGAAAACCCAGGGGAAACGGAAGTTTGGGGGAGAATTCCGGGAATAATGATGGGATACCCACCACGGGGGGGGAAGATCTGCGGTGATAAATTTGGAAAAAAGGAGAAAAGAACCTGGAAATGGAAGCTTGGGGGGGTTCTGGGAGAGCTGGGAATTAACCATGGGATATCCACTGTGAGGGCAGAACTGTGGTGATAAATTTGGATAAAAGGAGAAAAGAGCCTGGAAAGAGAAGGTTGGGGAAGTTCTGGGAGAGTTGGGAATTAACCATGGGATATCCACCGTGAGGGCAGAACTGTGGTGATAAACTTCGATAAAAGGAGAAAAGAGTATGGAAATGGAAGGTTTGTTGGATTCTGGGAGAGCTGGGAATTAAACATGGGATATCCACTGTGAGGGCTGAACTGTGGTGATAAATTTGGAAAAAAGGAGAAAAGAACCTGGAAATGGAAGGTTTGTTGGATTCTGGGAGAGCTGGGAATTAAACATGGGATATCCACTGTGAGGGCAGAACTGTGGTGATAAATTTGGAATAAAAGGAGAAAAGAGCCTGGAAAGAGAAGGTTGGGGAGGTTCTGGGAGAGTTGGGAATTAACCATGGGATATCCACCGTGAGGGCAGAACTGTGGTGATAAACTTCGATAAAAGGAGAAAAGAGTATGGAAATGGAAGGTTTGTTGGATTCTGGGAGAGCTGGGAATTAACATGTTATATCCACTGTGAGGGCTGAACTGTGGTGATAAATTTGGAAAAAAGGAGAAAAGAACCTGGAAATGGAAGGTTTGTTGGATTCTGGGAGACCTGGGAATTAAACATGGGATATCCACCGTGAGGGCTGAACTGTGGTGATAAATGTTGGATAAAAGGAGAAAAGAGCCTGGAAAGAGAAGTTTGGGGAAGTTCTGGGAGAGTTGGGAATTAACCATGAAATATCCACTGTGAGGGCTGAACTGTGGTGATAAATGTTGGATAAAAGGAAAAAGAGCCTGGAAATTGAAGTTTTGGGAAATTCTGGGAGAGTTGGGAATAACCATGGGTGGAAATCTGTGGTGATAAATGTCGGATAAAAGGAGAAAAGAACCTGGAAATGGAAGTTTTGGGGGATTCTGGGAGAGTTGGGAATAACAATGGAATATCCAGCATGAGCACAGAAATGTGGGGATAAACATTGGATAAAAGGGAGAGAAGAACATGAAAATATGGAATACAGAAGGATATCACTGCAATCATTACAGGCATTCCCACCCATCTTTTGTGGAACAATCCATGTCCTTACACCCAGGTTATCCCTTTGTTTCTCTGGATGGGTTTGAAATAATAGGTGCTTTTAGGAAAAACACCTGAATTCCTCCACAAATGCAATTTTAAAAGACAAAAAATTTGTCATTTTTAAACACACTGATGCCCAGGGCTGTTAAATTAATTAATTCCCTCAATTTGGGACAATTATCTTGACTTCCAGACCAATTTTTCTTCCCTTTCTACTGGCAATTTCAGAGGCTGCTCCGTATCCTGAGTTACTTCTCACTTAGAAAATGGAGACCTCACTTTCTCCAGGAAAAATTCTGGGAAAACAAATGGAGGCGGCCACCAACCTTCAGGTTTGGGTCTGCCAAGCAATTCATGACCTCAGCCTGGGTCGGATTCTGCCCCAAAGCCCTCAGGACATCTCCACATTGGGCGTAGGTGATTTTCATCTCCGACTTGGGCGTCCGGTCGAAAAGGGAAAATGCTTCCTTAAATTCTGGAAGGGAAAAAGGTCAGGAGACATTAATTCTGTGCTCCCTTGAATAAAAGATAAACCCAACAGAACCTTTCCCTTGCTAACTGCCTGGTTGTTTCCTTTTGTGGT